>NC_035433.2:49135676-49460029 GCF_002127325.2 Helianthus annuus | reverse complement strand
GTGGCCACATCCAAGTTAGGAATATCCAAGGATTCTTTACTAAATTTGGTTATATAATCCCTTAATGATTCATTATGACCCTGAGTTATCCTGTATAAATCGCTAGTCAATAGTTCAAATTTTCTACTACAAGAAAATTGATTATTGAATAAGTTAACTTAATTAGCGAACGAAGTAATAGAGTAAGGGGGAAGACTTAGCAGCCATTTAAGAGCTGATCCAGTAAGAGTGGATCCAAATCCCTTGCACAGGCATGCTTCCTTTAACCTTTCTGGAATAGGATTGATCTCCATCCTCTCCCTGTATTGTGCTATGTGTTCCTCAGGATCCGTTGTACCATCATACAGCTTCATAGTAGGGATATGGAATCTTTTGGGTATCTCAGCATCACAAATTGGTGGTGCAAAACGAGATACCTTATGGCTTCCATCTGCAATTTCCGGGATAGGTTTGACTACCCCTGGAACACTTGATATCATATCCTTCAGTTTTTGTAGTTCTCTGGCCATAGCATGATTGATACCTGTATCCTGCATGAATCCATGGTTAGTGGTAAGAGAATTATTAAAAGTGTTACCTCCCATCGGGTTCAAGTTAGGAACATTGGATGTGAATCCATATTGCTGGGATTCTGGGATGATGGAGGGACCAGTGGAAGCAATGGTCTGCATCGGAATAAAATCTCCTTGATGGACATCTGGACTTCCTGTTTGCAAATTCTTCAAGGATCCTGGTATTTGAAGGGATCCCTGAACATGGGATGATCCTGGAACAAAGGAGGATCCTTGAACCTGGGATGATCCTGAAACGAAGGAGGATCCTTGAACCTGGGATGATCCTGAAACGAATGAGGATCCTTGAACCTGGGATGATCCTGGAACGAAGGAGGATCCTTGAACCTGGGATGATCCTGGAACGAAGGAGGATCCTGAGTTCATGAAGGATCCCATATGCTGAGTATAGGATCCTGCCGGTTGGAAATATGATCCTGATGCCTGAGTCACTGCTGCTGGGCCGAAATGCACTCCTCTTGATCCACCCATATGTTGAATGTCTGGGACCTCTGATGGCTGAGAAGTAATCATCGGAGTATCAAAATTCAAAGATTTGGGTATCAGTGGGGAATGATCCTCTGCCGTTTTCTTTTGCCTTTTGAGATCTCCGATTTCTTTGAGGATCCTGTCATTAGTTTCATCCTGCTGCTGCATACGATCCCTCATCTGCAAAATCAAAGTAAATATATCACTAGTACTGGGAGCAGAAGAAGTTAGAGCAGAAGATGAAGGTTTAGAGAAGATAGGAGTTGGTCTCTTCTCAGCATTTTTCTAAGATCCAGCCGGTGGTGGAGGCAAAGGTGGAATGCCATTAGATGAATTGACTGCAGACATCGCTGTGGAGGTATTCTTCAATGATGAAGCCATGCAGCACTCCGGAATGATCACCAACAGAAAAACTTTCTTATGAATGAAGCACCAATTGCCCCACGGTGGGCGCCAAACTGTTTTGGTCAAAAATCACACAAGGATAATGCAACCAAACTCTTTGTAAACGGGGAATGATGCTTGGTATGATGAACAAAGTAAAGGATCACTTAAATATAAATTGCACACAAGGATTTATACGAGGAAAAAGTCCTTGATCAATGAATGATCTCCGGCATAAAAAACCTCGGGTGATGGAAACTACCGATCACCAAACTTCAATATAACAAACAATGTTTACAACTTCGGATGTTAACGAGCTAGGTACAAGGATCACTATAGTATCGTATGCTAAAGCGTGTGAGAAATGTGTTGTGTCTTCCGAATGTTCAAGAGTGCCATTTATACAAGTGTGTGTGGTTCTATTTTAGGCAAATCACCTAACTACTAGCTCGTTACCCCTTTAGAAATAGAAGTAAATTTAGCCTAATTAATTTCCCTTGAATTGTGCTGAGTTTCCATATTATCCATAACGTCCATCTTTGATTATGCATGTGCGAAATTAGCGTGACAGATTCCTTGTTTACGTTGCTAAGACCAGGTCCAACTCGTAATTCCTGCAAAACAATATTAAATCCAAAAAGAACAATCGTTAGTATGAGGATCCTTAGGATGATCCGTGATCCTGATCCTGGAGCTCTTCTGAGGATCACTATCTGCCAAAGAAACAAGGATCACTTGTTAGGATATCAAGTAAGGATCATAGGTCATAAAAATCCTGCCCTAACAACATAGATGATATGGTGGTGGAATCCATAAAAGCTGAGGATCACCTAAGAGACTTGGAGGAAGCATTTGATATCCTTGACAGATATAACATGAAGCTTAATCCTTCAAAATGTCACTTTGGTGTAAAGGCAGGTAAATTCTTAGGATATATGGTAACCAAGAGGGGCATTGAAGCAAGTCCGGAACAAATCAAAGCATTGGTGAATATCAAATCTCCTGCCAATGCTAAAGATGTGCAAAGGCTAACAGGCAGGATAGCAGCTTTAAACAGATTTATATCTAAATCCTCGGAAAAGTGTAAAGAATTCTATGATATCCTAAGAAAAAACAAGAAATTCAAATGGACTGAGAAGCATGAGAGTGTTTTACAAGCCCTCAAAGAATACCTGTCCTCAGCTCCAGCGTTGATGAAACCAGAAAAAGGAGATGTGTTATCCTTATATCTTGCGGTATCCTCAAAAGCAGTAACTGCAGTCCTTGTTAAGGATCATGAAGGTACACAATATCCTGTCTATTATGTAAGTAAGAGTTTACTTGATGCTGAATCCAGGTATTCACACCTTGAAAAACTTATTCTTGCACTAATTATGGCATCTACTAAACTAAGACATTATTTTGAAACCCATGTTATTGTTATTAGAACTAATTTTCCAATTAAGAATGTCCTCAGGAAACCAGAGATGTCCGGAAGGATGGCTAAGTGGGCAGTAAAGCTTAGTGCCCATGATATAAGATATGAGCCTAGAACAGCCATCAAATCTCAAGCATTAGCAGACTTTGTGGCTGATTTCAGTAGTGATTTACAAAAGGAAGCCGAATTGGAAGTCCAGCAGCTGGATGAAACCAAGGATCCTTGGTGTTGGATCGTCGTTGACCCTGAATGAGTCGATCAGAAGAGTCGTTTTCCAATTCAAAGGCGGAATCAGTGAATTAGACGCTCAAACTAAATATAATGCTCCACTTTATTGATTCTGATAATGTTTACAACCTGGAAGCAATTCGGCAGCACTTCGTTACAAGTTCCGAGCCGTTACAAATGAAATAACCAGTCACCTATTTATAGAGTTCTGGAACCGCTAATATGACCATGACACAAAAGCGATCCAGGTATGTTGTGTGTGGATCGCTTTTATGGACAATGTCCATATAAGCGGTCCAACATGCTATTCAACCACTTCTCGTTTCTCGAACCTCGTGCACTGGTTATTCTAACCTATCCTATCCTATTACATGATACAAGACGAAGTCAATAGACGTAATGCACCAACAGACTCCCCCTCGGATATTGACGAAGTCTACAGTGAACATTCTCTGTTTTGCCACCTCTTCAGTCTTTATCATCTTTGCCAACTTGTTCAGATTGCATCCATATAAGAATCCTTCAATCTTTCACTTTAAACATCTTTACACCTTCAGCAAGCTCCCCCTCTCGTCAAGCTTCCGTGCTTTTAGAGATTATCACCTTACTTTTCCAGCTACAAGCTCTTCTTCACTTACAACTTATCTTCAGACTCCCCCTTAAACTCAGCTCTTCGGGATCGTAATCTGAATCTTTCCTGTAATTCTCAAACATTCATAAGTAACAATATTTTCAAATTCATCATGTTCTCTAATACACTCCCCCTGTCAACAAACTTAACAGATATGACAATATAAAGAATCCAATTTCTCACAAATTATCATTCAAGTTCAATTTAATGACCTTGAAGATATCATACATGTTTTTGAAAATTTTCCAAGAAATTTCAAGTTTCAAATTAATGAACTTGTTTTGGTTTCAGAAACACAATCAGCATACTAAGATTTTGAAACTCAGCAACTCAGACATCGGTTTATCGAAAATAACGCAGAAATCAAAATCTTTTTGTGTTTTCTGAAAATATAAAGTTGTAAAGAAATATATACAAACAATATTTACAAACAATATTTTTGTTTGAATATGCGTCAGAGGATCATATCAGATTATGACAAGTCACCAGTACCGTTAAGCTTTAAATCATACTCAGAATTAAACAATTCACTTAGATTGTCGATATACTGATCCATTTAAATTTTCATACAAATTTCAACTGATTCAGGATACTATTTAGATGTTTTAAGACTTAAACTCATTCATGTGTCCCACCTCTTGAATATACTCCCGTATCCAGAATCCCAATATTCAGTCTTACAGTTAAGAATACTACAATGATGTCTGTATATAAATTAGGGTATGCGAGAACTGAGGGATCTCAGGTCAGAACTTCGGTTCAGCAGAGAGATATCAGCTTCGACTTTGCAATGTGTTCCCTTTAGAGAATCTTTTTAGCTACAACAACTGATTATCAATTTTATTGTCTAATCAGCTGAGGGCTTTATGCTATATTTCAAGCATTTTGGCGAAAGTATTAGCCAGGGACTAGGTCAGAACCACCGTTCAGCAGAAGTCCCGGAATAATACCCCAGACATCATAGAGTATAAACACCTAGTATATCAGAATACGAGACCTTTCAAACGAAATTTCAGGGGTTACCTATATATCCAAGTAGTGTTCCCCACGAAATAAGTAAGTTTGAATTTAGGTTTATATCCCGAAAAAGTTTACTAAATGTATAAAAACCTATCGACATATCATCAGTGAGACTGCTTAATGCTGTTTAATCATTACATATCTTTAGCATACTGTAACTGTCTACTGATGTACTATCATTTCCTCTTTTTACACAACACTCAAATTTTTGATTTTATCATGTTTTTGTATTTTTCAAATTTTCTAATGTTTTTTGTATTTTCTAACAATTTTTCTCCCCCTAAAATGCAAAACCATTAAAGAAATTTGACAAACCAATACTGATAGCTTTGTCTCGCCATCCATTTTCTGCATCACATGCTCTGTTTCGCAGAAAATATAACGTACCCCCATGATTTACAACCCATTGATTTTGACCGTTAGAAAACCGTTCTTCAACTTGTGAGTAATCATGTTTGTTCCGCCGTGAGGGTTTCGGCATTGTCCATCACCACATATTCAATGTAAACGAATCATCACAAACATCAATCCAAACCAACACAACCAACAAACATACACCAATCAACAAGCACAACACAAATTCATACAAAACAACAAACAAACTCCCTGTCTGTCCAAAACCAGGGATCTTCAACCTCTTCCTGTGCAATACTCTCACAATCTTCATCAGCATCTAGTACCTGCACATTCAAACTTTATCAAATACACAAACAATTTGACATAAAATTTCAAACAATAAAGATAGATGCCGATTCATGCTTCGCGATCCAGGAAGCTCCGGCAATTCCAATTGCTTAATCAAACATGGTATCCACCCAGGCCTCAGGAGCCTTAGGTGTAACCTTGATTCTAGCAATCTGAATTTTAAAATTTTCAGCTTTAAGCGGTGGAAAATTTGCATCATAAGCAACCACATCTGAAACCTCAGACGTTTTCACCTCAGAAGTTGAACCTTTCGTTTCAGCTTTTGGTTTCCAAATTTGTGTTTGTTTTTCAGATTTCTTTTCAGCATTCTCAGTTTTTATCTCATCGACACGTTTCTTAACCGACCATTTTTGACCTTCTGGAGCACCTCTTTTATAAAAATTTGTTTCTTTTCTGAACCTGTTGCTTTTGAACAACATTTTTAGGTTTCCAGATTTTTCGAGGTTCTGTCACAACAACTATCGGTCTCCAAATCTGTGTTGTAGTCGATCTGGATGTGTGAGAATTCCAGGTCTGTCTTGAATCGAACCTGTCCGATTTTGGTTTCCAAATTTGATTTGATGCAAACTTGTTTGTAGTGTACCTCCAAGTTTGTCTCGAATCAAATCTGGTTGACCTTGATTTCTCATTACCAGATTTCTGTTTTTGAACATCAACAGACTTTGGAATTTGACATTTTCGTGCAACGTGGCCAATTTGATCACATTTAAAACACACTTTCTTTGACACATCTTTTGGCTGTTGTTGTTTCTTTTTCATGGCCTCAAACTCTGTATTAGATTGTGTGCCGATTTTGATTTCTTCCTCAGTAAAACTTTTTCCCTGAACAAAATTCATTTTTGTCTGAACATTCGACCTTTCAGTTCTATTTCGACTCTGTGTCTTCTTATACCCCAAACCAGACCTTGTGTTTTTCTTCTTAGAACCAGGTTTGTTATAAGACCTTTTAGAACCTTGACCAGCATACTTCGAAATCTCAGACTTCTCAATTTCGACCATCTTGAAAACTTTGTCGATTTTCTCTGAAATCACATTCTGAATCGGGAAAACCACATCTAAGTACAATTTGTCCGATTCAATCATGGTATAAACCAATCCTTTTGAATCATCATTCAAATTCTTCTCAGATTTCGTGTCTTTCAGATATCCATCATAAAGATTTCCTTCATCTTCATCTTGTGATTCAGACTTACCTTTCAAAACACTATCAACCACCTTACTCACCACCTCTGAATCATCAGCATCATCAGATTTGGTGTAAGTAACATCGATACTTTCAGGTAATTGGTCAGCTATGTTCAAACCCTTTGCCACCTTTTCCTCATCATAAAAAGTATAATTGTCTCTCAATGGTGGTGGTACCTGCTGATATTCTGAACCAATACCCTTTTTACAAACATTAGTATCTTTGTTATCAGGTGTGATATTGAAAATACGTTCGAGAATGTACGAAGAATCATGATAACTTTGAAGTTTTGTAACAATCTTTTCTTTTTCAGCCAAGACTTGTTTAAGATTCGCAATTTCATCAACACGTTTGTTTAATTCAATTTGTTTTTGTTTAAATTGTCTTTCATGTTGGGGCTGGATTTTACTATAAATGATCCTTATACGTGATCCTGACCAGTGATCCTTGTTTCTTTGGCAGATAGTGATCCTCAGCCAGACTTCAGGATCAGGATCATGGGACGATATGGTGATCCTTACACTAACGGTCACTTCCACTTGTTACAAAATTGTTTTGCAGGAACACCTAGCAGGATATGCCCTACACATCATGATCCAGGGACGCGTTTTCACAAATATGGCAAGAGCTAAATTGGAGATAGACGTTGTATCGGATATGGAAACTTAGCTTGATTAATGGGCAGCAATTTAGGCTAGATTATCTTTATTTCTAAAGGGGTAATGAGCTGATTAGTGGTCTATCTACCTAAAATAAGTTACCTACACATGTATAAATACCCATCTTCCTCATTCGGAAGAACACACACAACATACGACACAACTCTCAACACTTAGACACTCAGTGATCCTTGTACTCAGCTCATTATCATCCGAAGTTGTAACTACATTTTTATTATATTGAAATTGGTGATCGGTAGTTGCCATCACCCGAGGTTTTTTATGCCGGAGATCATACATTGATCAAGGGCTTTTTCCTCGTATAAATCATTGTGTCTTTGTATCTTTATCACAGAAGTGATCCTTTACTTTCATAGCTAACCAAGCATCATACCCCGTTTACATAAAGTTTGGTTACATTATCCTTGTGTGATTTTTGACCAAAACAGTTTGGCGCCCACCGTGGGGCAATTGGTGCTTCATTCATAAAGAAAATCTTTTGTTCGAAATCATTTCAAAGAGTTACATGGCTTCATCATTGAAGAACACCTCCACGGCGATGTCTACAATCACCTCAGCACAAACCACTCTACCTCCTCCACCGGCAGGATCCCAGAGAAATGCTGAGAAGAGACCAACCCCTTCTTTCTCTAAACCTCCATCTTCTTCTGCTATGAATTCTTCTATTCCCAGTACTAGTGATGTGTTTGCTTTAATTTTGCAGATGAAGGATCGTATGCAGCGGCAGGATGAAACTAATGACAGGATCCTCAGGGAGATTGGAGATCTCAAAAGACAAAAGAAAGCGGCAGAGGATCATTCCCCACTGATGCCAAAATCCTTGAGTTTTGAGACTCCAATGGTCACCTCTCAGCCATCAGGGATCCCAGACGTACAGATCACAGGGGAGACGAGAGGATTACATCTCAAGTCAGCAGCAATGACTCAGACATCGGGCTCGTATTTTCAGCCAGCAGGATCCTATCCTCAGTATATGGGATCCTTCATGAATCCGGGAGCCTATCCGGGGGCACAGCAGTTTCAAGGATCCTACTTTATCCCAGGATCATTCCAGGGCCAAGGATCCTCCTTTATCCCAGGATCATCCCAGGTTCAAGGATCCTCCTTCGTTCCAGGATCATCCCAGATACCAGGATCCTTACAGATGCCAGGATCCCTAAAAAGTTTGCAAACAGGGAGTCTAGATGTCCATCAAGAGGACTTCATTCCAATGCAGACTATAGCTTCCACTGGTCCCTCCGTTGTTCCAGAATCCCAGCAATATGGATTCCCTAACTTGAACCCAATGGGAGGTAACACTTTAAATAATTATCCTACCACTAACCATGGATTCATGCAGGATACAGGTACCAATCATGTTATGGCCAGGGAACTACAGAAACTAAAGGACATGATCTCAAGTGTTCCAGGGGTAGTCAAGCCTATCCCAGAGATTGCAGATGGGAGCCACAAGGTATCTCGCTTTGCACCACCAATCTGTGATGCAGAGGTACCCAAAAGGTTCCATATCCCTACCATGAAGTTGTATGACGGCACAACGGATCCAGAGGAGCATATAGCACAATACAGGGAAAGGATGGAGATCAATCCTATCCCGGAAAAATTGAAGGAAGCATGCCTATGTAAAGGATTTGGATCTACTCTTACTGGATCAGCCCTCAAATGGCTGCTAAGTCTTCCCCCTTACTCTATTACTTCATTTGCTAATTTAGTTAATTTATTCAATAACCAATTTTCTTGTAGTAGAAAATTTGAAAAATTAACTAGTGATTTGTACAGGATAACTCAAAATCATAACGAATCATTAAGAGATTATATAACTAAATTTAGTAAAGAATCCTTGGATATTCCCAACTTGGATATGGCTACGGCTGTTGAAGCCTTCAAAATGGGACTTCTTAAGGATTCATTATTCTATGATGATCTTGTTATGACACCTTGCAGGAACTTAGATGAAGTAAGAACTCGAGCACTCAGGTTTATCCGGCTAGAGGATGACAAGAGGATCCAGGAGAGACAAGTAGGATCCTCAAAACAAGATAAGCAAGGATCCTTCTTCAAAAGCAACAAGTTCAAATCCTACCATAGAAACGAGAACAAGAATGTGCATGCTGTCGACCAAGAAGAGGATGATGAAGAATATCCTCCAATCTCAGAATATTGTTTTTCCGTTGATAATCATGAACTAATCCTTGCAATGCAGAATCTAGGTGAAAAGGCTAGGTGGCCCAGGAAGAATGATAAACCATCCGGGACTAAAGACAAGTCCAAATGGTGTGCATACCATGAGGATTTCGGCCATCTGACTAAAGATTGCATAGCCTTAAGAAAGGAAATTGGATACCTGCTAAGCAAGGGGCATCTAAAAGAATTATTGGGGAGAAAAAAGCAAAGGACCCAGGATCCTGAAAGGATCCCTGAAAAGGCTCCAGCACCTCCGGCAAACGCACAAGTGATTAACTTCATATCCGGAGGATCAGACATTTGTGGAACATCCTTCTCAGCGGCCAAAAGACATGCAAAAGAATCAAAAATGGATAATGGAGAAAGGCCTATTAGAACCTCAAGCGTCTCAGAAGGAAAGATGATAACATTTGATGAGGATGATCGCATTAATGTTCAGGATCCTCACCATGATAGCTTAGTTATCACTCTCTTTATCTCTAACCATTTTGTCCGCAGGATCCTTATTGACGGAGGGAGCTCAGTGAACATTATCCAGCTTGATGTCCTGAAGAAGATGGGAATCCCAGAATCAGACATCACACCAAGATCCTCCGTGCTGGTGGGATTCAGTGGAGAAACGAAGAAAACTCTGGGGGACATCAAACTCCCAATCTACGTGGAAGGATTACATAATTACCAAAAATTTTGTGTTATTGACTGTTTATCTTGTTGCAACGTTATCCTTGGCAGGCCTTGGATACATGACATGAAAGCAGTTCCGTCTACCTACCATCAATGTGTGAAGCTCCCTAGCCCATGGGGGATAATCAAGATCGACAGTGACCAGCAAGAAGCTAAGGATTGCTATACCTCATCCATGAAGCCAACCTCGAAACCAAGGGAGCAATAGCAATTACAGTATCCTCCGAGGAACGTCTTGGAGGCAAGGGAACAAGATGTAGATGAAATCCTCTTGGATCCTAGTGATCCTGAATCAAAAATCTATATCGGATCAGGGATCCTTGGCAAAATGAAAGAAGACATGATATCCTTCCTCAAAAGAAGAAAATCCACCTTTGCTTGGAAACATGAAGATATGACAGGTATATCTAAGGATATTATTACTCACAAACTTGGCATTGACAGGTCTATCAAGCCAATCCATCAAAAAAGGAGGAAGTTTGCACCAGAAAGGAATGCCATTATCCAAGAAGAAGTAGAGAGACTACTTCGAGCAGGTATGATCAGAGAGGTAAAGTATCCTAAATGGTTAGCCAATGTGGTCGTTGTCCAAAAGAAAAACGGAAAGTGGAGGGTATGTGTCGATTTCACTGATTTGAATAAGGCATGTCCCAAGGATCCTTTCCCATTACCCCACATTGACTCCATGGTGGATGCAACAGCGGGGCATGAACTGTTAACTTTTATGGATGCATCATCCGGATTCCAACAAATCCAGATGGAACCATCTGACCAAGAGGATACAGCCTTTATGACCCCAACCGGTTTATATTGTTATATTGCCATGCCTTTTGGACTAAGAAATGCAGGTGCAACATATCAAAGGCTGGTAAATATGATGTTCAAAGATCAAATTGGAAAAACTATGGATGATATGGTGGTCAAGTCAAAGAAAGCTGAGGATCACCTAAGGGACTTGGAAGAAGCATTCGATATCCTTGATAGTTACAACATGAAACTTAATCCTTCAAAATGCCATTTTGGTGTTAAGGCAGGAAAGTTCTTAGGATACATGGTAACCCAGAGGGGCATTGAAGCAAGCCCGGAACAAATCAAAGCATTAATAAATATCAAATCTCCTGCCAATGCCAAGGATGTTCAAAGACTAACAGGCAGGATAGCAGCTTTGAACAGGTTCATATCGAAATCCTCAGAAAAGTGCAAAGAATTCTACGATATCCTAAGGAAGAATAAGAAGTTCGAATGGACTGAGAAGCATGAGAATGCTTTACAAGCCCTTAAAGAATATATGTCCTCAGCACCAGCATTAGCAAAACCGGAGAAAGGAGATGTGTTATCCTTATACCTAGCGGTATCCTCAACCGCTGTAAGTGCAGTCCTCGTCAAGGATCATGAAGGTACACAATATCCTATCTACTATGTAAGTAAAAGTTTGCTTGATGCCGAATCCAGGTACTCACACCTCGAAAAACTTATCCTTGCATTAATCATGGCATCCACTAAGTTAAGGCATTATTTTGAAACCCATACTATTGTTGTTAAAACTAATTTTCCAATTAAGAATGTCCTCAGGAAACCGGATATGTCAGGAAGAATGGCTAAGTGGGCAGTGAAGCTTAGTGCCCATGATATAAGATACGAACCAAGAACAGCCATTAAATCTCAAGCATTAGCTGACTTTGTGGCTGATTTCAGTAGTGATCTACAAAAGGAAGCAGAATTGGAGGTCCAACAGCTGGATGAGACCAAGGATCCTTGGATCCTACACACTGACGGATCCTCAAATATCAAAGGCACAGGGCTAGGGATCCTACTAAAATCGCCACAGGGGGACATAATACCCCACTCCATAGCCTGTGAGTTCCAAGCAACTAACAATGAGGCTGAATATGAAGCCTTAATTGCTGGCTTACAGATTGCTAAGGATATGGGGGTAAGATATCTCGAAGTATATGTAGATTCATTATTGATCACCAATCACTTTAATGGATCCTATGCTGTTAAAGGTGAAAAACTAACCAAATATTTAGAGATAGTCAAACAATTGGCACTCTCTTTTGTTTCTTTTAGCTTAACACAGGTACCAAGGGAGGATAACACGGAAGCTGATGCATTGGCCAACTTAGGATCATCCTTGAAGATTCCAGAAGATATAAGTATCCCTATCATCCATATCCTGGCTCCTGCTATTAAAAAACAGGTGGCCATGGAAATAGAAGAGGATACTGCAATGATCCCTAGTGAAGAAGCCCAATCTTATTCAGGATCAAGAAGTGTTGAGAGACTTCCATGAAGGAGATTGTGGAAACCACACTGGGGGCAGGGCATTATTCTCGAGGATCCTCAGAACAGGGTACTACTGGCCAACCATGAAAAGGGATGCTGTAGAGTATGCTAAAAAGTGTGATCCTTGCCAAAGACATAGCAATATCCTCCATCAACCAGCTGAATTATTACACCCAATACCATCCTCTTGGCCGTTCATGAGATGGGGAATGGATATAGTTGGCAAGCTTCCTAAAGCACCTGGTGGAAAAGTATTTATGCTCGCCATGACTGACTATTTTTCCAAGTGGATAGAAGCTGAAGCCTTCGCTCAAGTCAGAGAAAAGGAAGTCATATCCTTCATTAAAAGAAACATTATAACTAGATTTGGCATTCCCTCTGAAATTGTATGGCTCCCAATTCATTGGAAGCAGAACCACTAACTTTTGTGACAGTTGGGGAATCAAGATGATAACATCAACACCAGTTCATCCACAAGCCAATGGTCAAGCAGAATCATCCAACAAGATCATCATCAACAATCTGAAGAAGAAGCTAGGATCCAAGAAAGGAAAATGGGCAGAGGAGTTACCTTATGTGCTATGGGCTGATAGGACAACTCCCAAGAATGCCACTGGCCAAACACCTTTCTCTTTAGTATTTGGGGCAGAAGCAGTGATCCCAACAGAGATGGTGATCCCAACTGCTAGAACAAGTGCTCGTGATCCTGAAGAAAATGCTACAATCCTAGCTCAGGATTTGGATACTATTGAGGAAAACAGGGATCTAGCTAGGATAAGGATGGCAAGCTACCAACAAAGGATGGCTGGTGCCTACAACAAGAATGTCAGGATAAGGAAGTTCCAAGTCGGAGATATGGTGTTGAGAAAAGCATTTCAAAATACCATCAATCCTGCTGACGGGAAGCTAGCACCAAAATGGGAAGGTCCCTACTTGATTGAAGCTAAAGCAGGAAAGGGGGCATACAGGTTGCTAACCATGGAAGGAAACTTGTTACCAAGAGCCTGGAATGCTGTTCACTTAAAGAAATATTTCATGTGAACATGATCCTTCCTGCATGTGATCCTTACATTGAAGTATCCTTGAAGGATCCTGGAGATATCGGTGATCCTTACTCAGGTAATATGCTTATCCTAAAACTATTGCATTTTCTTACTTTTTGCCTAAGGATAAGGATCATGTATCCTTCATCCTCTACTCACAAACCATTTGAGTTATGATAGTTCAGGTATCTTCAGCATATCATCAAAGATCTTCAAAAGCATCACAGATCCTCGGGTCCAACCCCAGTTATCCTTGGGATTATCCCCAGTTTCCGCCAGCAGCGCACGATGATCCTGATATAGTTCACGTCTTTGGGATCAGTACCCACTTTCGGGGCTGGCGACCTCATCGTACTGGCTATACCCAGGATCCTACGTATAATGGTGGACGCACCATACATCCGTTCCTAAGGTTTCTAACGTTTTCACGTTAGCTAAGGTTTTGACATTTTCATGTCACTAAGTTTGGATAGTTGCCAGAAAGGGCCATACTCCAGTTTACATACGATCCTTTGGGCTTGTCCCCAGTTATCCTTTGGGCTCATCCCCAGTTATCCTATGGGCTTGTCCCCAGTGATCCTCCGGGATCATCCCCAGTTATCTTTTTGGGCTTGTCCCCAGTGATCCTCTGGAATCATCCTCAGTTATACTTTGGGCATGTCCCCAGTTACTCATTTATCTTTTACATTGGCTTAGTCCCAAGTTACATCTCACTTTTCAGGTTTTGGAAGTCTAAACATATAAGGATCTTTAATCCTTATTAATTGTCAAAGTCTTATCTATGTTGTCTTGATTGAAGGTTAGGATCCTTACGTGGATCCTCAGGTATGATCCTTGACTATTTTTGACTATACTCTTTATCCTAACCAACCCTTATACTTTGACAACCGAACCTATGATCCTTGAACTAAAACGCTTTAAGAATTTTCAATATAAGGATATTTGATCCAGGATCATATCCTAAGTTTATTAAACATTTTTTCAAACTCTCGTTATTTTAACAAATATAGCAATTAAGAAATAAGAGGATTATTGAAGGATAACAACGCAAGATAAGCCAGAAAAGTTAAGTTATATTATTAAACAAAAGGATCATTAACCCTTTCAAAAAGTTGTCAAAATTGCCAACCCACATTTCTACCAGCAAAACGTGGCCCATCCACATGGGTTGGCAAAGGGTGTCCATTGTCTATGCGGTCTTAGCATTTTTGCAGGAAAGTAAAAGCGGCAGGATCACAAAGGCTTCATCCCCCAAACAGAGGATCCCTCCACCTTTTGTAATCCTACCTATTGTTCAAAGGATCCAGGATCCTCAACCCTAAACTATTGTTCAAATACAGACCATCATTGTTTTAAAACATCACAAAACAAAAAAAATTGGGCTCCGGCTATGTCTAGAAGTTTCCATCATTGCCCAATCTTGCAGCTCAAACCTTCGCTGCACCATCGCCACCAGCTCCACTCGCTTCACCCTGATCCTTGCCAGCATCACCACCTTCCAGCATGGGGATCTCCTCAGCCTCATCCTCGTCCTCCAGGTCTGCCAGCCTTGCCTTCCAACCTTCAACATCCCACGAGTCTTTGTCAAAGGTAGGATCCTGAGCTTCCTCGGCCATCTGAAGTTGAATCTTATACATAGCAATTGCCGCGGAGACCTTAGCATCTTGGGTGATCTCCTGCTTCTCGTTATCCATATCAATCAACCTCTGAGCAGCCTCAGCCTTCATGACCCGGAGCTCCTTCTCAAGATCTCCTATTTTGAGATCCTTAAGCACGCCCATTTGTTGAAGATCAGCAATCTGGCTCTCCTGGTCCTCAACATTGCCAAGATAAGTTTCAATCTCAGCAAGTTTCTGCAAACAAGAGAATAAAGACAAGCTCAGACTCAGGTGATCCTCAAGAAAAGCAGGATACATAAAATATGATAGGCGGATAACCTACAGGGGCAGTGATCCTTACCTCATTCACGTAATCAAGAAATTGCTGGCGAAGGAGAGGGAATCCTTGGAGTTCATCAGAAGCTTTCCTCTTTTTCCCTTTGCCCCGAATGGACGCTTTAGGAGCTGAGACTGAAGGGCTAGCAGCGGGAGCTTTCTTCTTTGAGGAAGTGACGTTGGCAAGGTCACTGATCCCAAACTTGGAGGCAGACTTAACGGACCTGGCAGACTTTCCGGCACCTACACAATTCAAAAACAAGATAAGTTCCCTTGTTAAATTAAATACTTTCACATAAAACTTATTTTCTATGAGGATACTTACTTGACATTGTGGCAGATGCAGAGGATATCTCTTGAGAATCTTGGATAATGATTTGGAAGCTTCTGACTTCAGGGTTAAGCTTCTTGAAGGCTAACACTCTTTCTTTGGCAGCAGGGGTCAACTTTAAGTGAGCAACAGAGATAGCTGCAAAAAAGAAAAGACATCAGTGATCCTCATCATAAGAGACAGGACTGATAGTGATCCTTCAAGGATCCTCTACCCTACCATGAGTGGCCCATTCCTTGGGCAGATCCTTTCCATCCGGGATGGAATCCCTCTTAACAAAGAAAAATCGACGTTTCCAGTTGGTATCATTCTTGGTAACCTTGAAGATTGGATGATCCTCCCCAGCTTTCCGTTTCAACAAGTACCGGTGAGAACCAAAGGTGGTGAGATCATAAAGTTCAGCTAACTCTGACATCCCCAAATCAATCCCTTCTTGCTCGATGATCCTCTCGAAGGTATATAGAACCCTCCAGATCATCGGCATAGCTTGGATATATGAGATGCCGGCAAGAGAAAAGAAGGATTGGGTAAATGTCGGAAAAGGATATGAGTACCCGATGAGGAAAGGGGTAGCAGGAAAGGCCACCCAAGTGTCCGAAACAAAATCACTCAAAGCAGTAGGGTCAAAAGGCTTAAAAACAACATTCGCCGGGAAGCAATGGCGAATCTTGTCTATCTGGATATCGGTAAAACAGCACCTCTCCATAGGAGAATCCTTGATAATCCCCTGGCTTTTCAAGGGACTGTCCTTCTTAGAGCCTTTGTGCGGTGAATTCCGAAGAAGCATGTTCGAGACAAAAAACAGAGTAAAAGCAAGAAAGAACAGAGCAAAGAAGAGAAAGAAGAAAATGATACCTGATCAAAGCCTTCGGTGACGATTATAAAGGGAGATACTTCGAATTTAAATACAAAGTGATCCTAACCCTATCTCCTATTTATAATGATGATTCGCAGGGATTGTCACATCAGTGACGTAAATATCATAACGGCTAGTCCATGTGCAACGGCTAGTAAATCGGAATCGTCCGTTAGAGATAAGCTCAAAACAAAATATAACTCATCTATTTACATTTAACTCCTTATATTTTGGGGGCAATTGTTGGGGCTGGATTTTACTATAAATGATCCTTATACGTGATCCTGACCAGTGATCCTTGTTTCTTTGGCAGATAGTGATCCTCAGCCAGACTTCAGGATCAGGATCATGGGACGATATGGTGATCCTTACACTAACGGTCACTTCCACTTGTTACAAAATTGTTTTGCAGGAACACCTAGCAGGATATGCCCTACACATCATGATCCAGGGACGCGTTTTCACAAATATGGCAAGAGCTAAATTGGAGATAGACGTTGTACCGGATATGGAAACTTAGCTTGATTAATGGGCAGCAATTTAGGCTAGATTATCTTTATTTCTAAAGGGGTAATGAGCTGATTAGTGGTCTATCTACCTAAAATAAGTTACCTACACATGTATAAATACCCATCTTCCTCATTCGGAAGAACACACACAACATACGACACAACTCTCAACACTTAGACACTCAGTGATCCTTGTACTCAGCTCATTATCATCCGAAGTTGTAACTACATTTTTATTATATTGAAATTGGTGATCGGTAGTTGCCATCACCCGAGGTTTTTTATGCCGGAGATCATACATTGATCAAGGGCTTTTTCCTCGTATAAATCATTGTGTCTTTGTATCTTTATCACAGAAGTGATCCTTTACTTTCATAGCTAACCAAGCATCATACCCCGTTTACATAAAGTTTGGTTACATTATCCTTGTGTGATTTTTGACCAAAACATTTCATACATTTCTTTGGTTGTTAAAGTTTCAGACAATCTCTGATCAAAACTTTTGACTTGGCTCTTCAAAGTATCATAAGCTTCTTGTACTCTCTGACTTGATTGTTTTAAAGAATCATATTGCTTTTGTAATTCTAAAAATCTAGATTCTTTTTCAATGCAATCAACACATTTTGTATCACATTTTTCTTTCAAAACTTTATTTTCATTTTCAAGATTTTGACATTTTTGTGTTAATTTCTCGACTCTTGATTTCAAATTTTGTTCTGATTCAATTCTTTCTTTACATTTTTTTAAAGCATTTATCACTTCATCATTTAATGAGTCAGAAAATTTTATTACCTCAGTGATCGACGACACATCGGCTGCCTCTGTCTTCTGTATCTTTTCAATCTTCTTTTCAGCATCAATCTTTACCACAGCCTTGACTTCTTCAATCATTTTCTTCAAATCTTCTTCTTTTTTCTTCTTCAACTCTACCACCTTCGGTAGGCTTGCCTCAAAAATCTCTTTCAATTCTTTCATGAATTCTATCAAATAATTTTTGTCAGAGAGCCTTTTTGTGTTGTAAACGCCTTCACTTGGAAACGCATTAGTTACCGCATCAAAATCAACTTTCGCTGGATCAACCACCGGATTACCATACGGATCCAAATAACATTCCAACTCTTCACTCCACCTCTCAGCTCTCTGTGCTTCTTGAAACGGAGCATACAACTTGCCAATCTCCCATCTTGCTTTGTCTCTTCTCCACCATCTATCATGCTCTTCTTTTGACATGTTCTTATATTCGTGAATTACCTGAAATTCAATGACTGGAAGCAAACAAACAAACTTAATCAGATCAAACAATATCAAGTAAATTGAAATACACTAACACTCGATGTCGTGAAATAATCTTGACACTTGAACGAGATCAGATTGATCGTATGAGCGAAATCAGAATGTTCAAATAAGCGAACCAAGATTTTGACACATAAGCGAACCAAACAAGTTGGACGAATAAGCGATCCCAAACTATGTCGTATGAGCGGACCAGACTATGTCAAATAAGCGGGTCACAAATGCGGACCAGTTGTCATCATACGAGCGGACCAGAATTTGTCATATGAGCGATCCAGTAATTGTCATATGAGCGATTCATAAACGCGGAACAGGATAGTTCACTCGAGCGGTTCAAATAAGCGGTTCACAGCTGTCTATAAAAGCGGTCCAAAGATGTACTAAGAGCGGTTCATGTATTGTTCGGATGAGCGGTTCAAGCACGTTTTTGGAACGGTTCAACCTTCAAATGTATCTAAAAGCGGTTTATACTATGTCCGAAAACACGAATCTACATTCAAAGGCTGTTTTGTCCACTTTTAGTTCGAGTTTTAGTCTGATATTTTCAAGGGTTTGTTATTGTCCAATAATACACGTCCTGTGAAAAATTCATCCGATTTTAACCGTGGAAACTTGTCTAAATCGAAAAAGAAGGTGTAGAAGACATAAATGGATCAAATTTGAGCTGAACTCTTCTTCCTGAGCTCTGATACCACTTGTTGGATATTCGTTGACCCTGAATGAGTCGATCAGAAGAGTCGTTTTCCAATTCAAAGGCGGAATCAGTGAATTAGACGCTCAAACTAAATATAATGCTCCACTTTATTGATTCTGATAATGTTTACAACCTGGAAGCAATTCGGCAGCACTTCGTTACAAGTTCCGAGCCGTTACAAATGAAATAACCAGTCACCTATTTATAGAGTTCTGGAACCGCTAATATGACCATGACACAAAAGCGATCCAGGTATGTTGTGTGTGGATCGCTTTTATGGACAATGTCCATATAAGCGGTCCAACATGCTATTCAACCACTTCTCGTTTCTCGAACCTCGTGCACTGGTTATTCTAACCTATCCTATCCTATTACATGATACAAGACGAAGTCAATAGACGTAATGCACCAACACTTGGATACTACATACTGATGGATCCTCAAATGTTAAAGGCACGGGGCTTGGTATACTACTAAAATCGCCACAGGGGGACATAATACCCCACTCCATAGCTTGTGAGTTCCAAGCCACTAATAATGAGGCTGAATATGAAGCCTTGATTGCTGGTTTGCAAATTGCTAAGCATATGGGGATCAGGTATCTTGAGGTATACGTGGATTCATTATTAATCACTAATCACTTTAATGGATCCTATGCTGTTAAAGGTGAAAAACTAACCAAATATTTAGAGATAGTCAAAGAATTGGCACTCTCCTTTGTTTTCTTTAGTTTGACACAGGTACCAAGGGAAGAAAATACAGAAGCTGATGCATTGGCCAATCTAGGATCATCTTTGAAGATCCCAGAGGATATAAGTATCCCCATCATCCATATCCTGGCTCCTGCTATTGAAAATCAGGTGGCCATGGAAATAGAAGAGGATTCTGCAATGATCCCTAGTGAGGATACTCGATCTTGTTCAGAATCATGGATCTCACCAATCATGAGATACTTACAACACGGAGAGATTCCTATGGGAGAAAACCCTAGGGCTTTCAGAATTAAGGTATCTCAATTCACAATCTTAAATAATATGCTGTATAAGCGATCTCTTGCAGGACCATATTTAAGATGTATCGAGGATCCTGAAGTTCAAGAAGTTTTAAAAGACTTCCATGAAGGAGATTGTGGAAACCACACTGGGGGCAGGGCATTGTTCTCAAGGATCTTAAGGACAGGATACTACTGGCCAACTATGAAAAGGGATGCTGTAGAGTATGCTAAGAAGTGTGATCCTTGTCAAAGACACAGCAATATCCTTCATCAGCCGGCTGAATTTCTACATCCTATACCATCCTCTTGGCCATTTATGAGATGGGGGATGGATATAGTTGGCAAGCTCCCTAAGGCACCTGGTGGAAAAGTGTTCATGCTTGCTATGACTGACTACTTCTCCAAGTGGATAGAGGCTGAAGCTTTTGCCCAAGTCAGAGAAAAGGAAGTTATATCCTTTATTAAGAGAAATATTATAACTAGATTTGGCATTCCTTCTGAAATTATATGTGATAATGGTTCCCAATTTATTGGGAGCAGAACTACTAACTTTTGTGACAGCTGGGGGATTAAGATGATAACATCAACACCAGTCCACCCACAAGCCAATGGACAAGCAGAATCATCCAACAAGATCATCATCAACAATCTGAAGAAGAAACTTGGATCCAAGAAAGGGAAATGGGCAGAAGAATTACCTTTTGTGCTTTGGGCTGATAGGACAACCCCCAAGAATGCTACTGGTCAATCACCATTCTCTTTGGTATTTGGGGCAGAATCAGTGATCCCAACAGAAATGGTGGTTCCAACTGCTAGAACAAGTACCTGTGATCCTGAGGAGAATGATGCAAACCTGGCTCAAGACTTGGATACTATCGAGGAAATCAGGGATCTGGCTAGAATAAGGATGGCTAGCTACCAACAAAGAATGGCTGGTGCTTACAACAAAAATGTCAGGATAAGGAAATTCCAAGTTGGGGATATGGTATTGAGAAAAGCATTCCAGAATACCACCAATCCTGCTGATGGGAAATTGGCACCAAAATGGGAAGGCCCTTATTTGATTGAAGCCGAAGCAGGAAAGGGGGCATATAGATTGCTAACCATGGAAGGTAATTTGTTACCAAGAGCCTGGAATGCTGTCCACTTGAAGAAATATTTCATGTGAGCAGGATCCTCCTGGCACATATGATCCCTACATTAGAAGTATCCTTGAAGGATCCCTGAGGTGTCAATGATCCTTACTCAGGTAATGTCCTGATCTTGAACTCTTATTTACATATTTTCTTATTTAAGGATAAGGATCATGTATCCTTCATCCTTCTCTCACAAGATTTTGAGTTCTGATAGTCCAGGTATCCTTAGCATATTGTCGACAATCTTCAGAAGCAATTCAGATCCTTGGGTTTAACCCTAGTTGTTTGGGCTTGTCCCCAGTTATCCTTGGGCTTGTCCCTAGTTTCGCCTGTAGCGCACGATGATCCTGGTATAGTTCAAGTCTTTGGGACCAGTACTCGCTTTAGGGGCTGATAATTCCATCGTACTGGCTATACCTAGGATCCTACGTATAATGGTAGACGTACCATACATATGTTCCTAAGGTTTCTAACGTTTTCACGTTAGCTAAGGTTTTGGCATTATCATGTCACTAAGTTTGGATAGTCGCCAGTAAGGGCCATACTCCAGTTCACCTATGATCCTTGGGCTTGTCCCCAGTTATCCTTTGGGCTTGTCCCCAGTTATCCTTTGGGCTTGTCCCCAGTTATCCTTTGAATTGTTGGGCTTGTCCCCAGTTACTAACTTGTCTTTTATATTGGCTCAGTTCCAAGTTATATTCTATTTTCAGGTTTTCGAAGTTAAACAACTAAGGATCTTCAATCCTTGTTATCTACTAAGGCTTTTCTTATGTTTACCCTGGTTACAGTATTAACGGTAAGGATCCTAACTTGGATCCTCAGGTATGATCCTTAACTATTTTTAATTTCATTCATTATTCATTTGAATAACCCTTATACCTTGACAACTGAACCTATCATCCTTAAAATGAACTACTTTTTGGATGTTTTCGACTATAGGATACTTGATCCTGGATCATATCCTAAATTTCTTAAACATAATTTGATTAACTTTTCTTACTCAGACAAGTATAAATCAAAACAATTGAAAGTTTAAAAGATATACAAGGATAACATCACAGGATAAGTCAAAAGTTAAAAGTTTTATTCATTCACAAAATATTTAACCCTTTAAAGTTGTCAAAATTGCCAACCCACGTTTCTACCAGCAAAACATGGCCCCTCCACATGGGTTGGCAAAGGGTGTCCATTGTTCATGCGGTCATAGCAGTGCAGGAAATAAAGGTCGGCAGGATAACAAGTGGCTTCATCCCCCAAACAGAGGATCCCTCCACCACCTATTATCCTACCTATTGTTCAAAGGATCCATGATCCTTACCCTAAAAACTATTGTTCAAACAAACAACCACCAAACAAAAAAAATTGGGCTCCGGCTAAGTCTCGAAATTTCCATCATCGCCCAATCCTGCAGCTCAATCCTTCGCTGCACCATCACCACCAGCTCCGCTTGCCTCACCACCTTAGTCCTTGCCTCCACCCTCAAGCATCGGGATCTCCTCATCCTCCTCATCATCCTCCAGCTCAGCCAGCCTAGCCTTCCAGCCTTCAACATCCCAGGTGCTCTTATCAAAAGCAGGATCCTGGGCTTCCATGGCCATTTGCAGCTGGATCTTGTACATAGCTATGGCGGCAGAGACCTTGGCATCCTGGGTGATCTCGTGCTTCTCATAGTCAAAGTTGATCAGCATCTTGGCAGCATCATTCTTGGTGGCCTGGAGCTCCTTCTGAAGATCGGCTATCTTGAGATCCTTCAACACCCCAACCTATTGAAGGTCAGCAATCTGGCGATCCTGATCCTCAACATGGCCAACATATATCTCTACCTCAGCAAATTTCTACAAGGAAGACAAGGAATGATGTCAGAAACCAAATGATCCTTAGACTAGCAGGATACACAAGCAGGACAGTGATCCTTACCTCGTTGATGTAATCCAGACACTGTTGGCGGAGCAGGGGCAGACCTTGCAAATCCTCAGCTTTAGAGGCCTTTCTCTTCTTGCTTCCTTTTCCCCTGATAGGTGCTTTAGGGGCCGAAGCAGTTGGGCTAGCAGCAGGGGTCTTCTTCTTAGAGGATTTGACGTTAGTAAGATCAGCGATGCCGAACTTTGAGGAAGATTTGGTGGATTTTCCAACGCCTGCATAACCAAAACAAGATAAGTATCTTAATTTTATTTGACTCTCATTATATAAATACTCCTTAAATAAGGATACTTACTTGACATTGTGACAGAAGCAGAGGATACTTCCTGAGAATCCTGGGTGGTAATCTTGAAAGTTCTGACTTCAGGATCAAGCTTCTTAAAGGCCAGGAGTCTCTCTTTTGCAGCAGGAGTCAACTTCAGATGTGAAACGGAGATAGCTGCACAACAAGAAAACAACAGAACACCAGTGATCCTTATACTCAAGGACAAGTTCTACGGTGATCCTTCCCAGGATCCTCTATCCTACCATGGGTAACCCACTTCTTGGGCAAATCCTCCCCACCAGGGATGGTATCTCTCCTTACAAAAAAGAACCGCCGCTTCCAATTAGTATCATTCTTGGTAGCCTTGAAGATCGGATGCTCCTCCCCGGGTCTACGTTTAAACAGATAACGATGGGAACCAAAGGTGGTCAGATTGTATAGCTCACCCAACTCGGCCATACCTAAGTCAATCCCCTCTTGCTCGATGATCCTCTCAAGGGTAAACAAAACCCTCCAGATCATCGGCATGGCCTGGATGTAAGATATTCCGGTCAAGGAGAAGAAGGCTTGGGTGAAGGCTGGAAAGGGATACGTATAACCTATGGAAAACGGGATCATAGGAAAGGCAACCCATGAATCGGAGGTGTGGTCACTCAGGGCAGAAGGATCATAAGCTTTGAACACCGTATTTGCAGGAAAACAGCACCGAATCCTGTCAATCTGAGGATCAGCGAAGATACAGCGTTCTTTAGCAGAGTTTGTGATGATCCCTTGGCTCTTAAAGGGGCTTTCTTTCTGCTGATCCTTGGCAGGAGAATTCCGGAGCAACATTTTGAACGAAATAGACACAAGAAGAAAAACAGAGCAATCGAGAGAGAAGATGAAGGGAATACCTGTTCAATCCTCTGGTTGCGGTTATAAAGGGAGAAGTTCTTGATTTTAAATGCAAACGATCCTATCCCTATCTCTATTTATAATCATGATTTGTACAGGGCTGTCACCTCCGTGACGTCAGGGTTGCAACGGATAGTTCGTTCACAACGGCTATATATCCGTTGAGTTAGTTACAGATAAGATCAGCAAAATATAACTCGTTAATATTACATAATTACTCCTTATATTTTGGGGGCAATTGTTAGGGCAGGATTTTAATGACCTATGATCCTTACATGATATCCTAACAAGTGATCCTTGTTTCTTTGGCAGATGGTGATCCTCAGAAGAGCTTCAGGATCAGGATCATGGATCATCCTAAGGATCCTCATACTAACGATTGTTCTCTTTATATTTAATGTTGTTTTGCAGGAATTATGAGTTGGACCTGGTCTTGGCAACGTTATTAAGGAATCTTTCACGCTAATTTCGCACATGCATAACCAGAAATAGACGTTGTGGAGAATATGGAAACTTGGCACAAATTACGGGCGTTTAGTTAGGCTAAATTTACTTCTGTTTCTAAAGGGGTAACGAGCTAGTAGTTATGTGACTTACCTAAATTCAACCACACACACTTATATAAAGGGCACTCTCAAGCATTCGGAAGACACAACACATTTCTTACACACTCTAGCATACTACACCATAGTGATCCTTGTACCTAGCTCGTTACCATCCAAAGTTGTAAACATTGTTTATTATATTGAAGTTTGGTGATCGGTAGTTTCCATCACCCGAGGTTTTTTATGCCGGAGATCATTCATTGATCAAGGGCTTTTTCCTCGTATAAATCCTTGTGTCACTTGTGCAATTTACATTTAAGTGATCCTTTACTTTATCCATCACTACAAGCATCATTCCCCGTTAACAGAGAGTTTGGTTGCATTATCCTTGTGTGATTTTTGACCAAAACAATGATGTCTTCCATTTTTGGACCTCCAGGACCGCGCTACTATTAGTCAGGTTGTATTCCTCCTTTGTATAGTTTGTGCATATGTGTATTTTGCTTTGTTTACGGTTGGGCGGTTGGGTGGTGTATGATTATTATGTTGAGTGCGGGATGGTGCTTGTTGGTGGTGTCATGTGTTTAAAAAAAAATTATAAAATGAAAAAATCCAAAAAGAAATTTGGGGTTTGAGTGAAAAAGCTTTTTGTGGAGGTTGAATGAATTTGAGTGATCAAAGCCTCCTAAAACCATACATTGGGGTCAATGTATCCCAAGTGTGGGGATGGGGGGAATTTTTTTGAAAATTTTGAAAAATTTTAAATCAAGTGAAATATTGTGAGAATTTGAACACCCTAGAGTAACCCCAAGTGATGCACCGGCAACCCTTGATACCTTTTCATTCTTGGTGAGAGTTGAAGCCACATTTGTATATAAATAATGCTTATCTTTGATGAGAGTGGTTACGGGTGGGGGTACATTAGAACTTGTGCTTGTATGCGGTTTGAGTCCTTAGTTAGACATGAATGCGAAAAGGATAAGGGCATCTAGGTAGCCTCGTCTTTAGTGTGTGCGAGTGTGGGATTTGGGGGGCTGGACCTCATAAGTTATATATATGAGCATGGTTGCGAGAGGGGCGGGGGTTTGGAAATTTAGTTGCCCAATTTTGTGCCTAAAAGCCTATCATTTGTTACCCCTAGCTACTTACCTAAAAATTTGCCCAATTTGACCCGGTCTTTTAGTATTAGTAGTAGTAGTTGTAGTAATATGATGTAGATATGTTGATGCTTTATTGCATGGTTGTTTGCTTGAAAAAAAAATTCAGAAAAATCAGAAAAGGAAAGAAAAAAAAGAGAAAAAGCAATGAAAAATGAAAAAAAAAAGAAAGGATGTTTAGTTGTCTTGTACATAGTAGTTTAGATTGGTAGTTTTTAGTTTGTTTTATTGTGTAATAAAAAGACCGGGTTAAATTTTCGCTACTTCATATATATTCCATTTCCTACCCATACACCTAGCCACGTTACAACCTTGAAAGTCCCTTTGATTTGCATTCATGTTTGGCACTTGTTAGGAGAATGATCGATTTAGGTACAAGCTTATAATTGTGCAACCACCCGTTTGCCTTTTGTGTGTCTAGCGTATCGTTGCTAGTGTTGACTTGTAGCCGAGAGGAGAGATTTAGAAAGGGGTGTATTGTTTTGGGTGTTAAAAAAAGGGATTAGTAAAAGTATTACATGTTTTCGCTTGGTTTAAATTGATCACTTATATTAAATTGATTTGATGAGTTGCTTGGGACAAGCAACGCTTAAGTGTGGGGATGTGACGGGTGGTCCATTGGACAACCCTTTATGATGTTAAAAGATAAGTTCATCCCTCATTTAAGTGTGTAATTATCTCGAATTAGATAACTACTGTTGCTTATGTCTCAGGTGCGGTTTGGCGGCTTAAAGTGAAGAAAAATGCAGCTTTGGGAAGTTTGAAGTAGAACGGGTCGTGTGTGGAGCAAAGGATGAAACAAAGCACAAAATTCAGGTTGTCACCGTAAATTACGGTCCTACCGTAATTTACGGTGGACCTGATCTTGGCCTGGTTCCCACCGTAAAACAGTTAACTTGCACCGTAACATTTTTATGTCCACCGTAACTTACAGTAGGACCGTAATTTACGGTGGAGGTGACGCTGAAATCGTAACTGCCATCATTTATGCAGTTTGATGGTGTCTTTTCATGTACTTTTCATCATTGGTCGGTTATTGGAGACACTAGGGGCGATTTTGAGTGTTTTGGCTTGGCTTGGAACAATTTCTAACATTCGGTTTGTGATTTTGATTTGTATGAACATTAACTACTTGTTATGATGATTCACCAAGCTATGCGTGGCTAAAACTCTCGGTGATCATCTTAGGTGAAGGTTTATCTTGAACTTTTGTGTGTTTATTTCTGAATTTCTAGAATGATAACTTGCGTTGCTTGAATATCATGGTATATGCATAATTGTTTGTAGCTTGTTAATTGATAGTTCAATTTATAATCTTAATCGTACGTTCTTGGTGCCGTTGGCAACCGAGATATCACGGGAGGGGTTAGGGTTGGTTATTGGTTAATTGATCATCGGGTAACAACCTCGCATTAGAATCCGAGTACTTTGTTCCCTTTTATCACTTCGATTATGTATGTACGAGTTATGTCTATGTAACTCTTTCTAGTTGAAATTTCACACAATTGCTAAAGAAAACTGAATCCTAAGATGGTCATTGCTCCCCTATTCTGTTAAACAACCAATCTTTCTTTGCACTTAGTTATTAATTTCGTTTTCTAAAACACAATCCAAATCATTGAACTTTATTTTTCTGCAAATTAGGTTAATTGTAGTTAATTCGCAAAGCTATAAAATCAACACACTTTCCACATACTCCCTGAGTTCGATACCCTTTTACCACTATCTATAGTTGTTTTTGGGAGTAAATTTGCGTGTACCACGACAAGCACGTCACCGCTTCTGAGCCATAGACTAGGCTAAAAGGGGTTTCGCCGGTACTTGTCTTTGGCATGGTTCGGTGAGCCCACAAGATACTCGGGAGCTCATCCACCCAGCCTCTTCTCTTTGTGCCCAGTCGGGCCTTTATCCCATCGACGATACACTTGTTCATGCTTTCCACCTGCCCATTTCCTTGAGGGTGTGCAACGGAGGAGAAAGTGTGTTCGATTTTCTTCTCTTTCATCCACTTCTGGAGGTCTTCAGACGCAAAGTTTGTGCCGTTGTCGGTTACAATCTTGAGTGGGAGGCCAAATCTGCAGATGATGTGTTCCCAAATGAACTTGCGTACCATCATAGCTGTAGTTGAAGCAAGAGCTTTGGCCTACACCCACTTCGTGAAGTAATCGACGGCCACTATTATAAATTTGACGGCGCTGGGAGCCTCTGGGAAGGGTCCCACCATGTCAATTCCCCACTGCTGAAAAGGCCAAGCAGTGGATACAGGGATAAGATCGTTTTTGGGGCGCAGGGTTTTTGGAGAGTGTCGCTGACAGGAATCGCACTTGCGCAGCTCCTTCAGGGCATCGACATGCATCCCTGGCCAGTAATATCCAGCGTTCATAATCTTCGCGACAACCATGCGCGGACCTGCATGGATGCCGCAGATCCCTTCGTGGATCTCCCTGATCAGATAATTCGCATCTTGGGGGTCCACACAGCGCAGCAATGGTCCCAAGAAGGATCTTCGGTATAGAATACCATCATTCATTTCGTAATGCAGGGCCTTGTTTTGAATTTTTCTCGCCTCTGCTTTGTTCTCAGGGAGTATCCCCTCTTGCAAATATTGAATTATAGGGGTCATCCAGGACGGTTCCCCTACCTCAATTACATTGACTTGTCGTAGCAGGACTGATGGATTCTTGAGTATTTCGATTCTTACATCTTTAGCAAGATGTTGGAAGGAAGTTGAAGCAAGCTTGCTCAACGCATCCGCTGGTTTGTTTTCGGAGCGGTTGATGTGAATTACCTTGTGAGACTGGAACTGTTGAAGCAACTCTTTTGCCTGCTCTAGATATAGGGCCATAACCTCGCCCTTTGCATCGTATATACCATTAACTTGGCTAGCTATCAGGAGTGAATCGACGTGTGCTCGTAAATTTTTAGCTCCCATTTTGATGGCGAGGCGTAAGCCTGCCAGAAATGCTTCGTATTCCGCCTCATTGTTGGTGTTTTTAAAATCCAACTTGATGGCGTAAGTGAATTCATGGTTTTCGGGGCTCACGAGGCGCAATCCGGCTCCCGCGTCGCCCTCGTTTGAGGCCCCATCAGTATAAAGCATCCAAGTCTCATTTGTCACGTATTTTTCGGGAGTCTCCACCAGCTCACATTCTTTGATTTTATCAATTGGGACTTCTGTGATGAAGTCAGCTAGGACTTAGCCCTTGATGGCTGGGCGCGGCCTGTACAAAATGTTGTGGTCCCCCAATTCGATGGCCCATTTTGCTAATCGCCCTGATGTTTCTGGCTTTTGCAATATCGTGCCGATGTGAAAGTTAGTAAGCACGGTTATCACATGCCCTGTAAAATATCTGCGCAGCCTTCGGGAGGTGTGTAGCAGCGCGAGCACCAATTTTTCCATCGTGGAATATCTTGTTTCCGGGTCAGTGAGTACCCTGCTGACGTAATAAATTGGAGTTTGGACTCCATTTCTCTCCACCAGTAATACTGACCCTATTGCCTTATCCGAAGAAGACAAGTACAGTATGAGTGGTTCTTTTTCGAATGGTGCAGTCAGGGTAGGGAGCTCAATCAAACATTCTTTCATTTGCTGAAAAGCTTTTTCCGCCTCGGGGGTCCATTTGAACTCTTGTTTCTTCACACAGTTGCGCAACGTGCTGATAAAGGGGTACGACTTCGCGGCGTGATTTGATAGAAAACGGTTAAGCGCGGCCAGGCGGCCGGCCAACCGCTGCATTTCTTTGATTGTTCGCGGCGATGGCATTCGCTCTATTGCCTGTACTTTCTCCGGATTTACTTTAAAGCCGCCGTTTGTGACGATGAAGCCTAAAAACTTCCCTTCTTCCATGCCAAAAGAACACTTGGCTGGATTCAACTTCATATTTACGCTGCGCAACGAATTGAACGTTTTTTCGATATCTTTTAACATTTGGTCCTCCTCGGGACTTTTGACCACTAGATCATCGATGTAAACTTCAATATGCTTTCCGATGTCTCCCGCGAAGGTCTTATCCATCAAGCGCTGGTATGTGGCGCCAGCGTTTTTGAGGCCGAATGGCATCTTTGTATAGCAAAAAATCCCAGATCGGTACGGAAAGCTGTCTTATCTTCATCCTCGAGCTTCATTTGGACTTGATGATACCCCTTGTAGCAATCCAAGAAGCATTTCCATCTGTATGGCGCGAGAGAGTCTATTTTTTTGTCGATCTCAGGCAAAGAATAGCAATCCTTAGGGCATGCCTTGTTGAGATCAGTGTAGTCCACGCCCATTCGCCATCCGCCGTTTGATTTTTCCACCATTACTGGGTTCGCGACCCAACTCTGATATCGTACCTCTCGCAAAATTCCAGCTTTAAGCAACTCGCATACTTGTTCATTCATTGCTTTTGTTTTGTCTGCCCCTAAGCTGCGCCTTCTTTGGACCTTTGGTTCAACAGATGGGTAGGTGTTTAAGCAATGTTCGGTTATGTTGCGCAGGACACCGGTCATATCTGCCGGAGTCCAGGCAAAGACATCCATATTTCTGAACAGCAGTTGCTTTAATTGCGTCCTGATATTTGACGAAATGGCGTGGCCAATTGTCACCGTCTGCTCTGGGTATTTGCGGTTTAATACCCACTTTTCTGGCTCAGTTGCTGAGACCTTCGCCGCTTTTGCTGGACGCAATTCTTCGGTTGACATTACTTCCTTCTTGGCATAAATGATTGCCACTCCCGTCTTGGTTAGGAACCCTATTGCTGAATGAGGAGTTGAAGTTACCATGTTCAGCTCGCCTTGGGTTTCCCTCCCAATCAACACATCATGCCTCGACTTGACGGGCATCACCATGAAATTCACGCTCGTTGTTCTTGAATGCTTCCCGTCAGAAAGTGTGACAGGGAAGCTGATCTGACCAAGTGGGAAAACCATCTCGTTGCAAAATCCGGACAAAGGATAATCAACTGGCTCGAGTCTCGCTTTGTCTTCTTCATCAAATTGGTTAAAACACTGTTCATAGATGATGTCAACTGTACTTCCTGGATCAATGAATATGTACTCTGTTTCATAGTGGCCGATAATGCCGGTAATAACGACGGGTCGTGTGGCGCGAGGGCCGCCGCGCACTACCGGGAAAATGACCTGTTGCTCTTGCCATGAAGGCTCATAGGGGCGCTTGCCTTTCTCCTTCGTGCTGTATCTTGGTCCGTTAACCATGTGGGTCTCTAAGCGTCGGACTTTCTTGTGATTTCCTTCATCGTGGCGCTGGAGCTGACGAGTTTCTTTGCGCACGTTCTTCACCAAGTGGCTTAGCTTACCGCTCTTTAGTGCTTTCTCAATCTCCTGGCGCAAACTATAGCAATCATCGGTCAAGTGCCCTGAGTCTTTATGAAAATCATAGTACAAGTTGGGGTCTTGCCCCTTCTTGTTTGTCATAGGCCTGGGAGCCTTGAAATCATGGTTCTCCGTCATCAATACCTCTTTTGGCGTTTTTATGAGCGGAGTCCAGTGCTTGTCACGATTATCATCTTTGACTGCTTTCCTGTAACCAATTCGGTCAATTGTTTCACGTGCGTCCTCTCTATAACGTGGCCTTTCATCGTGGCCCCTTGATCTCCCAGACTTCCAATCATTGCCCTTGTATTTGTTGCGCTTGTTGTTGTCGCGCGTGTTCCCTCTGGAGAATCGGTCTTCAGAGTAATAACCCTTGTTCCCAGCAAGTGATTCTTCGGTTTGTGCAACAATTTTTGCGGCCTCCATGAGTTTATCCCATTCTTTTGGCATTCCGTCTTTGCCCGTGATAGTTCTGATGAGACTATCACAGCGAATGGCTTTCTTGAAATGACAACGCATGAGTTGTTCGCTTACGCCGCCTATCTCCAAACATTCTTTGTTAAAACGGGGGATGAAGTCTTCCAGACCTTCGCCATCTCTTCGCCAGATGTCTTCTACTTCAGCTGTATCGCGCTGGTAGCGTCGTTGTTGGCTGAAGTAGCTCAGAAACTGTGTCTTGAAGTCTACCCATGATTTAATTTTCCCTGGTGGAAGGCTGTCGAACCAGGCGCGAGCAGCCCCGGTAAGAGTTTGAATAAACAAGTGACACCACATAGGCATGTTCCAACCTCTCATGCATCCTACACTTGTGAAAGTTCTGACGTGATCATCAGGATCAGTCAATCCGTTGAACTTCCCGACAGTCGGAGGTAACTTCTCTCTTGAAAGCGGCGCGAGTGCGATTTTTGGGATGAACTTTGAATGCTCCGCAGCTTCCGCTGGCCGGTATGCCAGGCGGAAATCTCTTTCAGCTTCTTCTGTGTACCCGACATGCTGTCTCGGTTTGAAGTATTCGTGGTTCCTCTGCAAGCGGTTAAAGACTGACGAGCCCTCGTCATCTTCCCAAGTTGGATCATTCGGGTCTGTCTCCTCCCATTCGTTGTTCATGTTGCGCGGCGTAAGCCGGCTGTGAACAGGACCTCTTTGAAGGTTTGACGGATAGTCGTAGTAACTTTCCGTCTCTCCTCTTGTGTCGCGCGTGTCGTGTACGCTTAAACGTCTGGCAGGTGGAGGCCTGTTGATTCTACCTTGTAGATTCGACGGTGGAGGCATCTGGCGCACCCCCTGACTTTGAGGAGTGACTAAGGACGGTTCTGCCGTCAAGACTGCTTGCTGCGCAATCAGAGATTGGTATGCTGCGTTGATTGTGGCGATATTCTTGGCGTACCATGAGGCTGGGGTCTCGCCTTCTGGTAGCCCTAGCAACGCCGAAACATTCTGAGGTGGTGTTGGGTTTGAAGGTCCCTTGCCGTTATTTCCTGGGGTGACCGTCTGAGTGATGCAGGTGATGCTCCCGCGCGGACCCCCAGTATTGGTTACTTCGACTTCACCAATTTCCTCGATTTGCTGGGCTTGGATATTTTGGATTCCTTCACCCAGAGCCGTATTAGAGTTGGCTCCGAAGCCGAACTCGTGAATGATTCCTTGACCAGTCATGATCGAAGGACGAAAGATGTCAAAAACTCAGAAAAAAGAAGATGAAGATGGTTGTAGAAAAACCGGTGGGCGCCAATGAAGAAACACAGAACTAATTAGGCAACTAATCAGTTTGGTTTATGCTTCTACCATAGTGGTTTATATTCTAATGAGGTATCTGAGCTCCGACTTGATGTTTAATCCTGCAAAACAGAACACCGTTACTCGTCAAGAGGGGAATGTGGGGGTTTCCCTCTTAACCGGGCTCCGGCGTGAGAATAAGCGACTGCTTTGGGAGGATAATTAAGTGCTAAGAGTGAGAGTAAAGGGAATAGAATTTTTAACCTGTGGAATAAGGTCTCTATTTATAGCCGGAGAGGTGTAAGAGGATATGGGCTGATGGGCCTTGGGCCGGTAGTGGACAACATAATGGATATGCTCTTTGTCTCACTAGTGTCGACCGTTCAGTGGCTTCTAGAAGCTCTTCGGCGCTGGCGCGCCTTGATTGGAGCCACGTGTCATTGTTGTCGGCTCTGTCGCCCTTCTGCCATCAGCAGACAAGTGGAGATCGTGGGACAGATGTCTCCGTCCTCTGAGTGGTGCCACGTAGGCGTCCTTAAGTACTTCTCGTCAGAAGATCGTGGCGCACGATTGAACAGGGCCTGCTGGATGTTCATTGGCTCTTTTTCTCTGCCACTTGTACCTTGTGTACTATCTGGAGTAGCCTTGCGCTGCTTCCTTGTGTGATTCTTGCTGAGCATGTTACTGACCCGCGCGGGGTTTGGGTGTCTGGATGCTCCTTAAGTATGCCAAGTGCGGTTATCGGAGCTCCTTGTGGGCTAACCCTCGCGCGGCGAGAGTAAGAATACAGCGTAACTCGCGCAAGGATCGTGGTAGGAAGTTTATTAAATAAGGAGTATGGTTCCTTGCGCAACCTTGACGGAGGTTTTGCGCGACCTTTTTGGGACCATACCCCTTCAATGGCCCACCTCAAATCGTCAATTGCTAAGCTTTCTTTGGTCAACAGTGAGAACACCAAAAAAGTCAAACTTGTGGATTCAGCTTTGAGAAACCGTGAAAGCTCAAGTCGATGAAAGGTAACTTATTACAAGCTTGTTAGAAATCAAGAATTATGTTATCACTAGCTTTTGGTGAATTGAAATGCTGTGACTTTTGCATTGACATTTTGGTTTTGAGTTGATCATACACCTGCAAAAGTGCCTAGCGAATGCCCTTAAAGAAATTTGAAGAAAATGTTATGTTTGAAGTATTATCATGTTCTAGAATAATTATATTGTTTTTATACTAATAATCTGGCAAAACAGTTCTGGCCATGGTTGTTAGAGAAGGTTTAGGGGCTGTTTGGTAGCCTCTGAATGGTCATTTTGTCAGCCCCTTACTTTCACTGGTCACACTTATTGCACACAGATAAACAATTTATCAAAATAGAGAGAAAGGTGGGGGTGGGTGGGGTTGTTTTGTTTTTACAGAGTGGAGAAGATGAAGGGTAATTTTGTCATTTCACATCCACTTAATGGAGAAAACTAGCGGACATCCACTTCAGGGACTATCCGAGTAACAAACTGTCAAACCACAGGGAGCACCGGTGTAATTTCCAAAAGTTGGGGACTATAGGTGTTACTTTACAAAACCACAGGGACTATCCGTGTATTTTACTCAATAAAAAATAGGGTAAATTACACTTTTCGTCCTTTATGTTTGTACCGGATTGCAACGGATAGCCTTTAACTTCAATAATTACAGGCACAATCCTTTATTTGCAAAACCCGTTACACTCTACGTCCTTTAGCACTAACCAGATTAAAATTTTCAGTTAACTTTATTTAGAGTAAATTACAAGTTTTGTCCTTTATGTTTACAACAAATTGCAGACGTTGTCCTTTAGCGTAAAAGTTGACAAGTTCTGTACTTAATGTTCCAAAATCTTACACGTTGTGTCCTTTAGGCCAAACTTAGTTAGATTTTTTGGTTAAATATGGTCATGTGCCTTGCACATGAGGTCATTTTTGTCATTTCATTATCCAGGGACTATTGTGCAAATAACATATGTCTAAGGACTTATTATGTACAAAAATTAAAACCATTAAAATAAAACAATCTGTTTCATCCAATCTTGTTCAGGTGCTCCGACACCTCCGATGGGTTTTCCGGCAAACCCGGAACACCCAAATCGTTCGATCAAATCTTGTTTTTATTGCGTTAATGCTAATCTCCATCTTATGACTATCTGATGCTAAGTCTTTATCTCGTAATTTGCTGAAATTGTTAACACCCCAAAAACGGGTTTATTAATTATAATAAAGTAACCGAAAATAAACGGGTAAAATACGGTAGTGATAAAAATAAACCCAGTAAATATTAGGATCTAAATAAGTAAGCCTAATATTAACAAAAAAAGTGAATCAAAGCTTTGGAGGAAATAAAGCTTATAAAAGACCCGAGGTAACGGGGTGTATGTAACACACCTAAAATATAAATCCTCTTATTATAAATCCGACGTTGGTATTAACGAGACAAACTAACTAGTGATAAAACTAACCTAGTTAGATAAGAGTTTAGTGATAGTAAATTAGAGTGTTAGAAACACCCAAAATAAAAACCTCATGAAAATAGGAGGGTTAAAAGTGCCAAGTATGAAATAAGTTTTATTAAAAACAAAGAAAAGAAAAATCCAACACACACTGGTGTGTGGATCGACTAGAACACAGAAGGGGCGACCAGGTTTCTTCAAAACCCTAACTCACCCAAAAATTCACAAATTGAAGGTCAAGATCAATTCCAAAACGAAATCCGAGCCTAGATTGGTGATCTCCATTGCAAGGGGGTTATGAGGTATGTGAAATTTAATAGAAAATCTCTACTTGAAATTCTGATGAACTTAGAGAATTCGAATTAGATGGTTGCATGTTCGTTATATGATGAAATAGGAACATTGTAGTGTCTAGGAGTAAACCCTAGACAAGCATTTGATGAAATTAGGTCTAAATCTTGTGAATTCATGATCACCATTGAAGGTGATAAGTGTGATGATGCTAAATTCGTGTAATGTGATGTTTTTAGGGTTTTTGATGGCTAAAAATAGTGCTATAATGTCATAAACATGTTTCGATTGAAAGCTGAATTCAAACAGCTTCTGATCAGAATTTACAGCCGACTTGTATTGGCTGTAACGTGGACAAACCTTGACAAAAACATTTCTTTCTTGAGTCTAAAATGTAATTCCAGGAAATATCTTTAAAACTCCACTGAAATCGCATTTTTTCGACGAAAATTGAGCGTTTTATGAATTTTTTCCGTATCAAAGGTTCAAGCTGCGTTTTCTAGCAGAATTTGCAGCCCATTATGAATGTCATAACTCAATTTAGGAATTGAGTTATGATCTCAAATTCTTACTATAGAAAGTATTAAGTGATTAGAAGAATTGCCAATTGGAATTTCGTCAATCGGATAAACGAGGAATTTTTAATGAATTTTTCCGTAAGCTGCAGTCAGAAGTGACGAATCTGATTGCAGCTTAGTAGATGAATTTTTACGAATTTTTGGTAAAGAGTTAGATCTTGAAATTTTAACACAAGGTCTAACCCTCCGATAGGTATGCCACATAAAAAAATCATAATTTTTGAAGACTTGTAAACAGGTTAAACAGGTCACCAAAAACAGCCTATTTTCAGTGATACGAAACTTGATTATTGATGTTATAAATTATGCCCACAATGTTCATATGTTGAAATTATGAATCAAACGCGTAATTTCCTAGTTCGACTAATTACGTGTGATGTGGGGTAATACAAATTTTAATTATGAAGTAGATTTAGCTTATATGCACATATCATATAATTAAGGGTAGTTAACTTTTGAAAAGTTAAACTAACCATGTACGGAGTCGAATAGTAGTTTTGACATAGAAAATACGTAAGGTGGAATAGTCGTGGTTATAATGACTAATCTAACCACCTTGTGAATTATGATGATAGTTTGACTCTTGACAAGCTAGATGGAGGCTTGGGAATGAAGCGGGTCAAACAGAGCAAGTACGAAAAGTAAAGCGTAATTTGGATGCGAGGTAAGTAAAAGTTTACACCCTTTTTAGTATACATCAGTTGTGTGTATTGAAAATGAATAAGGAAAAGTTGGTAATAGAGTTATAATGTTCCAACGCAAATAATATGAGTCGGAACTAGTGCAATGGTGAGAAATCATAAACAATGGCAAAAAGGGTAAATTGGTAAGTTAGTCATATGACGATGAACTAATAAGAAATTTTGAAACACTACGTTATGGTGTAAACCGGAATGGGTAAAAGGGCGAGATGGTAACTAGATATCATCTCATAACAGAAAAGGGTCGTTCGGACTAAACGGGTCAAATGACATTGGCGAGATCATTTGACAATATTAATTGACGATCGCTTGTTAAGTTTTGTGATTACAGGAAATATCATACGGTTCGCGTTGGTATTAATTAGAAATTAATAGTGAAAGATATTTAAACGAGTCAATCCTATGACTCGAGCCAGGTACGCATATTTAGAATTTTTGTTAAAAGCGATATTCTTGGTCAAATATTAGCAAAAGTCCTTCGTCGTAAAATGAAGGATTAAAATTGACCAAAAAGCCCTTGATGGGAAAACCGGGCAAACGACCCTTAGAGGTTGTTTAGGAATTAGTACTAAGATTTCTAAATAAAAGTAGATACTTTAATGTAGCAAAATGATGGGTGAAAGTGGTTTAAGGAATCATGAAACGGGTCAAAAGTGTTAAAAAGAGATTTCGAGCCGAGAGCTTGAAATCTGAATTTTTGAACTAGTGAAATGTCAGGTTTTAACTCCATAAGATGGAGAATTGAATTTCGAACGCATAGGAAAAAGAATCGCCTAAAACGGACTAGTAGATAAAAAGATATGGCCGTTTAAAGTTGGAATTTCAGAAAATAGAGCTGGGCTGGAAATGCAGGTCTGCAACCTGCAATCGCTGGAAAACCCCCCCGCGGCACGCGGAAGGAGACATTCATTCTGTCGCGACACGCGGGGCTTACTCGCGGCCCGCGTAAGTTGTGGTGTGATCTGTCGCGGGGCGCGACAGACCAAAAGTCTGAAAATTTGTTTTGTTTCGATTGTTTTGATACTAGAATTTGACTATACTATTATTTAAGATATCAAAACTAACTTTTTAGTTGGTTTTGATCATAGGTGAATATCAGGAGTACCGGATGAAGATCAAGCTCAACGTAGAACCGAACACGATGCAGTCACAAGCTTCCGCGTATAGTTTAGTTGTTATTTCAAAACAGCAAATTTTTACTGGTCATGATGTAACGTTATAAAGTTTAGAAAAGTTTTAATTAACTTGTATTTTCAATTGATATGTAATCATAATTACATGGTTACCTTCGTAAATTATACGATATCACAAAAATAATAACAGGATGTTACAGAAATCCATGATTATCTGGTAACCCAACAACACCCGAAAATCCCCTTTACGAACTTTTATCCGTAACCGACTCCTATTTGTATTAAAACAGACCCTTATACTTCATTCTAACCAGCCACAACTCAAAACTACATTCAATTTTTCTGGTTTTCTTCGTCTGCAAGTCGCCGGATTTAAAACTCTGGCTAAACTCCGGTCAACTTCAATCAAACTTTCATATTATCAAAAACATAAACTATGGTAAGAAAAAAAAGAACTTACTAAACTCAATTACCACATCTGATTCGACTGCCTAAGAGAAAGAGGAAGATGGCAGCATCAGAGGTTGCAGTGAAGTTGAATCTGAAAACACACCCAGAAGGTGGCTTCTTCTTCGAGACTTTCAGGCACACTTCCATCACCTTGCTAGTTTTCTAGTTCCTTTAATAATATTTTGTTGATAGTTTAAAAAAAATGTCATTCAATTACCGTCAATTTCATTCTTTCTAACCCCCTCCACCGACCAATTTTCTTCTTCTGGGCCCAATTGATTCCGATTAGCGGGCTGCCAGTTAATACATGAATGCATCAAAGCAAATTAAATAAAGAGTAAATTACAAGTTCCCCTCAATGTAACCCTAACCCTAACCAAACACCAACCCACCACCTTCCACGGTCCACCACATCCACCATCACAACCAGCCATTGTCTCAGATCCGCCTCAGATCCAAACCCAACACTCTCCCATATTCAGATCCAACCACCACATTGAATCCAACCGCTCAGATCCAACTTGAACCAGAGTGGAGGAGCCGCCGAAGAGTTCGTCGTGGAGATGGTGGGTCGCCGGAGATGGTGGTGATGGCGGATGATGGCAGAGAGACATAGTGAGAGAAATAAGAGAGAGATATAGAGAAAGAGAGAGAGGGGCTTTCAACTTTATACATGTTTTGTTTTTTCGTTTTTTAATTAAATGGATAAAATTAAAAAATACCCTTATTTGCCTACTAAAATTACAAAAATACCCTATTTAACAGAAAAAGTTAAATGGTTTATCCTAAAGGACATACCATGCAAGATTTCGAAACACTAAGTACAAAATTTGTCAAATTTTGCGTTAAAGGACACCACCTGTAAGATGGTGTAAACGTAAAGGACAAAACTTGTAATTTACTCCTTTATTTACTTAAGGGTATTCTGGTCATTTCATGCTTTTATTTAAATATTTAAAAAATAAAACCATAAAAATTACATATACACTTCATCTTCCCAAAATTCCTAACCCTAAAACCCTAACCATCGCCTCATCCTGCCGCCACCACCACCACATCCTGCCGCCACCACCTCATCTTGCCAACCCCATCTTCACAAACCCACGCGCAAAGGTCATCTCTCATTCCCAAAAACCTTTTTCTTAACCGAACCAGTCCCATTTCACCCGTAATATATACAACCATGAAACCCACCCCTTTCCTAAATCCTATAATTTATCACAACATATTCCAGCCGGCCACCAACCCTATCGTCAGGAAAATAATAATATCCACAGTTTCCATTTTTACCCTTCAACTTCATCCCCAACCGTCGATTTTCAAACCCTAACCCTAATTTCTCGGCTATGGCGGCCACCATAGAAGTTCGACAGAGTTCTAGCAACAACTCAACAGATCGTTAAAAGTCTCAACATCAACACACAAGCAACAGAAGATATGATCCTGATCTTATCATACTTCGACAATCGGTTTCTAATATAACCGATTTGATCGAATCCGGTGAAGAAAATCGTCGATTAACAGTTTGAAATCGCCGAGAAGGTGCACGTGATTGCCGGAGGGTTGAGGTGGTGGTGGGATGGAGGTGGTGGTGATGGTGATGGTAGAGATGGAGACGGTAGGTGTGCAGGTTATGTTTACATATACGTATACTATATATAGATATACATATATTAACAAAGTGGAGGGTTCAAATGAGAAGAATTTTTTTGTAAGAAGAAAAAAGAAGAAGTTTCAACCAATAAAAATTCTTCATTTTAATTCATTTAATGTTTGCATTTAATTTTAATATAAGGGTATATTGGTAAACTTACAAAAATCATTAATTTGTATTCTTCCCCTTTAATAACTAACTGAATTAAATTTGTAACTCCTTTTCAAAATATATACTTTTTTTCCAAATTAAAAAAACAACTTAATTTAAAGTGTAGAATAAATTAGTAGGTGTGTAGGATAAATATGAGTTGTGTAGGATATATTTCGAGGTGTGTAGGATAAATTTCTGCTGTGTAGGATAAAATTCTATAATGTGTAGGGTATATGTAGGAAAATTTTGATATGTGTAGGTTTTGTAGATTATATGTAGGATAATTAATGATTAGTTGACTAATTAATTAAAGAGTTAAAAATTAATGATATGAGTTATAAATGAAAAAGTATTTTACCAATATGTCCTTTCTTTTTTTTCTCACATTAATTTTCTTCTCAAATAAACCTTCCTCTATTAACAAATTAATAAATTGTCTTAACTGTTTTTAGTTTATTTATTATGATGTATTTTTAACACGTAAAATGACCAAATTGCCCTCATATGCATAGAGTCAACTGAAAATTTTAATTGAGTTAGTGTTAAAAGACCTATGGTGTAACGGGTTTTACAAATAAAGGATTATTACTGTAATTATTGAAGTTAAAGACTATCCGTTGCAATTCGTTACAAACATAAAGGACGAAATGAGTAATTTACCCTAAAAAATATATATAGAAAGAAAGAAAGACACGTTGGAAACGTGTTAATGAAGTGGTAAAAAGTGAAAAGTCAAATCGGGGGAAAATCAAATCTTGTTCGATATTCCTTCTCCCACAACGTCCTCCATCGGAAACTGCTTCCTTCCTTCCGCACCTTATTTATATATTTGATCGGTAATTAATTCGCTCAATTTGTATTCTTCGATCTCATATTTCATCTTCATGCTATAATATATACGTGATATGTCTGTACGTCGTTAAGGTGAATTCTACGTCTTCTTCAAAATCGTATTTTGATGTTTAATTCGTCGAATTTGTAAACGATAGTTAGTTTCTATTTAATGATATTATTATTTGCAATATAGAAATCGCCTGTCTTCACGTAGAAGCTAAAAAAGATGAATGGTGAACCCTAGCTAGTTTGTTCACATTAGCTGTTACACATTTCATTGCATGTTTTGGCCTATTATTAACATACATACATGTAAGCTTAAAAATCATTTTAAAATCATAAGAAAAGAAAGCCACAAATCATGAGGATTGCTTTAAAGGTCAAAGTCAACTAATTGTAAGGTCTTAGGTTCAACTGTTCCTATGCATCTCAATCTACATTTAATATTGACTCATAGCTAGCATGCACCTGGTAATATATTGAAGGGGCCGGGAAAGAAATTAAAAGATGTTTTTTTCAAATATATTGCAGCTTGTTAGTGTAAAGAAAAATGGATCCGACACCGAAGGCTTCATCAGAGAAAGAGGTAAGATCCTTAATATGTTAATTACATCCCTTGAAATCCTACCCCTTTGTTTTCGGAACAGCAGAAGTCCTACTATGGTGTAGTTATAATCACTGTTTGTCTTTATAACTCTTAGGAGGAAGTCATCAAAAAGAAGTATGGAGGTATCGTGCCAAAAAAGCCGCCACTCATTTCTAAAGTAAGATTCTTTATTGGCTGGCCACTTTTTGACACTTCCGGTATTATTCATGTAACAACACGTTGATGAATGTTAGGATCATGAACGGGCTTATTTTGATTCAGCTGATTGGGCTCTGGGAAAGGTACAATTAGAATTTGGTGACTGACTGCTATTAATTGTTTTTTGTTAAACTTGTACCATACATACATAATGTATTAGTTGATGTAAAACAACATAATATTACGTACTACTGTTGATAGCAAGGTGTAGACAAGCAGCCCAAAGGACCTCTTGAGGCACTTCGGCCTAAACTACAGGTATTCAAAATTGTTTGATGCTCGCTCGCTCATTGATTTGTGTTAAAATATAAGCTCTTCTTTTATTTGAGATCCCGAATAGACCCATTTCATTAGGAAACGGGTTTACATTCTGCTCATGGATCCCCTGATTGTAGATCAATTACCTGTCCTGTGTATATCATCCATCATTAAGATTGTTGACGGTCACGTTTTGTTTCCAGCCAACTCAGCAGCAAACACGATATAGGAAATCACTTTGCGCCCCAAATGATGGACAAGGTACGCTGAATCATATTCCTTTTAACAAGTTCAAATTCCACATCTGATAAATATACTATGGTGACTTTTTGAATCAAGTATTTATCCTTCCTTCAAACGTTTATTATATATGCTCATTATGTGTGTTCTTTGGTGTTAACTCTTGATCACTTTTTAATTTTGTTTATATAGATATGCAGGCAGCAGAGCAAAGCCATGAATGATCTCATGAAGCTTGTTAATCATCTCCATTTTTTGTTTCATGAGCATTACAAACATATTATTATGATATTCTTTTTTTTTTTCTTTCAAGTGTTTTTTGTTTCTATTTTTATTCAAGTGAGATGAACAAAATGGCTTCTTGACTTTGACTTTGTTGTTTGTTTGACCAACTTCATATAACAAACAAAATTGACTTGACATACATGACCAATACTCAAGTTCAACAAACTTCATGATCGGAAAGAATTATGTACAAATTTCAAACCAGGTATGTCATTAGCTTATCGATTTCATCCGGGCTTCCTATGAATATTGGAGTCCGCTGATGAACCTGTGGAAAAAACAAGAAAGAGCACATTGATTTTCATGCTTTGGTTGACCAAAATAAAGTCAAAGTTGATTTTAAACTTGAAGTGTACCTGTTTAGGTTCAATATCAAGAATCCTTTGAACACCATCTATAGCTTTCCCTCCAGCTTGTTCTACCAAATAACTCATCGGTGCACATTCATACAATAACCTCAAATTCCCATTTTTCGCCTTTACGTTATCCGGGTTCCCATAGATGCCACCATAAAGCAACATTCTGTGAATTTCACCAACAAGACACCCTATGTACCGCCCAGAATACGGTTTTCCAGCAGGCCCACCAGGCTTCCTCAAATGCTTCAGGTAATTCTGCAACTTAGGATCAAAAAGATCGAAATTCCCTTCGTTAAAAGAGTAAATTCTTCCCGATTTCGGTATCTTGATGTCCCCGTGCGTTAGAACAAATTCTCCGTACGCCGGATCAAGTGTGAATCCATGAACCCCGTTCCCAATCGATATCGTGAACACCACCGAGCTTGAATATAAGCAGTATCCTGCTGCCAATAAGTTGTTACCGGGCTGGCAAACGCTCACAATACACTTCTCTTTAGCCTCATCTAACTGCTCCATCGTATATAACAATCGCAATCAGATAAAATAAACTGTATGAATGTGACAATGTGTTATTGTTTTTTTAAAAGTTTAAGAAGAATCTACATACAGTGTCTTCATCAAAATCGACAAGGCATTGTTCATCAGGCGCGTATATCCCAAATATAGAACCCGTGGTTAAGGCAATGTCGATATTAGCCGATCCATCAATCGGGTCAAACACTACAATGTAGTTACCCGAATCGGTTTCTTCCACCGCTACAGGCACGTCTTCTTCCTCGGACGCTATGATCCCGGTTCTCCCCGTTGATCTCAAGCAGTTGCAGAACAACTACCCAAAATTCATTATTAGAATTAATAAAACATCTTCAATATGATTTCAATTTCAAAGTCAAACTATACTACCTCATTGGAGATAACATCAAGTTTCTTCTGATCTTCTCCCTGGATGTTCATGGTTCCTTGAGCTCCAGTAATGTTAATAATGCTGGATCTTTGTAACAAGGATGCAATTTGCTTGCAAGCTAATGAAATGCTTGATAGAACTATGGTGAGTTCGGCATCGATGTGACCGGCTTGTTCTTGCTTTAACAGCCATGTTGTTAAGTTTTCCATTTCGTATCTGTTCTTTTTCTTAACTGGGGTGGTGGAGGGTGTCGGGGTGGCTCCTCCGGCAACGGCTTGACAGGAGAGGGAGGAGATGGGTTTTCCGGTGGTGTGTGGTTGGGTATCATGGCGGAGGAAGGGGCGGAGGTGGGAGGGGGAGAGGTGGGGTATGGAGTTGGATGTGGTGGAGAACAGGGTGGTTGCCGGAGAAAATGGAATTGCTTCCGACATATGTGTGTGTGTGTGTGTGTTTTGGGTCGGAAGTTGTTATCTTTGGTTTTGAGTGACAAATGAGTGAATATGATTGATGCGATGAATACAAGGTTCTCATTGGTGGAAATGGTAACAAAGGAATATCCCTCTACTGTATTTTATCTATATTCTATATCTTTTTTTCGGAATTGTGTGTAGATTTTATAAAAATATTTATCAAAAAATATATATATATATATTTTTCAAAAAAGGTTTTTATAAAAATAACTAGTAATTTTACCTCTAGTGTCTTACGACGTCATCGTAATTTTATAATAACTCGAATTTATATTTTCGAATGAAAACGTAATATATTTGGTTCCATTCATTTCAAACGAAATGTATGTTAAAATGTAGACAAATTGAAAACGTACATAAAAATAAACATGAAAACATGTTATATTTGACCCGATTCGTTTCCAAGTAATATGTCATAATGTAAATCAACTTGAATTTATATTAATACATACTACGTACATAAATATTAATCCGTAAGATAATAGTGTTTTTTAAGTTTAAGAATGAAAATATGGGGTAAAGTTTAAACTTTAGAAACTCAAGGAGGTCAAAATGATATTTTACAGATGTTTTAGAAAGTTAAGGGGTGTAAGTGTCATTATTGAAAGTTGAGGGACCAAAGCCGAAAGAAGAATTTCCCACCGACTCTGCTCTTAATAGTATAGATAATTTTAAACTTTAAGTTAAAGAATGAAAGTATGGGGTAAGCTTTAAACTTTAAAATCTCAAGAGGGTCAAAATAACATTTTACAAAGGTTTTAGAAAACTGGGTGTGTAAGTGTCGTTATTGAAAGTTGAGATGCCAAAACTGATAGGAGTATTTCCTACCGACTCTACGCTTTAATTTAATAGAATAGATAATTATCCATCACTATTTTAAAAGTCAAATTATTATAATAAACCTTTTTGTTATAAAATAGTTGGTTTGAGGTCGAGCTAGATTGATTTGAAACATATTTTTCTTGATTTGTTTTTAGAATTTTATAAATAAGTAGTCGTAAAATATACCTATGTATATCAGATTATTGTAACAACTGTTTTAATAAACTTTTTTTTTCTACGATAGCCTTTTTTACGCTTAAAGCACCTATCAATTTGCACATACACGGATTTGAATCACACCACTTTTGTGGGTAAATGTTTTAAAAGCTTTTTTTTCTACAATTAAAGCACCTATCAAATTCTTCAAAAAGTTTAAGGTACATCAGTACTAGTACTGCCTAAACAAACCTAGACAACTTTTTTTACATGAGAACTATTAGGGTGAAGGGGGTGCACACCTAATAGGTGAGTGCACTCTCTTACGCCAAACCAATCCCCGTGTGCCACGTCAACTCCCCTCTTAAACTCCCCTAACACCCCCATTTGATGGCGCCACTCCCCTCTTAACTCCCCTTATTTTTTTATTCAAAAAAAAAAAAAAAAAAAACAAAGAAAATCTGGGATTGGTTGAAACTGGCATGGCCCCACACAATCAGGCTCTCCTCCATCGGTGAACCCACGCCCAAGTTCAACCCCGAATCGGGACCCCGCTTTGATGGCGGCGGTGTTCCCGATCGGGGAATGCCATCACCGAACACCCTCCCCGAAGGCGCCCCGGACACCCTTAGACTATCTCCAACGCTACGGGTGTCCTTAAGCATCCTTAGCTGACACATCATCTGCCACATCATATCCTTACAAATCCTTAAAAACCTTCATTTCATCTCCAACCCTACAAATATCCTTACTCTTCTAAATTTCCACCTCATCACCTAGTCACTACACACAATCCTTAAATAAAAGTTTTTATTTTTTTAGTATGGGTCCATCTTATCACCAAAACATGCATCCATAATTAAGGACTTCATTGTTAAAGGATTCAAATGGCACCATTCCTCCAATGGTAAGGACATGTAAGGACTTCTAAGAACAAGGGTGTTAAATATGCATTGAAGATAGTCTTATAACTTGTGTAGAGAATACCAGGTTGCGCAGTAACTAAATTCTTCAAAAAGTTTAAGGTATATCAGTACCTAAACAAACCTAGACAAATTTTTTTATGTGAGAACTATTATAACTTGTGTAGAGAATACCAGGTTGCGCAGTAACAGTCAGAAAAAGGCAATCACGCATTCTTAAGACTAGTGTTCTGAACGGCAATCACTCATTCTTAAAACCAGTGTTCTGACGTTCTCATAACAATACTAAACGACCGAAATCTGCTTATACCACCGTTGATAACTCTCGAACCACACCAAATCAAATATTTCCTATGGCTTAAGGATGTATTTTGATTTAGGTGAAATTAAAGCTTATTCTGAAAATAATTATAAAATTTAAGTAAACAACTTTTCAACATAAATAAATGAATATTTTTCCGCTGGTATATTTTTAACATTCAACATGTTGAAACTATGAAAGAACACCCACAAGTTGGGCCTTTGCAACTAACCCAACTTAAAGAACATGCATAAACACACGGTTAAATCGGTTCGCACTCAAGGACTAGGGCCCAAGCAACAAAGGCCCGTCTTTCTTTTCAGATTTGTCGCCATTATTAGCCGTCGGGCGGTTCGAACCTCTAAGTGGTGAGACAAAAAGTTTGGATGCAACATCCGGGGGTAGTTCAACCACATCATCCCCAGGCAGAACCACAAGTCCCTTTTCTCTAAGGGAAGAGGGTTCATTATAATGCGCGGTCCATAGCGAGTCCACTAGCTGTCTTTCATCCCTAATAGCAGCTAGATCTTCAGATGACATCAAGCTGATATTATTAATCCTTTCTTGAAGGACTTGTTTTAGTTTCTCATCTTCTTCATTTGTGTTATCTGTTGTTTTTACCGGCTTGCCCTTGGTGAGTTCGTATAGACCTCTTAATGCCCCCTCACGTACTTCCGTATCTTCACTAGTGGCAAGGTGAGTCATGATGCGTGGGAACCCGAGTTCGGTGATGACGTGGCAGTCATTAGGGTTTTCTTGAATCAAGTATTCGATTAAGTTGAGTGCTTTCCTACATTTTAACCAAAATAATTAGATGAGAAGTTGTGATTTATAGAAGAATGTAACTAAGAAACATACTAGGGGTGTGAATTTCTGACACGACCCGAAAACACTACATTCGCAGGTTTGAGTTTAGTCTAAACAGGTTCGGGTCAGTTTCAGGTTGAACCCGTGAACCATTTAGCTAAACGGGTCGGATTCGGGTCAACCCGGTCGGGTTGGCGGGTTGGCCCGTTTAACCAATTTATATTATATCATATTTTTTTACATGTTTTGTGTTATAAATTAAATTGGATGTGTAATTATAACTTCAAAAGAGAAATTGACATAAGATTTTATACTTAAATTTTTTTTTGGAATCTAACTTTTTTTAATTCAATTCTATTTATATTTATAAAATACAAAAACAGCAAATTACAAACGGCACGTAAACGGGCAACAAGCTGCGCCGCAACCCCCTTTTGAATTGCAAAACCGATCCTACTAAAGACGAAGCGCCTCTTAAATGTAATTATATTATACACATTTGCGTTTTTTAGTAAATTTTAATTTTAATATATTAATTTGCGGGAAAAAACTAAAAAAATAAGAAAAATTGGGCTTAACGGGTTATGCGTTTTCGTGTTGGGGTTCGTCTAAATTTTTCGGGTTCGGGTTGAGCCCGCCAACCTGCGAACACGACCCGTTTAGCACCTCTAAAACATACCTCTGAAATCTGACACTTTCAGAGCTTAGAGCGTCTCTAAGAGCGGCATAACCATTTGCAAGACGAAATGCTGCAATCCCCGGCTTGTTGTGCCTAATCAGAGCTGAAATAAAAAAAAAAAAAAAAAAAAAAAACAATGTAAGTTTTTATAACGCATCATTTATTATAACAGATTAAGGTGTCAATCGCGTGAATGACTGATAATGGTAAAGTAGGGTGCAGGGGCTTATGAAGGGCGACTGCGACTCACAGGAGATTGCACCAAGTGCTTTGGTCCGCACGGTGACATCATCATCAGAAGTGAAATTCGAAAGCAAAGGCTCCATGCCATTTGCATCCATAACCAGCTGCTGACTTTTTGGATTGTTTTGAACAATTGTGCCTACAACCTCTGCGGCTTTGGCTCGTACATTAGCATGTGAGTTATTCAGATATTTAAGTAACGGGGTCAAACCACCAATAGAATGAAGATCTGCCAAAATATACGTAAATGAATAACATTAGACAAAAGTTATTAGTAATACAATCAAAGGCGTGTCCACAAAAAAAACTTTCAACCATCAAATAGCAAACTTCAATTTACGATAAGAAGAATATGAAAAGAAAAGCTCACCATTAGCCATATCAATAGACTCTACATGCTCTTGAAGCTCATCCAACATATCTGCAAGTAAAATTAAATTAACATCACATACGTATACGTATACAAATACACACACACACACACACATATATACGTAGTATATTGTGCTGACTATACCTTCAATGTCTGTTGCAGTTACACCTTGTTCCTCGAGGATATTTTCAGGAGTTTGCATAACCTGCGTAATTTCTTTCATTCGCTTAACCACATCAATGGTTTGAGCTTGCATAGCTTCCATGAACCATTTTCGATCCTCCTCGCTTCAAGTCAAATAAAATGTACAAATAAACGTCACAACTTGGACAAATCATTACCGTTATATTATACTTATAAAATACGTAAACGTCACGTCACGTCACATGGCACAATTCTAAGACCCCAACATTGTTTTTAAATTCCCCGATACTTACATTAGTTTCCTCTACAATCAAATCATTGTTTCCCTATTTCCGTAACTACTTAATATTTCCTTTATTCAACTCGTATAATAAGACCTAGTGCTCTATATAAGGTTGGAAAAATTATAAGCTTAATGTAGTACTATTATCAATTCACCAACTAGAAAATTACACAAATCTCCTGGTAAGATATATAGCAAGATTTGAGATCATCAAATTGAAGATTCATAAAAAGTTAAGTATAGATATTAAATAGCTGTAAATAACTGTCAAAGGATTTCCAAATTCTGGTATAAAGAAAATCATCTGATAAGTTAATTACATACATACATACTATATCGGTCAACAGTTCTAAAAAAAAATAACAGAAATCGAAGAGGGTGAAATCAGTCGGTACCTTAGGTTTCTAGGATTGGCAGTACCGTCGGAATGAGCAATGCTCCACTTGAGCAAACCGTCCCAGTTAGGTCCCTCTTTCGCCATATCAACAAAACAAAAACCCTAATCTTTTGTTTGGTCCACTCCGAATACAATCAGTGATAAGAGAGAGGGAGGTTCAGCGGTTGTAGTTTATAGAGGTTTCGATTACGAAAGAGGAAATCTAGAACATTCTGTGTTCATGGGTTTTGGATTTCGAAAGATGATTCACGAACCTACTTGAAAGACGGCTGGTCTTTCAATTGCTTTTTCATTGACCCAGTGCGCGGCTGGCTCTATAGTCCCTATCGTTCCGGTTAGGTTAGATATTGTGACAACCCGAACCTTACCGAGCCTTTCAGGTTAGCATCGTCGTCTTAACAATCCTAAGATCCTCATCATTTTATTCCATTGTGCACTATTTTGTTGTACGTATTAACTTACACCCAATTCATGTACATTGAGCATTGGGCCGATAATTAACATAGCTGGGCCGAACACTAATTCATTGGGCCGGTAGCTAGTATAGCAATAAACAGGCGCCAACACTTATGTAGTTGGGCCGAACACTATTTCATTGTACATTGGGCCGTTAACTAGCTTGCACACATATTGGGCTTTCATATAACACACTTATGCTAAACCTTGGTAGTCACGTATGGAGGAATCCAAATAGGATTATATTAGATCGGTTGGTTGGGAGCTAGAGTATAAATCACGTATATACTCTAATTCTATCTTTGACTAGTTTAAAACCATAACAAACTCTACCCTATCTCTCTCAAACCTGCGTACGGCCACAGGAGAAACCCCCTCCCCTTCTCGAAGCCTGCTAGTGTATCTCTTACGCTTTGGTTAGTGATGTTATATTGCTTTTGATTGTATTATACATGATGTGTGGGACTGTTTCTTGATTAATGGTTGATAAATCAGGGATATATGCTAATAATATGTTGTGTATAATCGTGAACTATGAATGATATATGCTAATAACACGACTGTTTCTTGATACGTATTATAATCGATGCTTGATAAGGTAATTAATTATATGTTGTGTATGATACGTGATGCTTAGGATCCATGCTAGAATTATGAACGATAAATGGATCAGGATAGGTCACGGTTTCAGTTAGGTTATGGCCGGAATATAACATTAGCTATTCGATTCGATATTCTTTATTCGGATGATTAACATTAATGAGCCAATTATTATCATATAGCATGTCGAGCAAGTGTTGTTTGGATCGATTAGATTGTTCCTGTTAGTGATGATGAACTAAAGTTAATTGTGATGTTCTAAGAATAGGTGAATATGCCACTTATTTGGGCCCTATATGAGTATTTGATGAACTAATTAACTTGTTTGAAAACTTTGGGATATATAATGCGAACCGAGTATTGATGCTGTTATTATTGCGTGCAACAATTCAAGAAAGAAATAAGGGTTAATAGTGGGCTGTTATAAAGAAATAGACTGATGAGTATAAGATGATACATGTCCACATATAGCATAAACAAGCAATAATGATGTATGTGATTTGATAATAGTGGTGTTCATGTGTTTGGTAATATGATATTGAATTACTTGAATGTGGGAAGTTGTTTATTAATCATGTGATATGTTTGACTTGAATTAATATAGGATAATACTAAACCTAACTAACTGATGTGAATTGGACTTTGGTTAAATAAATAGTGGGACTATAAGACACTTGGATGTATTCTGGAACATGATCGTTCATGAAACAAATAGGAAGCCAAGGGGATTTGGGCTATGTGTTAAGTCTTGGGCTGAACGAATGATATTTGGGCTGCACTTAAATGGGGCAGCGCTTAAAGCATAGTTGGGCCGGGTTGGTTTGGGTTATAGGCTATGAACAAATTGTGGTCAAGCTGACCCGGGTCACACACGCACCTACGCCGGTAAGGCCGGTGGGCCGCACTTTAAATGGATAGACGTAATGAACTTGTAATGGGAATATGCGTTGGATTGAGTTTAATATTGGGCCGGTTGATGTTATATGGATTATTTAGTTCACTGATCTTATGTTGAATAATTATTGTTCTTGCTTGAATTGTGCTTAACTGTTATACGTGCCATACGTGACAACCACTGATGTGGTCTATGTGTAAACAAACTGTAAAACTGATCATTACCAAACACTCTCCTAGGTCGCGAGTATTGAATAAATTAACGAGTGAAATATTCTGCCGAGCAAATCAAGGTGAGTTCATTGCATTTTCTCAAGCATGCGTCCCGGTGGTTTGGGACAACTGGTAAACATTTGGAAGGGAAACATTGGGTAAATAACTTAATCGGTTTTGGTTATTGCCTGGAGGGCAATGGGGGTGATTAGTTGATAGCGCTATTAGGTGGGAAACCTCACACCGGGCCGTAAGGACGGGCGTGAACTAATTATCTGGGTATGGCTATGGTTGTTAGAGGCACACTCCTCGGATACATATGGGCACTCTCCCTAGGGTATCTAACGAAGGCAACATAGCAAACGGTCGTTAAGGGGTACCCACTCCCCGGATACTTATGGGCACACTCCCTAGGGTATCTAACATGAGCAACATCGTAACGCAACATTAAATCGCATTAACATACATATGGTAACATAACTTGTTAACAAAACCTTGAACTCACCAGCGTAGTCTGACACACTTGTTTACATGCTTGTAGGTAATTACTGAAGGAACTTGGGAGCTTGCCGTCTGATGCTGCTGGAGTGGTTATGGTCATGATTAACAATTACATTGATTTGGTTTCGATACATTTACACACTTATACATTTATGCTTCCGCTCAATACTTTGGTTTTGGTTTAACTTTTCAACGTTACATTTATTTCAATTGGGTATTTCAATACATTATAACTTGTGTTTGATATGATTGGTGGCTCTCTGTTGAATCGTTACACCTCCTTTAGGGACACGCCCTAGGTGATAAATTGGGGGTGTGACAGTTTGGTATCAGAGCCACTGGTTATAGAGAACTCGGTTTTAAAAATTGTTTTCATAAAACCAGACTATAACCGAATTGATCCAAACGATGACCAAGGCACTCAGCTTCAGACTGCAAGGTTCGTTCCTCCTTAGCTTATGCATTATATGCCTAGTAAACGTAACCATATTTACAGCATGCACGATACGACATGGTAGGCATCATGACACATTGATAGTGTAACCTAACACTTGCATCTAGTAAATTCTAATCTTGTTGGTAGTGCTTATTTTGTGTTGATTGGGGTGGGAGAAACTTCAAACATAAGTTAAGAAGCATCGAGAGGAGCATGCAAACCGCCTTATTATCATGGGTGCACACATAATAATAACGCGTGGTGCATGTAAATCCCAATGAGGCTTAACGAGTGTAAGAGGGGTTCTTCCCTGTTTGTGTATGAACATGGTAGTTAATCGTCCCTAACATGATAAACCTGAACACTTTTCTCGTTCTCGACTCCTAAATTTGTCCCCTTCCCCTATTATAGAACCATGAGTGGACGAGGAAACGGACGTAGCGACTGTTGATTGAAACCTTGTGTGCTTACTCTTTCTGTCACTTTTTTTTTCCTTTCTGCGTTAATACCCTCTTTTGGTACATTGTGAGTGTGCATTCTTTCGTTTAACTTGCGTTACGTCATCAACTCGACAGGCATGTCTGCACCGTCCGCATCTTTCGACCAATCCCGGGCGCCAGGGAAGGCACCCGCTGCTACTCACTCACCCCCGCGTCAGATGGAGACGCGTGCTGCTTATAGGAAGAGACTCGCACAGGGCGGGGAGTCGTCCTCCCGACCTACGCATGCACTACCAGTTAACTCCCTCAGCGCTAAGGCCGAGTCGGCTGTGAGTAAGGCCCTCCGAGATTATAACCAGATTCTAATAGGACAAAACCAAGTCTTAATGGAGCAAAATCAGAAATTACTAAGAAAGGTTGATACCCTAGGAGGGCGAGTGGAAGCTCAAGAGAAGCAGATACAGGAACTTAATAGGAGAACTACTGACTTGAAGGCAGAAGCCCTAAAAGGGCGTGAGGTACAAGGTCTGATACTGAGAGACGCTCGAGTGGATCATGAAAGGCTTAACTCGCATGCCGAAAGGATAGGTATGATGGATTGGAGGGTCCATCAGTTGGAGGAAGCCCGCTTCGCACCTGAACCCGAGCCAGCCCCAGTCCCGGCACCTCCCGAACCAGAGGCGGAAGAGTCTGATGAAGAGTCGGAAGAGGAGGAAGAAGAGCCAGAGGAGGTCTCGGATAATGACGGAGACGATGATGATGGTAGTGACCTCGGGGATGGTGACGTGGACGACTGACTCATCTTTCAATCGTTTATCTAGTTATTTTTCTTTCAGTTGTTTTCGTATAAACAATCATGGTGATTAAAACTTTTGCGGATATTCGATGTAGTGACTTATATGGTTTAATTTGAATGGGTTTCTTATTTTATCGTTTAAAGGATATTTCTTGTACTGAGTCGTCACCTTACCTCTTTTTACCCTTGCACCACAAGAGTCACATCTTTGACTCTACGACAGTTACCTTAATTATGGTAAACCTCTCGCTGGCCTTTGTACTACCCGGTGCCTATTGGTTGATGCAATGCCTCTTGTTCGAGTTCGTTGGAACTCCCGTCGTGGCCCAGAGTTCACCTGATAACAAGTAAATCAAAGGAAACGCAAGTATCCCCAGTTATGCAATGAACGTAAGTCTACTACTGAAACTACAGTGGAATTTCGGGACGAAATTCCCAATCAACGGGGGAAGGATGTGACACCCCAAGAAAAACCAGGAAACCACGCAACTTAGCTAGCTTCCTTAGTAACCACGTGCTAAATTTCGGGACGAAATTTCTTTCAAGTTGGGGATGATGTCACAACTGAGCAGAACCCGCAACAATCTTGATTTCTCACTTCGTTCCTCTCACTTGACGCTTGTCAAATTTCGGGACGAAATTTCTTTCAAGTTGGGGATGATGTGACAACCCGAACCTTACCGAGCCTTTCAGGTTAGCATCGTCGTCTTAACAATCCTAAGATCCTCATCATTTTATTCCATTGTGCACTATTTTGTTGTACGTATTAACTTACACCCAATTCATGTACATTGAGCATTGGGCCGATAATTAACATAGCTGGGCCGAACACTAATTCATTGGGCCGGTAGCTAGTATAGCAATAAACAGGCGCCAACACTTATGTAGTTGGGCCGAACACTATTTCATTGTACATTGGGCCGTTAACTAGCTTGCACACATATTGGGCTTTCATATAACACACTTATGCTAAACCTTGGTAGTCACGTATGGAGGAATCCAAATAGGATTATATTAGATCGGTTGGTTGGGAGCTAGAGTATAAATCACGTATATACTCTAATTCTATCTTTGACTAGTTTAAAACCATAACAAACTCTACCCTATCTCTCTCAAACCTGTGTACGGCCACAGGAGAAACCCCCTCCCCTTCTTGAAGCCTGCTAGTGTATCTCTTACGCTTTGGTTAGTGATGTTATATTGCTTTTGATTGTATTATACATGATGTGTGGGACTGTTTCTTGATTAATGGTTGATAAATCAGGGATATATGCTAATAATATGTTGTGTATAATCGTGAACTATGAATGATATATGCTAATAACACGACTGTTTCTTGATACGTATTATAATCGATGCTTGATAAGGTAATTAATTATATGTTGTGTATGATACGTGATGCTTAGGATCCATGCTAGAATTATGAACGATAAATGGATCAGGATAGGTCACGGTTTCAGTTAGGTTATGGCCGGAATATAACATTAGCTATTCGATTCGATATTCTTTATTCGGATGATTAACATTAATGAGCCAATTATTATCATATAGCATGTCGAGCAAGTGTTGTTTGGATCGATTAGATTGTTCCTGTTAGTGATGATGAACTAAAGTTAATTGTGATGTTCTAAGAATAGGTGAATATGCCACTTATTTGGGCCCTATATGAGTATTTGATGAACTAATTAACTTGTTTGAAAACTTTGGGATATATAATGCGAACCGAGTATTGATGCTGTTATTATTGCGTGCAACAATTCAAGAAAGAAATAAGGGTTAATAGTGGGCTGTTATAAAGAAATAGACTGATGAGTATAAGATGATACATGTCCACATATAGCATAAACAAGCAATAATGATGTATGTGATTTGATAATAGTGGTGTTCATGTGTTTGGTAATATGATATTGAATTACTTGAATGTGGGAAGTTGTTTATTAATCATGTGATATGTTTGACTTGAATTAATATAGGATAATACTAAACCTAACTAACTGATGTGAATTGGACTTTGGTTAAATAAATAGTGGGACTATAAGACACTTGGATGTATTCTGGAACATGATCGTTCATGAAACAAATAGGAAGCCAAGGGGATTTGGGCTATGTGTTAAGTCTTGGGCTGAACGAATGATATTTGGGCTGCACTTAAATGGGGCAGCGCTTAAAGCATAGTTGGGCCGGGTTGGTTTGGGTTATAGGCTATGAACAAATTGTGGTCAAGCTGACCCGGGTCACACACGCACCTACGCCGGTAAGGCCGGTGGGCCGCACTTTAAATGGATAGACGTAATGAACTTGTAATGGGAATATGCGTTGGATTGAGTTTAATATTGGGCCGGTTGATGTTATATGGATTATTTAGTTCACTGATCTTATGTTGAATAATTATTGTTCTTGCTTGAATTGTGCTTAACTGTTATACGTGCCATACGTGACAACCACTGATGTGGTCTATGTGTAAACAAACTGTAAAACTGATCATTACCAAACACTCTCCTAGGTCGCGAGTATTGAATAAATTAACGAGTGAAATATTCTGCCGAGCAAATCAAGGTGAGTTCATTGCATTTTCTCAAGCATGCGTCCCGGTGGTTTGGGACAACTGGTAAACATTTGGAAGGGAAACATTGGGTAAATAACTTAATCGGTTTTGGTTATTGCCTGGAGGGCAATGGGGGTGATTAGTTGATAGCGCTATTAGGTGGGAAACCTCACACCGGGCCGTAAGGACGGGCGTGAACTAATTATCTGGGTATGGCTATGGTTGTTAGAGGCACACTCCTCGGATACATATGGGCACTCTCCCTAGGGTATCTAACGAAGGCAACATAGCAAACGGTCGTTAAGGGGTACCCACTCCCCGGATACTTATGGGCACACTCCCTAGGGTATCTAACATGAGCAACATCGTAACGCAACATTAAATCGCATTAACATACATATGGTAACATAACTTGTTAACAAAACCTTGAACTCACCAGCGTAGTCTGACACACTTGTTTACATGCTTGTAGGTAATTACTGAAGGAACTTGGGAGCTTGCCGTCTGATGCTGCTGGAGTGGTTATGGTCATGATTAACAATTACATTGATTTGGTTTCGATACATTTACACACTTATACATTTATGCTTCCGCTCAATACTTTGGTTTTGGTTTAACTTTTCAACGTTACATTTATTTCAATTGGGTATTTCAATACATTATAACTTGTGTTTGATATGATTGGTGGCTCTCTGTTGAATCGTTACACCTCCTTTAGGGACACGCCCTAGGTGATAAATTGGGGGTGTGACAGTTTGGTATCAGAGCCACTGGTTATAGAGAACTCGGTTTTAAAAATTGTTTTCATAAAACCAGACTATAACCGAATTGATCCAAACGATGACCATGGCACTCAGCTTCAGACTGCAAGGTTCGTTCCTCCTTAGCTTATGCATTATATGCCTAGTAAACGTAACCATATTTACAGCATGCATGATACGACATGGTAGGCATCATGACACATTGATAGTGTAACCTAACACTTGCATCTAGTAAATTCTAATCTTGTTGGTAGTGCTTATTTTGTGTTGATTGGGGTGGGAGAAACTTCAAACATAAGTTAAGAAGCATCGAGAGGAGCATGCAAACCGCCTTATTATCATGGGTGCACACATAATAATAACGCGTGGTGCATGTAAATCCCAATGAGGCTTAACGAGTGTAAGAGGGGTTCTTCACTGTTTGTGTATGAACATGGTAGTTAATCGTCCCTAACATGATAAACCTGAACACTTTTCTCGTTCTCGACTCCTAAATTTGTCCCCTTCCCCTATTATAGAACCATGAGTGGACGAGGAAACGAACGTAGCGACTGTTGATTGAAACCTTGTGTGCTTACTCTTTCTGTCACTTTTTTTTCCTTTCTGCGTTAATACCCTCTTTTGGTACGTTGTGAGTGTGCATTCTTTCGTTTAACTTGCGTTACGTCATCAACTCGACAGGCATGTCTGCACCGTCCGCATCTTTCGACCAATCCCGGGCGCCAGGGAAGGCACCCGCTGCTACTCACTCACCCCCGCGTCAGATGGAGACGCGTGCTGCTTATAGGAAGAGACTCGCACAGGGCAGGGAGTCGTCCTCCCGACCTACGCATGCACTACCAGTTAACTCCCTCAGCGCTAAGGCCGAGTAGGCTGTGAGTAAGGCCCTCCGAGATTATAACCAGATTCTAATAGGACAAAACCAAGTCTTAATGGAGCAAAATCAGAAATTACTAAGAAAGGTTGATACCCTAGGAGGGCGAGTGGAAGCTCAAGAGAAGCAGATACAGGAACTTAATAGGAGAACTACTGACTTGAAGGCAGAAGCCCTAAAAGGGCGTGAGGTACAAGGTCTGATACTGAGAGACGCTCGAGTGGATCATGAAAGGCTTAACTTGCATGCCGAAAGGATAGGTATGATGGATTGGAGGGTCCATCAGTTGGAGGAAGCCCGCTTCGCACCTGAACCCGAGCCAGCCCCAGTCCCGGCACCTCCCGAACCAGAGGCGGAAGAGTCTGATGAAGAGTCGGAAGAGGAGGAAGAAGAGCCAGAGGAGGTCTCGGATAATGACGGAGACGATGATGATGGTAGTGACCTCGGGGATGGTGACGTGGACGACTGACTCATCTTTCAATCGTTTATCTAGTTATTTTTCTTTCAGTTGTTTTCGTATAAACAATCATGGTGATTAAAACTTTTGCGGATATTCGATGTAGTGACTTATATGGTTTAATTTGTTTGGGTTTCTTATTTTATCGTTTAAAGGATATTTCTTGTACTGAGTCGTCACCTTACCTCTTTTTACCCTTGCACCACAAGAGTCACATCTTTGACTCTACGACAGTTACCTTAATTATGGTAAACCTCTCGCTGGCCTTTGTACTACCCGGTGCCTATTGGTTGATGCAATGCCTCTTGTTCGAGTTCGTTGGAACTCCCGTCGTGGCCCAGAGTTCACCTGATAACAAGTAAATCAAAGGAAACGCAAGTATCCCCAGTTGTGCAATGAACGTAAGTCTACTACTGAAACTACAGTGGAATTTCGGGACGAAATTCCCAATCAACGGGGGAAGGATGTGACACCCCAAGAAAAACCAGGAAACCACGCAACTTAGCTAGCTTCCTTAGTAACCACGTGCTAAATTTCGGGACGAAATTTCTTTCAAGTTGGGGATGATGTCACAACTGAGCAGAACCCGCAACAATCTTGATTTCTCACTTCGTTCCTCTCACTTGACGCTTGTCAAATTTCGGGACGAAATTTCTTTCAAGTTGGGGATGATGTGACAACCCGAACCTTACCGAGCCTTTCAGGTTAGCATCGTCGTCTTAACAATCCTAAGATCCTCATCATTTTATTCCATTGTGCACTATTTTGTTGTACGTATTAACTTACACCCAATTCATGTACATTGAGCATTGGGCCGATAATTAACATAGCTGGGCCGAACACTAATTCATTGGGCCGGTAGCTAGTATAGCAATAAACAGGCGCCAACACTTATGTAGTTGGGCCGAACACTATTTCATTGTACATTGGGTCGTTAACTAGCTTGCACACATATTGGGCTTTCATATAACACACTTATGCTAAACCTTGGTAGTCACGTATGGAGGAATCCAAATAGGATTATATTAGATCGGTTGGTTGGGAGCTAGAGTATAAATCACGTATATACTCTAATTCTATCTTTGACTAGTTTAAAACCATAACAAACTCTACCCTATCTCTCTCAAACCTGTGTACGGCCACAGGAGAAACCCCCTCCCCTTCTTGAAGCCTGCTAGTGTATCTCTTACGCTTTGGTTAGTGATGTTATATTGCTTTTGATTGTATTATACATGATGTGTGGGACTGTTTCTTGATTAATGGTTGATAAATCAGGGATATATGCTAATAATATGTTGTGTATAATCGTGAACTATGAATGATATATGCTAATAACACGACTGTTTCTTGATACGTATTATAATCGATGCTTGATAAGGTAATTAATTATATGTTGTGTATGATACGTGATGCTTAGGATCCATGCTAGAATTATGAACGATAAATGGATCAGGATAGGTCACGGTTTCAGTTAGGTTATGGCCGGAATATAACATTAGCTATTCGATTCGATATTCTTTATTCGGATGATTAACATTAATGAGCCAATTATTATCATATAGCATGTCGAGCAAGTGTTGTTTGGATCGATTAGATTGTTCCTGTTAGTGATGATGAACTAAAGTTAATTGTGATGTTCTAAGAATAGGTGAATATGCCACTTATTTGGGCCCTATATGAGTATTTGATGAACTAATTAACTTGTTTGAAAACTTTGGGATATATAATGCGAACCGAGTATTGATGCTGTTATTATTGCGTGCAACAATTCAAGAAAGAAATAAGGGTTAATAGTGGGCTGTTATAAAGAAATAGACTGATGAGTATAAGATGATACATGTCCACATATAGCATAAACAAGCAATAATGATGTATGTGATTTGATAATAGTGGTGTTCATGTGTTTGGTAATATGATATTGAATTACTTGAATGTGGGAAGTTGTTTATTAATCATGTGATATGTTTGACTTGAATTAATATAGGATAATACTAAACCTAACTAACTGATGTGAATTGGACTTTGGTTAAATAAATAGTGGGACTATAAGACACTTGGATGTATTCTGGAACATGATCGTTCATGAAACAAATAGGAAGCCAAGGGGATTTGGGCTATGTGTTAAGTCTTGGGCTGAACGAATGATATTTGGGCTGCACTTAAATGGGGCAGCGCTTAAAGCATAGTTGGGCCGGGTTGGTTTGGGTTATAGGCTATGAACAAATTGTGGTCAAGCTGACCCGGGTCACACACGCACCTACGCCGGTAAGGCCGGTGGGCCGCACTTTAAATGGATAGACGTAATGAACTTGTAATGGGAATATGCGTTGGATTGAGTTTAATATTGGGCCGGTTGATGTTATATGGATTATTTAGTTCACTGATCTTATGTTGAATAATTATTGTTCTTGCTTGAATTGTGCTTAACTGTTATACGTGCCATACGTGACAACCACTGATGTGGTCTATGTGTAAACAAACTGTAAAACTGATCATTACCAAACACTCTCCTAGGTCGCGAGTATTGAATAAATTAACGAGTGAAATATTCTGCCGAGCAAATCAAGGTGAGTTCATTGCATTTTCTCAAGCATGCGTCCCGGTGGTTTGGGACAACTGGTAAACATTTGGAAGGGAAACATTGGGTAAATAACTTAATCGGTTTTGGTTATTGCCTGGAGGGCAATGGGGGTGATTAGTTGATAGCGCTATTAGGTGGGAAACCTCACACCGGGCCGTAAGGACGGGCGTGAACTAATTATCTGGGTATGGCTATGGTTGTTAGAGGCACACTCCTCGGATACATATGGGCACTCTCCCTAGGGTATCTAACGAAGGCAACATAGCAAACGGTCGTTAAGGGGTACCCACTCCCCGGATACTTATGGGCACACTCCCTAGGGTATCTAACATGAGCAACATCGTAACGCAACATTAAATCGCATTAACATACATATGGTAACATAACTTGTTAACAAAACCTTGAACTCACCAGCGTAGTCTGACACACTTGTTTACATGCTTGTAGGTAATTACTGAAGGAACTTGGGAGCTTGCCGTCTGATGCTGCTGGAGTGGTTATGGTCATGATTAACAATTACATTGATTTGGTTTCGATACATTTACACACTTATACATTTATGCTTCCGCTCAATACTTTGGTTTTGGTTTAACTTTTCAACGTTACATTTATTTCAATTGGGTATTTCAATACATTATAACTTGTGTTTGATATGATTGGTGGCTCTCTGTTGAATCGTTACACCTCCTTTAGGGACACGCCCTAGGTGATAAATTGGGGGTGTGACAGATATATTATTGGTTTGGTTTGTTATGGTATCGTATGATACCAACATCTAGTATAGCAACGGAAAGAAATATGTGTATGGAGAGGTTAATACGCATCTTACATCGATTGAAAAATCATAAAAACAAATACTAGTATTAGTACCAATGTTGTTTGATCGTTATCGGTTCGATTCATTATGATACCGTTATGGCTCCGTTATCGTACCAATGTTGTTTGGCACGTTGAGAAAATTATTAAAAACGAATATGATACCAGTACCATTGTTGTTCAAATTGTATCAGTATTTTCTTGTCAAAGAACAAAAAAAAAATAAACTATATTTGACTCATTCGAATAAAACTTTAATCAAATTGTAAATAAAAATAAGCATGTTGTAGTGTGTACTCAAAATTTGTAAAACATTATATAGTATTGCTAAAATTACAAAAAGGGTAAATGTGTTACTTTATAAAAGAAAACTAAATCGTACCTAACTTTTATAACATGTATGTTTGTGTTTTGATCACTTGTACATTACTATTCACAACTTGGTTTTAAGTAAACTTTATATCTAGACGTATATAAAAAATAAGCACACCACAACGACATATTCAGAATTTTATAAAAAAACATCGTATCTTATAAAAACATAGTCATATAGATACATAGGGTGATGATCAAATAGGAAGTTTATTTTGGCTAGGAAGGATAGGAAGCAATAGAATTATGACATGTGACAAAATTTAAAATAAAGAGGAAGGGTATTTTAGTCAATCATATCCTTTCTTCTTCCTTCTTCTCCCCAGTAACTTCAAAACCCACCATTTTCAAAACCGGCCATCTTCAACCTTTTCTTCACTTACTATCTCAATAATCACTACATTATAGTGCGATTTTCGTCATCAATCAATGATTCAAACACCCGATCAACGTGTTCTTCAGTTTTTTTTTTTGAAGAAAACCCAGTTTAATTTCATTCAAAATATCGTTTTTTCCCGTGATTTTGAAGATAATCACTCGATCCGTTCGATTCGATCGCTGATAAGTGTTTCTATCATTCAAATTTCGTCAATCGTTGAAGAAATCGGCTTCGATCCGTGTAAGAAATTCTTTAATTTCACTTTTACGATCTGGGTTTTTGATTTAGTCATTGCGTTTTACGATCTTGGCGGGGGTCCGGGGGCAGCGCCCCTGGTAGCAGGGTCTAAGGGGCGGCAGCCCCTGGCTAGGGTCGATTTTTTTCGATTAAATTGCTTTAATAAAAATGCATGATAAAATTTAATTTTCTGTAAATTTGCCTCTGGAAAATTGCATTCGTAGACAATTTTTGATCTCATACTTCCTGGTTCAGACAATTCACAGACAAAACTATTGTCCTGTTTCAATGCGTTTTAGAAAGAACACTTTCTTTGGTGTTTTTAGGCCATTGCGTTTTAGAACTAAGACATTTTTATGTGTTTTCTGGCCATTGCGTTTTAGAAAAACATATTTTTTTAAGTGTTTTTAGTCATTGCGTTTTAGAAAAACACATTTTTGAAGTGTTTTTAGTCATTGCGCTTTAGGTAAAAACACATTTTTAGGTGTTTTCAGTCCATTGCGTTTTAGAGAGAACACTTTCTTTTGTTTTTTTAGGCCATTGCGTTTTAGAAATGAGACACTTTTAAGTGTTTTCTGGCAATTGCGTTTTATAAATAAGACATTTCTTTATGTTTTTGGTGCATTGCGTTTTAGGTAAAACACATTTTTATGTGTTTTTCGGTCCATTGCGTTTTAGAAAACAAACATTTTAAGTGTTTTCTGGCCATTGCGTTTTAGAAATAAGACATTTGTTTGTGTTTTTGGTGCATTGCGTTTTAAGTAAAACACATTTTTGTGTGTTTTCAGTCCATTGCGTAAAGTTTTAGAAAATACACTTTTTTTGTGTTTTTAGGCTATTGCGTTTTAGAAATAAGACATTTCTTTGTGTTTTCTGGCCATTGCGTTTTACAAATAAGACATTTCTTTGTGTTTTTTGTGCATTGCATTATGTCATTTTTTAGGTTTTTTTCCATTGCGTTTTACCCAACTGGGTTTTTTCCATTGCGTTTTACACAACTGGGTTTTCGAAAATTTTTTTTCGAAAATATAGCAATAGTATACTCTTTAAAGATAAAAAACACTCGTTTTTTTGTTGCAATTTTTATAAAAAAATAATGTCGTATGAAAAGTTATTAACGTTTAAAAAATGAGGGGAAATTGGAGGAGAGAGAAACTATTACCTTTGATTGACTAGAATGCCGCAAGACAAACCCATGCGCCTCCTTTTTTTCCTTCAATTTCACTCATTTAATCTTAGCCCTAGATTAAATAAATGGATGGTCAAGATTACTTCATAGGCTTTCTACCCAAATAAATTTTCTATTATATCGTAACCCTAGATACATATATAGTTAAGTTGGAAAACAATCAAAATTAACATGTTGATCATTGTTTAACAACTTCAAAATCCTAAAGAATAAGTTTTATAATCAACCGAATGTTAACTTCAAGTTAAAAACAACATAATTGTAATTTTCATCGAATAAGTGCATTTCGACGAAAATCTAATTGAATAAGGAATAGTTTGACTTGTATCTAATCAAACGACAACACATGTCTATAAAACTTTCTAACTTGTTCGTATTTCGTTTAATAACAACTTGAACTTACACCTCCCCTCCAATCCCCTCGCTGCTTGTGAACAACACGACTCTAAGCCATATCTGACAACCCCCTCCATCCGCTTCAAATTTGAGAGTCATCGTTTACTCTTATTCCATGTTCACATATATTGTCGCCCCTTGTTCTTTGACGACACCTATCACTGCTTCTTATTCTGTGTCTACAACCTCTCTTTAATATATCACAACCATATAAATATGATTTTTCATTATAATGGTATATTGGTTACTTAAAATGGTTTAAGTTACTTTTTTTAAATATGCTTGGTAGTGCAATTGACAATAGGTGTTACAAGTCAGTAAACAATGAGAACCAAATGTCGTAGTATCTAAGAGCATTTTCATTGTCAGATGAAGATGGACAACCAACTCACCGCCTATCTCCTCACCTTGCCCCTATTTCTCCTCACTCGCTCGTCTCTCTCTCCTCTATCTTCCCTTCCCCATCACAAAATCCATCCGCTTCTTTCTATCTCATTTGAAAATCCAAACGAATCCCCCTCTTTCTCTCTTCTTCCTCCTCTCCTTCACTTGGTAGCCACATCATTTCCGGATGACATCTATACCTCCTGTTAGAAGTGCTTTAAGAAAGTGGGGTTTAAATGGGCAATATGACCATATCACACAAAATCATTGTTGTCAATGACTTTATATCTTTTTTATTAGTTTGAAACCATTGGGACATTATAGGCTTAGTTTCTAGCTATTTTTGTTCTAGCAGATTTAGATCCAGTGAACATATCATCCCAAATCATAATCTGATCTCTTGAAAAATGAACTTTGATCAAATGGTATACTCATGTCACACTACTATGTCATGAAAAGTCACATAATCATGTCTTTCAAATTAAAATTATAAAAATTGAATAATGGCTTATTTGACTATGTGATAGAACTTTACATAGCCTTGTATTTATATCAATTATGTAAACGGAGTTAATATTCACACACTCATCCCTTCTATCTGTTTTTATACATACGTAGATATATATAGAGAGAAAGGGTGAAAAGAGATGTGAAAATAAGATTTAGGGGTGTAAGAATAATTAAAACCTAATTTAAATAATACTTGTAGTGACTAGTGATTAAAGACTGTGACGGTGACATGGAAATGAAATACACTTTGGATTAAGCACAAGAGTTTCTAATATTTATTTGTATGATTGAATACCTTAGTTTATAAAAATCTCAACCAAATATTCATTAAATCTAAATTTAACAATTATGTTATGTTTTTGCAAGTCTACGAACTTATAAATCTAAGAGAAAAATGCAATTTGCGTCCCTGTGGTATGTCCCAAACATCAACCTGAGCCCCTAAATTAAATTTTTGGTTTTTTGAGCCCCTGAGCTTATGAATTCATAACACTTTGAGTCTCTGCCGTCAGTTTGACTGTTTGAGGCAGGGGTAAGACCGTCTTTTGGCATATATTAATAACACTTTGCGTCCCTATGGTATGAGTGAAATATCAACCTGAGCCCCTCAATTCATTTTTTGCTTTTTTCTTAATAAATCTAATAATTCAAATTAACTCTTTTATTTTTAAATAAATGCAATCTAATAATTAACTCTTTTTAAATAAATGCAATCTAATAATTAAATGTATACTATATATAACAAATTATTAAAGCCTAAATTGTATATTAAATGTAAACTTTTAATACATACAATACAGAGACAAAACGTCATACCAACTTTGTAGACTTGACGGAACTTACAGACTCGATAACAAAAGACCGTAACATACAATACAGAGACAAAACGTCATACCACCACAAGCAATTGTGGATCTTTACTGACGGGTGCACTTCGGAATGTAGTAGATATGAATGAATATAACCCCAATGTAGGTAATTATGAATGAATATAACCCAAGTGGTAGATATGTAATTAGCGAGCTCTGGAATTTCAAGGAAAATCGAAGAGCTACACTGGGGTTATATTCATTCATATCAATCACTTCCTTATGTGCACCGCACCATCTTCTAGAAGGTTGTCAAGTGTTCTCGCCTTCGTAGTTGGTTGTTTTGCGTATCTTTACATCCGCAGCCATTCTGTACATCGAATCAAACCAAAACCAAATAACTGTTATCATCGAATCAAACCCAAAATACCCAAATAATTGATTATCATTGAATCAAACCAAAACCAAAAATCAAAATGATGAACACATTCAAATCACACATTCAAAATCAATATGAGGAACACATTCAAATCATTGAATCAAACCCAAAAATACCCAAATAACACATTCAAATCATTGATGAGGAACACATTCAAATCATTGAATCAAACCCAAAAATACCCAAATAACACATTCAAATCATTGAATCAAACCCAAAATACCTAAACTCAAACAACCAACCAAAACGATTCGAAATTTACCAAAAATCAATTTTCACATTTCAAGTATCAATATTGATGTGTTCAATCCAAAACTGATCCGATCAGTTCTTTTTAAACAGTTCTCAAACACATTCAAAACCTCGAAACAAAAACCCACAAGAATCAAAACCAAAACACATTCAAAACCTCTGTTTTGATACCCGAGACAAAAACCCACAAGAATCAAACAAAACCAAAACACATTCAAAACCGTATATGAGTTATCTAACCCGTATGAAGATAACCCTCTGTTTTGATACCCTAGACAAAAACCCACAAGAATCAAACAAAACCAAACCCCTGTTTTGATATCCGAGACAAAACCAAACACATTCAAAACCAAACACATTCAAAAACGTATATGAGTTATCGATGAAGATGAAGATGATGAAGAATCTAACCTCTGTTTTACCTTGGATTGTTATCGATGAAGATGATGAAGATGATGAACGAAGATGATGAAGATGAAGATGATGATGATGATAATCGGAATATGAAGATGAAGATGAAGATGATGATGATAATGGGTGTTGGGAGTTGGGATGCTAAGGGTTGAGAAGTGTGATGAAACTGATCTGATCATTCATATTTTCTATTAATTGTAGATGTTAAGGGTTAAGGGCATAAAGGACTTTTCACAATTGTCAAACGGTCAAACTGACGGAATCCTGACGGCAGGGACTCAAACTGTTATGAATTCATAAGGTCATGGGCTCAAAAAACCAAAAAATGAATTTAGGGGCGCAGGTTGATGTTTGGCACATACCACAGGGACGCAAATTGCATTTTTCTCTAAATCTAATGAACATGTCATTTATACAACCGAACCTCAAATTTCAGGGAAAAAACCTATTTTCATCAAGTAATTTAGGGGTGCTAAACGGGTCGTGTTCGCGGGTTGACGGGTTTAACCAGGCCCGAATCCGAGAATTGTGTCATACATATGAACCCGAACCCGACCCTAATATTCTCAGGTTGACCCGAACCCGACCCATTCAACCCGATTTTTTTTATTTTTTAATTTTTTTTCCAGCAAATTGATATATTAAAATTAACATCTACTACAAAAACACAAATTTATATAAGAAAATTACATTAAAATCATAAAATATTATGTCAATTTCCCTTTTTAAGTTATATTTATGACATAAAATTACACACCTAATTAAATTATGACATAAAACATATTGTAAAAATATAATTTTAATATAAATGGGTTAAACGGGTCAACCCGCCAACCCGACCGGGTTGACCCGAACCTGACCCGTTAGCTAAACGGGTTCGTGGGTTCAACCTGAAACTGACCCGAACCCGTTTAGACTAAACCCAAACCCGTAAATTTCATGTTAGGTTCGTGTCGTGTCAGAAATTCACACCCCTAAAGTAATTTAATGAACATGTCATTTATACGATCGAACATTGGAACCTCTAATTTTCAACGAAGGAAAAAAATATAATTTCATCAGGTTTACTATGAGCATGTTTGGCTAAGTTTTTTCAACCAACTGATTGACTTATTTGACTTAATCAAAAAGCTAATAAGGAGTTTTAGTGTTTGCCAAATGCAAAAGTCCTTTTTAAAATGACTTTTTGAGAAGGAGAAAAAGTTATCAAAAAGTCATTTTTGAAAAGTTAGAATATTGTGACTTTTTGAACTAACTTATCAACTTATTAGCTTTTAGTCATTTTACATCAATAAGCTAAGCCAAACACTTTTTAAAAAAATAATTTATTGACTTATTGGTTTTTCCCACCCCATAAATTAATCCAAATTCCAAATACTTTTTTTAAAAACTCCTTTTCAAAAAGTTATAAATCAATAAACGCTTTTCCCAAAAGTTTTTTTTAACTTAAATAAGCTTAGCCAAACATGCCCTATAAGTTCTAGAGGAAAAAAAAAATATATATAAGAAGTGTACGAATTAAATAAAAGTTTGTTTCAAATAGGCTATTTTGGGCAATCATCCCCCTTCGTATCAACTGAGTTGAATTTGGGGTTTCATTTCTTGTTCAAGGTTTCCATTGATACTCGCAAATCAATCAATCAATCAATCAATCCATGTACTCACTATGATTTTCACACGAATTTCTCGCTGTATCTCTCGATCCTCCTCTCACTCTACCTTCCGTCGAGTAATCTCTCTCTCGCACTTGCATAAATTTAACTTCTATAATCATTAACAATATCAATAGTATAATAATCATGATGTCATTCGTCGTTGCAGAATGTGAGAGGACTCATTTCAACCGAATCATCAGCAAATGCTTACATTCAACGCTTCGATGCCGGAGCCGCAGGACTCGTGAGGAGCTACTTGACCTCCAAGGGACAGATTATTAACCCTAAAACTTGTGCTTCTGACGTTAATTACTTTGCTAAACAGTTAGGGTTACGAAGACTCTTTTGCAACGAGGCACCAAAGAAGAGAAGTAAGGGAATTTGAAGGCAAATAATTTGACTCAAATTAACTGTTACTACTTGTTTTGTATTTAAGTGCGTTTAACATGGAAGATAGGGTTTGTTTTTAGGATTACAGTTATTATTATTATTAAATTAGGCTGCATCTATACATTGATATAGTTCTTGCATGTGTTTGTAGTTGTGCAGACTGCAGACTATACTGAAATTGAAATATAGAATTGCTAGCCTGTGATCAACTATTTATTGTTCCTTATTGGAATTGTGTAGACTATGAAAACTATCACCCAAAGGGAAAAAAAGAGGTGCCAAAAGGGGAGGGTCAGAAATCGGGCTCTAAAGGTATTAATTACGCTTCATTTGTATTCTCTTTGATTTCCAATGTATATATAGCTTTCAATAACCGCTTCTTATCTCTAGGGGACTCTGGTAAAAATGACGATGGAGACAACTTTATGAAGAATTATCAAAGTTTAATCTCGCCTTTGATGTTTTTCGCTTTTGTCCTGTCAACCATATTTTTGACTCCCCAAGAACAACAACAGGTGTTGGTTCTTGCTACTTTTCAACACAAATATAAGTATCATATGCCCAATTGCGAGTTTTCATCGCCTTTGAATGATGTTGTTGGATATGCGTTTCAGATTAGTTTTCAGGAGTTCAAAAACAAGCTTCTTGAACCTGGTTTAGTGGACCACATTGTTGTCAGCAACAAATCCGTTGCTAAAGTGTACGTAAAGGCTTCAAACGCCAACACAATTCAAACCAGTGATGACGTCATTCAGGGTCCAAACAATGGCAACAGGTCAAGAGGACAGTCAAGCTATTATAAATATTATTTTAATATAGGAAGTGTGGAGACATTTGAGGAAAAGCTTGAGGAAGCTCAAGAGGCATTGGGAATAGATCCACATAATTATATACCTGTCACGTATTCTTCTGAAACAAATTGGGTCCAAGAGCTAATAAGGTTTATTCCAACGTTATTGCTTTTAGGAACCTTATATTTTATGGGCAAAAGAATGCAGATCAATATCGGCCAAGGTGGAAAGGGGGGCCGTGGAATATTCAACATAGGCAAAGCACAAGTGACGAAATTAGATAAAAATTCCAAAAACAAGGCAAGCTTTCGTTTTGGTTACCTGTGTTCATTGAGTTTATTGTCTATCAATATTTATGAAAAAATAGTTAGCAGGCTTCCATGAAATAACTTTGAGTAAAATGTCACTTTCGTCCCTGAGGTCTGGCCAGTTTTGTGACTTTCGTTCAAAGGTTTATTTTTCCGCACCTGGATCCAAAAGGTTTGAAATCTTGCCATTTTCATTCGGCTCATTAACTCCATCCATTTTTCTCCGTTAAGTTAGGGGTATTTCTGTCTTTTTTGTTAACTTAAAGGGCAATACAGTCCTTTTCACTTTATGTAAAAATACCGAATACCCTTGAAAAAGACCAAATTGCCCTTTAAGTTAATAAAAAGACGGAAAGACCCCTGACTTAACGGAGAATAATGGATGGAGTTAACGGGCTGGATGAAAATGGCAGGATTTCAAGCCTATTGGACCTAGATGCGGAAAAACAAACCTTTGGACGAAAGTTGCAAAACTGGTCAAACCTCAGGGACGATTATGGCATTTTACTCAAAAACTTTTGAAAATACTGAACATTTTTTTTATTTGCAATGGTTATGTGGTTTTTTTTTCACAACTTTTGAACATACTAGTACTGGACATGTTTTTATACGTGATGATCAGGTATACTTTAAAGATGTAGCTGGTTGTGATGAAGCAAAGCAAGAAATCATGGAATTTGTGCATTTTTTAAAAAATCCTAAAAAATATGAGGAGTTAGGGGCCAAAATTCCAAAAGGGGCTCTTCTTGTGGGTCCACCAGGGACCGGAAAAACACTTCTTGCTAAAGCAACTGCTGGAGAATCCGACGTACCGTTTTTATCGATATCGGGTTCTGATTTTATGGAAATGTTTGTCGGGGTGGGACCCGCGAGGGTCCGAAGTTTATTCCAAGAAGCAAGACAATGTGCACCTAGTATAATATTTATTGATGAAATTGATGCCATCGGGCGGGCCCGAGGTCGTGGTGGTTTTGCTGGTGGGAATGATGAGCGGGAAAGTACACTAAATCAGTTATTAGTTGAAATGGACGGTTTTGCAACGACTTCTGGTGTTGTTGTACTCGCGGGTACAAACCGACCGGATATCTTAGACAAAGCGTTATTGAGGCCTGGTCGTTTTGACCGTCAAATCTCGATTGATAAGCCAGATATCAAAGGCCGTGAACAGATATTTAGAATATATTTAAAAAAGTTGAAGCTTGATAAAGAGCCGTCACATTATTCTCAGAGGCTTGCTGCACTGACACCTGGATTTGCGGGAGCAGATATCGCGAATGTTTGTAATGAGGCTGCATTAGTTGCTGCTAGACGTGAGAGTGCTGTGATTACAATGGAACATTTTGAAGCTGCTATAGATCGGGTTATTGGTGGTTTGGAGAAGAAAAACAGGGTATATACGTTTATACACACACACACACACATACACATAGTTACATACAGTCACATACGTTCATATACACATATACATAATTACATATGCATATACATATTTTGTTTAGAACAGCAATTTATGTACATATACGTATGTTCATGTACAGATGTACTGCATGTACATCTACAGCATGTACATGTATACACACACATACATATGTACTTGTGTATATTTACCCATTTTAAAGGCTCAAATTATCATTTACTCGTTCCATAGTAAATCAACAGTTTGTTTCACTAACAAAGAGATCATGTTCTGAGATGGCTCATTGTTTTCCTATCTGTTTATTCAATTGTTGTAACTTGTAAGTAAAATATGATATTTCTAGTGTTTTGAAAAGGGTAAATATGATATTAATACTATCTGCAGTATCTTTTATACACAGATTCTTATTATCAAGTTATAGAAATGCTGAGCAATAATTATAGTCTGATAAGCAATCTAATTGATAGGTGATAAGTAAACTGGAAAGGAGGACTGTTGCTTATCATGAATCGGGTCACGCAGTTGTTGGATGGTTTTTGGAACACGCAGAACCGTTGCTAAAAGTGACAATTGTACCACGAGGTACTGCCGCACTCGGGTTTGCACAATACGTCCCGAATGAGAACTTATTGATGACCAAAGAACAGCTTTTTGATTTGACTTGCATGACTCTTGGCGGTCGAGCAGCTGAACAGGTGACTTTATCATCAAGTATGTTTTTAGCAATGATTTGAGTTCCTAAACTTATACAATGGTAATTTTGTAATAGGTTTTGATTGGTAAAATCTCAACGGGAGCTCAAAACGACTTGGAGAAAGTAACACAAATGACATATGCACAAGTCGCAGTTTATGGTTTCAGTGAAAAGGTGGGTCTTTTATCCTTTCCCAAAAACGACGGTGCCTTTGAGGTAACGAAACCCTACAGCAGTAAAACTGCTGCGATAATTGATGTTGAAGCGAGGGAATGGGTTGCAAAAGCATACAAACGTACATTAGAATTAGTAGAAGAACATAAAGAGCAAGTAACGCAACTTGCAGAGCAGTTACTTGAGAAAGAAGTCTTGCATCAAGAAGACTTGGTCAACATACTTGGTCAACGCCCTTTTCAGTACAGCGAACCGACAAATTATGATAGGTTTAAGGAAGGGTTTGCAGAGAATGATGATGAAAAATGATGATTTTCCAACATCTTTTAACTACCTACTATTAACTTGAGACATGTTAAAGAAAGTCATATTTGAAGTGATTTGTTTATTGCTAGATGTTGATGTTGAGGTTATGTAATTTATGCTGCAATACAAGTCCTTTAATAGAACTTTCTACTTATGTTGAAGTTATCTCCAACGGGTCAAATAGTTAAAACATACATTCAATTCTAAAACAAGGGCATCCAATTTGGAGGATGGCATGACAGAGATGGGCGTATTGAGTCGAGTAACATGTCATAACAGGTTCCGTTAGTAATTTTGTATAAATGTTGAAACAACGGCTGAACCATAACGACTTCTTTTCGTCTAAACTTTAGTCTTAATTAATACTGTGTTAAAAATTGCATTATTATAAGTATTATCAGAAGTTTGAATAAAGTGTTGGGATGTTGAATGCACTAAAACTTAAAAGTACAGTTTACACATATTTGGTCTGGTTAAATTAGCACCATTGTATTTGTATCAGCCTGCAATGCAAGTCCTTGTTCAAGTATAAACCGAAACTATGCTATAAGAAGTATTCATTCATAGAAGCTTATATCTCTTACAGCATCCACAAAACAAAAAAAAAAATAAGTAAATAAGTAAAAAAGAATGTCGTACATTGATCGATAGCAATTTATGGTTGGGAAAACTAGTTGGATAAAAAATAAAATAAAAAAAATGGTGCCTGCTGAAGCTCGTATTCTGGATGTATAGAGCAGGATTTTCGAACCCCAAATGGCAACAGTTAATAATCAACTATTTTTCTTGCTTGTTGCAGTTAGAAACATTTCCTGTGGACGATGGACGGCCCAGATTCATCATATTCAGCCTTCGCGATCCACATCTGCATTAAGTCATATCCAGTCTCAGTAGATGTATATACAACTTATTTAGTTATTTCCCACCATATAAAGAAAAAGAAAAAAAAGAGACCTGCTGGAAGGTGCTGAGAGATGCCAAAATGGAGCCACCAATCCACACACTATACTTCCTTTCTGGTGGAGCAACAACCTTAATCTTCATGCTGCTGGGGGCTAAAGCAGTAATTTCCTTACTCATCCTATCAGCAATACCCGGAAACATTGTAGTACCACCACTAAGCACAATGTTCCCGTACAGATCCTTCCTAATATCCACGTCACACTTCATTATCGAATTATAAGTAGTCTCATGAATCCCAGCAGCTTCCATCCCTATCATCGACGGCTGGAACAGCACTTCCGGGCACCTGAACCGCTCTGCCCCGATAGTAATCACCTGCCCGTCTGGCAGCTCAAAGCTCTTCTCAACCGACGAGCTAGTTTTCGAAGTTTCTAGCTCCTGCTCGAAGTCTAGTGCGATATAAGCCAGTTTCTCTTTCATATCTCGCACGATTTCTCGTTCAGCAGATGTGGTGAAGGAATAGCCTCGTTCGGTCAGGATCTTCATGAGGGCGTCCGTCAGGTCACGCCCTGCAAGGTCCAATCGGAGTATGGCGTGTGGGAGCGCGTAACCTTCGTAGATAGGGACCGTGTGGCTCACACCATCACCAGAGTCGAGAACAATACCTGAAAAATGAGGCAAATAGCATGCAACATAATTGCTTGATAATGACAATTGTAATAAATGTTTCGTTAACCAGGCCGGTCATCAAACCGGCCTTCTTGTTAAAACAAAATATATTACTTTATCTTTTATTGTGAATTTTTAATGTTAACAAAATACATAGACTGAATAAACAAAATATGGAGTCTGAAGTCGTAAATAAGTCAGTAAAAATATTTTGGAACCCGTCAGTCTAGTCTGGTTTTGAAAACATTCATTGTATCGAAAGAGTTGAAGATAGTACGTTACCAGTTGTACGGCCACTGGCATACAAGGAAAGAACAGCTTGAATAGCAACATACATAGCAGGAGAATTAAAAGTTTCAAACATGATTTGAGTCATCTTCTCCCTATTAGCTTTAGGATTAAGAGGGGCTTCGGTAAGGAGAACGGGGTGTTCTTCGGGTGCCACACGTAGCTCATTGTAAAAGGTGTGATGCCATATCTTTTCCATGTCATCCCAGTTGTTGACAATACCATGTTCGATCGGGTATTTCAAGGTTAAAATACCACGTTTCGACTGTGCCTCGTCACCAACGTATGCATCTTTTTGTCCCATCCCGACCATGACTCCGGTGTGACGTGGACGTCCAACAATGCTGGGAAATACTGCTCTTGGGGCATCATCCCCAGCAAATCCAGCCTTAATCACAACATCCACATCCACATCCACTTATTAACATAATTTTTAACCACTTAATTCTATACATATGTTTAGTCATTACAATTTTTTTCTATCCGTGTTGGTAACTAGAAAAGGTGGTGGATTAAAACAACAATATAATTTACCAAAAGTACAATTTTAAAAAAAGTGTGCCCCTGAAGTATAATTTAAAAAAATGAAAATGAAAATAACAAAAGCTTAAAATATAAAAAAAATAAATACATGTATAAATTTGTTTAAATTTGGGCCTCGAGAGGACGGGCCCTGGCCGGCTGCCTCCTCCTCCCAGCCGGCCATGGTTAAGTAAGGGTAATGAATGATACCTTGACCATTCCAGTTCCATTATCGCAAACAAGAGGCTGAATATCTTCTCCATCGGCCATTTTTTAGGATCTTACATCAAATGACAAGTAATTAAATAAGGTTCAATGAATTGATATACATAGGAGATTGAATAGTTTATAAACATATGCATCAAGGATCAACCTTCTAATTAATATACCTACCTGGTAAATTAAATTGGATTGTGGAGTTTGGAATAGAATGGAGTAAAACAAGGGCTGATGAATTGCGGGGTTAAATGATGAAATGTGTTGGTAGAAATGGATGGTTTCACGATCAATTAGGACCTCCTGTGAACCCCATTTCTGTTCGTTTCTTTTTTGTCCTTTTCAAACGCTTTTCTATTTTATTTTATATAAAAAATGATCATACACTCCCTCCCCTAAAAATTATTATATTTAACCCAACAATACAGTTAAATCGGTAACTTGTTTTAAAAGACATCTTTTCAATATAAAAATATGAGTTAAATGCTTGGTTGGTTTCTGTGGTTTTCAAAAATTGCAGACTTGGTCCTAGTGGTTTACTAATTACACGCGTAGTCCTAAAACTTGTCAAAAATGCACTCGGTTGGTCCCCAGCCCTAACATCAGTTAAATTTCTCAGTTAAGTCCATGTTAAATGACCAAAATACCCTTGCTTATTAACAAAACCCACTGCATCATCTTCATCACCATCATCATCTTCATCACCATCATCATTTGCATCTGCATCACCCTCAGCTGCTCCCACTCAAACAACAACCGTCGCCGCCACTCAAACGGAACCACCACGCCGTTGATTCAGGTCCGAATCTCTGTGACCATCCATGAACACCCGTGTCTGGCTCCGAACAACCAGACATCAGCGAGTATCCCCCGCCGTCGATCACCGAGCTCCGTCTGTCTTTCTCTTTCTCCCACTTCAGTCTCTCTCTCCCTCTCCGTCTCTCTGATCCGTCGTCGCCGTACGCCACCACCAAATGGTGGTGGCCGGCCGTTAAAAATCGAGGGAGAATAGGGTTGGTGTGGTGAATTTAAGATGAACGGGGTGGGGGTGTCTCACCGGAGAAACCCGTCGACCGATCAGCTGGAAATACAGCCAGAGCCGGGCTCGTGACTGCCGTAGAGACAGATGGAAGTAGGGGTGTGTTATAGGGAGGAGGAGGGTGCTTGTCGGAGTTAAAGGGGTGTGCAACGGCTCGATGGAATACGGCCAGTGCCGGAGAAGCTCATCAGAGAGAGTGGGGTGTCTGGTTTGTGTGTGTGCGGCTGGTCTGTTGCCTGCCTTAGGGTTATAAAATGAATTTATAGTAGGTGATGAAGATGATGATAGTGATGAAGATGCAGTGGGTTTGTTAATAAGGAAGGATATTTTGGTCATTTAACATAGACTTAACTGAGAAATTTAACTGATGTTAGGGCTGGGGACCAACCGAGTGCATTTTTGACAAGTTTTGGGACCACGCATGTAATTAGTAAACCACTAGGACCAAGTCTGCAATTTTTGAAAACCACAGGGACCAACCAAGCATTTAACTCTAAAAATATTAAAAGACGGTTTTTCTTTTCTCAAATACATTATGTTTAGAACATATCTATACTTTCTATAAAAGTAGAAATCCCGATAACATAAGAAAAGCTGAGGTGGCAGCCATACATGCTGTCCAATAAGCCTTTTCTTATGTCATTACTACATCATAAATCTTAATATAAAATCACTTTAAATTTCAAACGTCTGACATCAAACCACTGCCATATTCAAAATTCAATTTATGTTATAAATTCAAACATCCGTCATCAAAACCACTGCCCCTATTTAAAATTGTGGCTACAGATTCAAAATTCAAACCGTATACATATATAACATTTATGATTCTGGATCCACATTCAAAATTCAATCATTCTCTCAAATCGAGAGCATCTCCACATCCAATCTTCAAACCGTATACTTTCAAATCCAGAGGACCTCCTCGATGTGACCTTCGATTGGTTCAATTCGATGCTACCAGACGTCACTTTCCCCTTTCTTATTCCAAGAACGGGAGAGAAAAGAAGAGAGAAAGAATGGGGAGCCTATACTTATCAGTAATCGATTCTGTGTTAACGAATTGATGATTTTTGTGTTGTTTTTGCAGTATAAAGGAGTGTAGAGAAGTAGAAGAACCAAGAGGTTGTGAAATCGCGTGGCTGGTGCCCTAAGATCGAGCTTGCCGTCGAGGTTACGACATCATTTATCCGGTGAAGGTCACATCTTTTGTGAAATCGCATGTTGTGTGTTTGAGTGTCACTTGATCTGGGTTTGTTTATATTTTTTAGTTTTTAATCGCTTTTGTTGGAATGTTAACGGTTTGATCTTGGTACATTGTTTGTTTTTTAAATGTAAAATGGTGTATGCTTTTTCTTTCAAATGTTGTTGTAATATTCTTTTTCTTGAGTGAAGTTTTGGAAGAAGGTGATTCAGTGTCCGTTGCAAGACATAGCAATCCCTTTTTCAGGTTTTCACTGGGAATACAACAAGGTGATAAAGATCATATCTTGTGCTTTATTGTGATTTAATTTAGTTTCTGTATTTTGCTCAACAAGTTCATTCTTTTCAGGGAAATTTTCATCATTGGAGGCCATTATTTCTGCATTTTGATACCTACTTCAAGACTTACTTATCTAGCAGGAAGGATCTTCTGTTCGAGGATACTCTAGAAGATGATACTCTTTTTCCTAAACAATGGCTTAGAGGTATGGTTTTCATGATATTGTAACAAAATTTCATATGGTGTTGTGATAATATCTGCTGATATTCTATTGAGAGTTACTTTAATTTAAAGGTGGTGATTTTGCCATTTTGGCCCGTTGACTTACGGATGGTTCAAATCAACAAAAGCTGAATATATAACAGAGTAAAGTTTATTATTAAAGCATAACATCTTTTGAATTGTTTTATTCATAAATCTGGATTTGTTAATCTAATAATATTGTTTTGCAATCATAATTATCATATTAATGATTTTTGTTCTTTATAAAGAATAAAATTGTTTGCGGGTCAGCTCAGTCAACATGCGTCGGAACATCCGCTCGTAAGTACTGATTTCATTCTCAAATTCATATGTGAATTCAGAACTTTTTATTACATTATTTTGTTACTGTATGAAGTGCAGTCATTGGATATGTGTAATTTTTATTATAGTTTTTGTGTTTATGGTATAGGCGGCTTATGGGCAACAACCTTGGTGGTTCAAGCATTCAACAACTGCATCAACTAGAGAAACAACTGACTGATGACTTAGTTTTAAACAAAGAAAAGAAGGTTTTGATTTATTTATAATTTTTTAGGAATTTTATTAGTTTTTAGTCGATAATGTGGAATCTGAGTTCAGGATGCTATGGTGCACATTGGCCTGTCACGAAAGACATATAGATGTAGCACATAGGCTTGTCATGATGGACATTAAAATGTGGCACATAGGCCTGTCATGGTGGACATTTAAGAGATATGGCACAACGGCCTATCACAAAGGACATGAAACATATGGCATAAGGGCCTGTCATAAAGATTGTGAAAGATATGACACAAAGGCCTCGTCACGAAGGACATTAAATGATATGGCACTAAAGCCTTGTCACGAAGGACATTAAAGATATGGCACTAGAGGCCTGGTCACAAAGGACGTTAAAATATGGCACAAGGCCTTGTCACAAAGGACAATTAAAATATATAAGCCGCGATCTCATTTGATCAAAGGGCTTTAAGGTTTGAACATAGTTCATTACCTTTGGATAAGGAGTCGTAGACCACAACTGTTGTAACAATTGACGATATAATATGGCCCGTAGGCAATTCAATTGACATCACAAAAGGATGTTCCAATAATAATAATCATCGCACTGATGATATTAGTCATGATCGCATTGATCATATAGACTATGTGGCTTGGGTATAGCCTAGAGGTGTACAAAAAAACCGGTTTTAGAACCGAAACCGGTTTTTTTATAACCGAATTGGTTTAATAACCGAACCGCCGGTTATAGACCGGTTAGGATTCTTGGTATGAAAAACCGGCTAATAACCGAAACCGGTTTTAAAAAGCCCGGTTAAACCGGTTAAAAATTGGTTAAAAACTGGTTAATGGCTTATTCTACTAACACTAAACACACACATGGGCAAGTGCACCCATCGTGAGCGTAGTATAGCGTTGGTAAGATACCAAGGTCGTCCAAGGACACAAGAGCTTTTAGTACCGGTTTATCTTCAACGTCTAATCAAATCAAAATTTTTAGAAAAGGTTTTAAACATGAAAAATAAAAACTAAAATGCTGAAAATAAAAATAAAATAAAAAACAGATAGACAAGATGAATCACTTGGATCCGACTCGCCTTTAATATAACCTTTGATGATTTCCGCACTTTTGCACTTTTTAAGAGATTATCTTAGTTATAGTAGTAGGCCCATCTTTTGAAGGTGACGTTACCCTCAACTCAGTGGTTTGAGTTTGCAAGGATACAATCCCAAAGGGTCGGAATATTGAAATATAATTAATTTAGTTATTAATGCGTAAAGTGGTAGGCCCCTCTTTTGAAGGTGACGTTACCCTCGGCTAAGTGGTTTGAGTCAGGAGGGATACAATCCCAACTAGCCGGTTTAATGTATTAATAGTAGTTTACATATGAGGGGAATAAGCCATTCGCACCCCCGCCATCCAATACCAGTGGGTATTGAAGGAGGTCCTACTAAGCTTGACCCAGGTCCTTGCAGGATCTATACACTGAACAAGGCAAGAACCTTACCAAACCATTCCCTTAACCCTCGACCAGGTAGCCAACATATCTCTATATAGACCGTAGATATATGAATGGTGAAAATCTTTTACTTTATATAGACAGTAAAGTAATGCAAATACACCACGGACAAACGATAAGGAAGTTTCACCTTCAACATAAGAAACTAGTTATTAAAGTCATTAATACAAAACCAAATAAAAAGCGCAAAAAGATTAAAAATCAAAAGTATTACATTAAATGCTTGTCTTCACCAAGTGATGTAAGAGACTTAGCCAAACATGGCCTTTAATTGACAAGAACTCTTACGATCAATCTTGGATACCGAGACTACTACACACACTCTAAGGTGGATGATGGTGGTGGATGTGGGTGTTGTAGTGGTGGTGGAGTGGTGGCAAAGTGGGAGAAAGGTGGTTTGTCAAGGGATGTCTTTGAAGTGATCCAAGCACCCCTATTTATAGCTTGAATAGTAGCCTGGCCACGGCCCCGTGTCCGCTGGACACGGCCCCGTGGTCATCCTCTTTCTTCATTAATTGCTCTTGTCTGCATTAAGCTCCACACGTCCCCGTATTCGCTGGGCACGGCCCCGTGTGCAGAAGCGTATCTGTACTATCAAGATTTGCAAGATTCTGCGAATCTTAGCATTGACCACGCCCCATGCTGAGCTGGGCACGCCCCCGTGGTGGGAATAGAAGCTTCCATGGCTTTGTCCATTTCTGCAGACACCTGACCACGCCCCCGTGTCCGCTGGGCACGGGCCGTGGTCAGCCTTCTGTTTCTTGTTTTTGCTTGGGGAGATGCTGTCGAGGGGTTGGGCATGCCACATTTATTCCTTTTCTTTGTATTTATGTTAGTTTTTGCTGCATATTTGTTCCTTTAGTTCATTTAAGCTCGTTTGGTCCTGAAAATATAAAAGAAAGACAAAAGCACACTTTTCCAACATTAGTACTAAAAAAGGGTTAGTTTTATGTCTCATTTGATGTAATTTATATGTTGCATTTTACACACATCAAATACCCCCACACTTAAATCTTTGCTTGTCCTGAAGCAAAACTCTTTATTATGTGGCTTACACACACCCAAATGGAATGGGTAGAAGAGAAGTTTTGGGCTTGTCTTGAGTGTCGGGAATCCAAGATCTTTATTGGGTTTTATTTTTATATTATTTACATTCCTATTCGTTATGATTTATTTAGAACATTTTGTTAGTGCATTACGTCTATTGACTTCGTCTTGCATCATGTAATAGAATAGGATAGAGTAGAATAATCAGTGCACGAGGTTCGAGAGTCGAGATTTAGTGGTTATGCAAGAGGTTCCGCTTATATGGACAATGTCCATAAAAGCGAAACCATAGCATGTAGTTTCGCTTATATGGACATGTCCATATAAGTGAAACCTCCCCAACTATATATAGGTGCACTTGTTGTTCATTTGGCAACGGATCTGGAAATTGTAACGAAGTGCTGCCAAATTGCTTTCAGGTTGTAAACGTTGTTAAATCAATCAAAGAAGCATTATAATTAGTTTGAGCGTCCGTTTCACTGATTCCGCCTTTGAATCAGATTCACAACTCTTCTGATTGACTCATTCGGGTTCAACAACGATCCTACAAGTGGTATCAGAGCACAGGAGGAAGAGTTTAGCTCAATTGGATCTGTTTTCTGTCTTCTACACTTTCTTTTTCGATCTGAACAAGTTTCCACGGTTAAAATCGGCCAAATTTTTCACAGAATGTGTATTAGTGGATAATAACAAACCCTTGAAAGTTTCATATCAAAATTTGACCTAAAAATGGACCAAATTACCTTCAGATGTGGTTCCGCTTATTCGGACATTGTATGGTTTCGTTTTTAGGACCACATGGTTTCGCTCTTGTGACACTAAGTTTAGTGAGGTTTCGCTCCAAAAGTACATAGTTTCGCTCATGTGTACATAGGATAGCAGGAGAGTTTCGCTTATTCGGTCCAATAGGTTCCGCTTATTTGTCCAAACAGGTTCCACTTATAAGTCCAAAACAGGTTCCGCTTATAAGTCCAAAACAGGTTCCGCTTATTAGTTCAAAACAGGTTCCGCTCATTTGTCATCAGTTTGTTTGAACATTTAAAGTTGCATGTGATCAAAATCAACGACCGAATGATATTGTAACACATTGAGAGTTGTCGGTATAGTGTAATTGTTGGTCCAATTAGAATTAAAGAGTGTTGTCGGCCATTAACATTGAGTTTGCATGTGTGAAATTTGGTCCAATTGGAAATAGAATAACATCACAATTGTCGGCCATCTTCATTCATAACCCATGACATTATTAAGTGTGATGTTACGGCCCAATGAGAATTCGTTTAAAAAATAGTTTGTCGGCTGAATGTGATCATTAATATCAAACATATAAGGCCCAATCACATGTCTTGAACAAGAGTTTGGCCCAATCAGAGTATAAGGTTGTTAGATAACTTCATTTAATATTTGAGAAAGTCAAGTATGCGAAGTATAAATTTGTCGGCTTTGGCATGTGATTAAAGTGTGATGTGATATCAATTGAGTGTCATCGACCCATGTGTTAAAAGGGTGCGGCCCAATCATAGTAATTGGTTGTCATTTACGGCCCAACCACATTTGAACTTTAAGAACAAAGTGTCAGAATTAAGTGATTTGGGAGGCCTAATAGAAATTGAGGGTCTGTCAGCTTTTGTATGTTATTTGATCAAAAGACTCTAAGTCTAACAAAGCGGCCCAATCATTGAAGGTTATTACATGTGAAGTTGTTAGAATACATGTTATTTGTTTACATGAGATGTATTAAAATTGGGCGGCCAAATGATAGTCTTGCATTAATATTGATGTTGTCGGCCCAGAGTATCATAATATTTCATTGATAACAGTCTACTTAATTCTCGTCCCAAATCGTTCTAAGCCCATCCAAAAGGTGTATCACATCAGTCTATTTTCAGGCCCATTCATTCCGTGATTTCATCCGAACAACTTTGGATCGATTCCGCGAATCTTCGACAACGAGTCTTAGATTGATTTCACACACTCACTTTTACGCACTCAGTTTGTTAAAACTGATCATTTGTTTATTTGTTTGTTTGCTTTCAGGTTATTGACTTTCAGGTGATTAAAGATGTCAAACAACGGTGAAGAGTTCTACAACACATTTTACAACGCGTTCACTTCCGAATCGACAGATAGAAGATCTGAGTTGAAAGAATATTCAAGAGAGATTTCGGAGAATTTGAAGTTTGAGAACATGTACGGAAGCCAACAGAAGCCACCAAAGCTAATGAAAGTTGAAGACTATAACTGGTGGAAAAACAGATTTGAGGGTTGGGTAAAAGCTTTCGCTCCTGAAAGCTGGTTAAAATTGACAAATGGATACATTGAACCAGTGAAAGAGGGAGGATAGTTAATTGATCCAAAAGATTTCACAGACATAGACATAAAAAATGTTGTGGCTGAATATAAAATGATCACATTAATCAAACAGTCCGTGAGAGAGGATATTATTTCGTTACTTGAACAGGAGAAAACTTCAAAGAGTTTGTGGGAAGCGTTAGGGAAAAAGTGTGTAGGAAGTAATGAAATTGTCAAAAACAAAAAGAAATTGTTGCGTAAAGAGTTTGATTTATTCTGTTGTATGAAAAATGAATCTGTTTGTAAAATGATCGAAAGATTCGGACATCTGAAAATGGAGCTGGCCAGACATGAAATCAAATATTCTGAAGAAGAGATGGTGGATAAATTGTTTGATTCATTGCCCAATGATCAAGATTGGCAATACTTCGCTCTAATGCTGAAAAATACAATCAAGCCTGATGATTTAGAAGTAGATTTGCTGATTGAAAGGCTTGAAAGCCATGAGTTGGAGATAAAAAGATCCAAAGTCAACAGTCCAACTTATCAGCAGAATGTGGAACTTTACTACAGAGGAAATGTACCACAGGCTGGATCTCCAAGAACAACGTTCTCTGCAGAAAGTTCAAACTCAGTGAACAATGAAAGTCTTCACAGTGGTTTTCATAGTGGATCTTCTTCAAACACTTCAGACCAATCTGCTTCAAAGAATCTATTCCAGTGTAACATCGCAGTTGATTTGAAGAATGGGCAGAACTTCAGCGAAGAATTGGCAAAACAACAGATGGTTTTCTTGGCATCTGTACTTGAATCATATGAAAGCCTCGTTGCAGGGAAGATCGGCAATACCAATTTGATGAAAGAAGATTATGATCAATTAGACCCCGAGGAGATGGAACTAATGGATATAAGATGGTGCATGGCCAGTGCGGTTCGTCGAGCACAACGGTTCATGGAGATCACGGGGAGAAAGTCAATTGGTGGACCATCTACCAAACTAGGATTTGATAAATCCAAAGTGACATGCTCCAAATGCAAACAAAAAGGTCACTTCAAGCGCGAGTGCAGAAATGCGTATGCTGCTGATGATTCTGAAAACCCGTTCAATGAAGATTACTACAAGAAAGCGATTTACCATCAGAACAAGTCTGAGCCACCAAGATTGAAACAGCCTGAAGAAAAATCAAGGGCTCTTGCAGTTATATATGATGATGAAGGTTACGACTGGAGTCAAGTTTGCCCAGAAAAAGATGCTGTTGGGTATGCATTTGTTGCTGATGCTGATCCTGATAGATGGTGGAAAGCAGACTATGCAAGATGGGAAATTGGAAAATTAAACGAACCATTCAAAGAAGCCCAGAGAGCAAAACGATGGAATGAAGAATTGGAATATTACATGGATCCACGGGGTAATCCGGTTGCTGACCCATCAAAAGTGGATTTCAAAGCTGTAACAAATTTGCTTCCAAGGCAAGCTACTTTCAACACACGAAGGTTATCTGATAAAGAGTATTTGCCTGATTTGGAGAAGAAGATAAGAGAGGTTTGTGAAGCAAGTTTACCGAAGGTGGTAGAGATGAAGAAGAGAAAAGAAGAAGAATTGAAGAAGATGATTGAAGAAGTAAAAGCTGTTACGAAGACTGATGCTGTAGAGGAACAGAAAGCTGAAGAAGAACAGAAGATTGAGGAAGCACTTAAAGAAGGAAAAGAGGAGAACAAAGAAGAAGTTCAGAAAGCTGAGACAGAAGAATCGGTGCTGGAAGAGACTGAGGTTAGAGAATCTTCTGACTTGTCGAATGCTAAAATTGTCGATGAAAAAGAAAACAAGTGCAGGAATTGCATAGAAATGTGCAAAGCCTGTACTGAAAAAGATGACATTATAAAAACAAAAGACAATGACATAGTTAAACTTGAAAATGTTTTCACAACAAAATGTAAAGAAATGATTGAAACAGAAGAAATTTTGAAAATAAAAGTTGAAAAACTGACACAGAAATGTCAAGGTCTTGAAAAGGATAATGAGGTTTATCGACAACTGTGTACAGCAAAATGTGTCGATTGTGTTGAAAAAGAATCTAAATTTCAGGATTTACAAAAACAGTATGATTCTTTAAAATGGTCGAGTCAGAGAGTACAAGAAGCTTATGATACTTTGAAAAGCCAAGTCAAAAGTTTTGATCAACGATTGTCTGAAACTTTAGTCACTAAAGAAATGTATGAAAGAAAGTTTAAAGAAAAGCAAATTGAATTGAACAAGTGTGTTGATGAAATTGCTAATCTTAAACAAGTCTTGGCTGAAAAAGAAAAGATTGTTACAAAACTTCAAAGTTATCATAACTCTTCGTACATTCTCGAACGCATTTTCAACATCACACCAGATGACAAAGATACTGATAATTGCAAAAAGGGTATTGGTTCAGAATTTCATCAGGTATCCCCACCATTGAGAAACAATTATACTTTTTATGATGAGGAAAAGGTGGCAAAGGGTTTGAACATAGCTGACCAATTACCTGAAAGTATCGATGTGACTTACAACAAATCTGATGATGCTGATGATTCAGAGGTGGTAAGTAAGGTGGTTGATAGCGTTTTGAAAGATGAGTCTACAAAAGGTAAGTCTGAATCACAGGATGAAGATGAAGGAAATCTTTATGATGGATATCTAAAAAACACAAAATCCGAGAAAAATTTGAATGATGATTCAAAGGGATTGGTTTATACCATGATTGGATCGGACAAATTATTCTTAGATGTTGTATTCCCGATTCAGAATGTGATTTCAGAAAAGGTTGATAAAGTTTTCAAAATGGTTGAGATTGAAAAGTCTGAGATTCCAAAGTTTGCTGGTAAAGGTTATAAATCTTTTTATAACAAACCTGGTTCTAAGAAGAAAAACATGAAGGCTGGTTTGGGTTATAAAAGGAAACAGAAGTGGAATAAAAGTAAACAACAAAATTTGCAACAAAAGATGAATTTTGTTCAAGGGAAAAGCTTGAAAGAAGAGGAAAAACTCAAATTTGGACAACAGTCTAATGAGGAGTTTGATGCTATGAAAAAGAAACAACAACAGGCCAAGGATGTTTCAAAGAAAGTGTGTTTTAAATGTGATCAAATTGGACATGTTGCACGAAAGTGTCAAAATCCAAAGCCTGTTCATGTTGAAAAACAGAAATCTGAGAGTGTGAAACAAAGGTCAACCAGATTTGATTCGAAACAAACTTGGCGATACAATACGAACAAGTTTGCTTCCAATCAAAAATGGAAATCAAGCCCTAACAGGTTCGATTCAAGACAGACCTGGAATTCTCACACACCCAGATTCAAAACAACACAAAGTTGGAGAACATCTGTTGATATGACAAAACCTCAAGAGTTTTGGAAACCTAAAAATGTTGTTCAAAATCAAAAGGTTCAAAAAGAGACAAAATTTTACAAAAGAGGTACTCCGAAAGGTCAAGTGTGGAGTGCTAAGAAACAAGTGACGTCGATAAAAGATGTGAAAGTTGAAATCAAAGCTAAAAAAGTTTTAAATGACAAAGAATTTCCAAAATTGAATGAAAATTATTGTGTTGAAATGCCTAAGGTCCAACAGACCTGGGCTAAATTGTTCAAATAATCAAATTGTTGAGATGTGCAGGTGCTCATCGGAACCAAAGACTGTGAGAATCAAAACAGGAGCAGCCTGGTACTTGGAGAGGAGGAAGAGGTTGCAGGACCCTGGTTTGGTTGAACAGGGAGTTTAGTTTGAGTGTTGTCTGTACATAAATAAACAATATTTTCAAATCCCTAAAAACTTGAAAAATTAAAACCAAAAATATGTTTTTACTTTGTTAAAATTTGAAAAATAAAAAATATGTTTGTTTTTAATTTTGTTAGAATAAATGTTGATTAAATACGCCGAAACCCTCACGGCTGAACAAACATGATTACATTCATCAGATTGAAAAACGGTTTTCAAACTGTAAAAATCAATGTGTTGTAAATCATGGGGGGTAATTACTGCTTTTAGTATAATTCAGTGCATGATTAGCAGAACATGGATGTCGAGACAAAGCTATCAGTATCGTGTTGTCAAATTTCTTTTAATGATTTTGCATTTTAGGGGGAGAAAAATTGTTAGAAAATACAAAAACATTAGAAAATTTGAAAAAGCCAAAAACATGATAAAATTCAAAAATTTGAGTTTTGCGTAAAAAGAGGAAATGATAGAACATCAGTAGACAGTTACTGTACGCTAAAGATTTGTATAGTATAAAGTATTAAACAGTTTCACGAGTGATGTGTTGATAGGTTTTCGCACATTTAGTAGATTTATTTGGGATATAAACCTAAAATTTCAAACTTACGAAATTCGTGGGGAACACTACTTGGATATATAGGTAACCCCTGAAATCTCGTTTGAAAGGTCTCATATTCTAATATACTAGGTTTTTATACTCAATGATGTCTGGGGTATTATTCCGGGACTTCTGCTGAATGGAAGTTCTGACCTAGTCCTTGGATAATACTTTCCTCAAATGCTTGAAACACAACATAAGCCCTCAGCTGATTAGACAATAAAATTGATAATCATTGCCGTTGTAGCTAAAAGATCCTCTAAAGGGGACATACCGATATGTCGAAACTGATATCTCTCTGCGCATACGGAAGTATCGACCTGAGATCCCTCAGTCCTCGCATTACCTAATTTATGTACAGACATCATTATAGTATAATCACCTGTAAGACTGAAGTTTGAGATTCTGGATACGAGAGTATATTCAAGAGGTGGGACACATGAATGAGTTAAGTTTTTAAAACATCTAATTCGTATCCTGAATAGATTGAAAATTGTGTGAGAATTTAGAAACAGTCTATGTGAATTGTTTAATTCTGAGTATGAATTAAAGCTTAATGGTACTTGTGACTTGTCAAAACTGATATGATCCTCTGTCGCATTCTCAAACAAAAATATTATCTGTAAATATGTTTGTACATATTTCTTACTGTTTTATATTTTCAGAAAATACAAAAAGATTTTGATTTCTGCTTTATTTTTGACAACTGATGTCTGACATGCTGAGTTTTAAAACCTGAGTTAGCTGATTGTGTTTCTGGAAATAAAACAAGTTCATTAATTTGAAACTTGATATTAAAAATTCTAAAATTTCAAAAATAGTTTGTGATATCTCCAAGGTCATTAATTTGGACTTGGATGATTAACTATGGGGAATTTGGATGCTTATACTGTTAAAGAATCAGCTTAATATCTTGTTTGTTAAAATTGCAAAATAATTTGTAGTTTGATGATAGGGGGAGTGTTTAAATAGTTTGATTTGTCAGATTATGATTTTTTGGAACTTTAAAATGTTATTACTTATCAAAGGTATGAGTGTTTGCAGATAAGATACCAGACTACGATCCCGGAAGCAGAGTCTAAGGGGGAGTGTTATTACTTATCAAAGGTATGAGTGTTTGCAGATAAGATACCAGACTACGATCCCGGAAGCAGAGTCTAAGGGGGAGTCTGAAGACAAGCTGGAAGTTAGAAAGAGCTTGTAGCTGGAAAGCTAGGTGTCGATCCCTAAAAGCACGGAAGCTTGAAGAAAGGGGGAGCCTGCTGATGATGAAGTTGTTGATGATAAAGTCAGTAATGAGATTCTGATGTAAAAGTCAAAGAGAGAAGCTGATCAAAAGAAAAAAGAGTGATAAATACTTACATTGTTACAATCTGATTGAGAAGGCAAAATGATCAAGACTGAAGAGGTGTCATAACAGAGAATGGTCACTGAAGACTTCGTCAATATCCGAGGGGGAGTCTGTTAGTGCATTACGTCTATTGACTTCGTCTTGCATCATGTAATAGAATAGGATAGATTAGAATAATCAGTGCACGAGGTTCGAGAGTCGAGATTTAGTGGTTATGCAAGAGGTTCCGCTTATATGGGCAATGTCCATAAAAGCGAAACCATAGCATGTAGTTTCGCTTATATGGACATGTCCATATAAGTGAAACCTCCCCAACTATATATAGGTGCACTTGTTGTTCATTTGGCAACGGATCTGGAAATTGTAACGAAGTGCTGCCTAATTGCTTTCAGGTTGTAAACGTTGTTAAATCAATCAAAGAAGCATTATAATTAGTTTGAGCGTCCGTTTCACTGATTCCGCCTTTGAATCGGATACACAACTCTTCTGATTGACTCATTTGGGTTCAACAACGATCCTACAAGTCATAAGAGAAATTACTTATTTGGACATAACATGCCTTTTTAAAATTCTATTTATATACAAGTTCACATACCTCATGGGAGATCACTCAACACTCGGCCGAAGATGTATTTTTGTCTAACACTCGAGATCGGTATGGAACTTACTTCCACCATATGCTTGCCAAGCAATCAATCCTCCTCCTTTTTAACTATAAACCTTTTTAAATATCAAGAGGACTTGGGGAAGAGTTAGGCTTGGGTTAAAGGTAGGTGGTTTTGGGTTAGTGGTTCGTAAAAAGGGCTAAAAGCGTAAAAAGCGTCGGTTATCGTAAAACTTTTTGTTTTTGTGACTTTTATTCAAACTAAGCATTTTCAAACAAAGTTTTTTTTGAGGAACTTGTTTGTTTATTGCTAGACTTCATTTTTTTTATAAGGAAACGTCACAAGAAAACCGAGCTTTCTACTAAAATAAAGGGTTGAAAAGAAAAAAAGGTTTCAGTGGGTAAAGGGTGTTTGTTTTTGTGGGTTTAGAAACGAAAAGGTTTAGGCTCAAATGGGTTAACTAGGGGGATTTTGGGTAGGTGATAAAGAAAATGAAAAATAATGGTGTTGAAAAGAAAATGGGTTAGTCCTAATGCCTCAATCATTTACTTACTTGGGTTCAAGTTGGTAAAGACCGGGAATGTATCGTCGTGGCAAGTTCTAGGGTCGTAAGAACCAAGCGGCTATTCACACAAGAAACGAAAAATGAGCATTTAGTTTAAAGATGTATGCTTGTATGCTCAATAAAGGCTCAAAACTCACTTATTGTAGGAACGGGTTTATAATGTGATCAAGCATATATAATCAAATTTTAACTAGACTTGTCATGCCGTTTCATAATTTTCTTATGTTGGTTCTTTTTATCACGACGCTATCGGTTGTAAATTCGTAAAAATATAACCTTTTTAGAAGTTGTTATTCCCAAATTAAACCAAGACAAGTAAAAGAAAATTGAAAAGTTTTTGAAAAAATTTGGGGTGATTAGCGGTTCCAATAGAGTTTTGTGTAAGGCTTGTTATTAGGACTTGCAAAATTCAAGGTTTTAGCATCCCCCCACACTTAAATTACAGTGTAAAAAGGTGTTGAAAAACAAAATTTATGTTACTGGGCGTCTGGACACGGGCCCGTGTTTGTCCGGGTACGGACCGTGCTCAGATCGCCAATATCATATTAAATAGAAGGCTGGGCACGGGGGCATGTTCAGGGAGCACGGCCCTGTGTCCAGTTACCTGAACTGGGTATTTTCTGCATATCCTCGGGCACGGGGGCGTGTTGGGCTGAGCACGGCCCCGTGCTGAACTTGCTGTAATGAAGGAAAATTGTCGGGAGGCTCTGTTTTTGTGCATGGGGTGTGGGTTATTCTTTCCCTTGGTAACCTCCACCATTTCGAGTGTATTTTAACCATTACAACATCATCCAAACACCATTTAATACTTGGAAACCATCATTCATTAAAGAGTAAAATACGTAATTCTTAGAAAATAAAAACTAAACACTTGGATAAGTAGGTCATAAAAGTCAAGAAATCTTAAACCACAAAGAAGTCCTAGCCTAGATGTTTTTATTATAAGAACAAAATTTCCGAAAAGATGATTCTTTCGGTTGAGAAAGGCTTGTAGAACTTCTTTTCTGGAAAGGGCCCTTCACACATCACTAAGCCATTCTTCTATCTCCCAGGGGAGAAGGAAGGCGGGCTCATTGTCTTCCTCGTGTTGAGGAGGTGCGACTTCCACCGAAACCTCTTGTAAGGCGTCAAGAGGAGGTTCCGGGGGGATGTCATCCCATCCGGTGGGATTAATAACTTCTTGTGCCAAGTTCTAATCTTCTTGGGGGAAGATTGGTCCTATAGGAGGCATCGAAAGAATGTTCAACCTTTGGTGCAAAAGGTTGATTTCTTGGAAGCTATTTTCTAGCCCCACCATTAAATAGTTGATACGGTCGATTAGGACTTCTTCTACGGATGTCATCTCATCGAGTGCCTCTCTTAGCGCCATTACGTAACGCACAAGGGTTGCTTCGATCGAAGGCCTTCGTTCCCTGCGACTGTTCCTTGAGTGAGCTGAAGAGGTTCCACTATTCTGGCTTGACATTCTAAGAAAACAAGTCAAAAAATTCAAATTAATGAAACAGTAACTCCAGCCACGGCCCCGTGCTCGCTGAGCACGGCCCCGTGGCCACCAATCTGCAGGTTTTTAAAACAAGGAATTTTGAAGTTTTAAATTATTTTTCTGGCTTTTTAAACATTTCTGAGCAGAAATAACTTAAAACAGTGTTGTAAAACTTATTTTTGATAAGATTCCTTGATTAAACACCTAATAAATATCACAATAAATCTTGAAAACTTGGAGATTTCAAGCTTTAATGGAGGTTTTGAGGAGTTAGGGGAGAAGAATGCAATAGACAAAAGTAGTTAAGACAAGATGGTTGTTGAGAACCTTCTTTAGAATATACTTTATAGGGTATATGTGAAGATCCCACCAGATCTTTGTCTTCGGAATGGGTCCAAGAGTGTAGGAGTCTTGCTGCATTTATAGAAAACGACAGCACGCTGACCACGGCCCCGTGTCGGCTGGACACGGCCCCGTGGTCAGACAAGAATCTGACACTTTTTGTCCGTATTCTGACTTAAAGTCAGACACAAATCTTCAGGTGGGCATAGGGGCGTGTTAACCTGGACACGGCCCCGTGGCTAGAGGTTTTTATGAAGTTTTGTCTCTATTTCAAGGAATTTATCCAGATCGGCGGTTCCTTACTGGATGAAACAACACCGAAGTGCCTGAGGTACCTTAATTGCGCTAGTTTTAGACAAGAACGCAAGAGGTTATCGGAAAGGGTGAATCCTAAGCTAAATACCGGCGGGCAAAACCAACCTTTATTTCCCTTATCCGGGCTCTTGTTAAAGAAGGTATATGTCGAATCGCTCAGGTCTATGTATGCATCGGCGGAGACCGATGGGGGGTCCTTCATGGCACAATCGACACAGGGACGACTATCGCTCATGTCCTCACAAGAGTTAGAGGCACTTTCGGGAGCAATGATGTTGTTATATTCCGAATGCGATCCCAATAATTCTCCTTGATCGTCGTCTTGAGATGAATCACTCATTTCCATTTCAAGCTCTTTTATCAATTGGAGAATTACCTCTTCCATTTGAAATAATTCTTCGAGAATCATATCACCTAGAAGAGATGATTGAGAGCATTCGAGGGAGAGATAGGGATTGTTTTTACTTTCGCCCATCTTAAAGTTACAGGAAAACGACGGGTCTATATAGTGGAGAGTGTAATTTAAAAAATAACATTTTAAATCTTCATGAGATCTACCACATATTTGACACCACGCACCATAAGAGGAGCGAAAGTAAAAATGATCAGTATCACTCATGTTTGTGTCAGAAATTACCAACCGTCGGGATCTTACGGTTCTGTTTTCAGTAACTGAAACTTGGGCATGGGGGCGTGTTTAGTGGGCATGGCCCCGTGTTCAGCTACTGTCTGACTTAAAACAGGATTGCCAGTACCAAAGATTGGGCACAGGGGCGTGTTCAGTGGGCACGGCCCCGTGCTGAGCCCTGCAGAAGCTGGAAAATCTAAAAAAAAATCCTAAAAAAATAGAAAAATAAGAAAAAATAATTAGGCCGTTGATTCCTAACTTTCTTAAAATCCTTGTGTCCCCAGCAACGGCGCCAAAAACTTGGTGTATGTCGGGTGTAATATGTTTTTATTGATAATTTAAGCCCATTTTACACAATAGTCAAGTTTTAAATTTATAAAACACGATATTCTACTAACACTAAACACACACATGGGCAAGTGCACCCATCTTGAGCGTAGTATACCGTTGGTAAAATACCGAGGTCGTCCAAGGACACAAGAGCTTTTAGTACCGGTTTATTCTCAACGTCTACTCAAATCAAAAATTTTCAAAAAGGTTTTAAACATGAAAAATAAAAACTAAAAAGCTGAAAATAAAAATAAAAAAAACAGATAGACAAGATGAATCACTTGGATCCGACTCGCCTTTAATATAACCTTTGATGATTTCCGCACTTTTGCACTTTTTAAGAGATTATCTTAGTTATAGTAGTAGGCCTCTCTTTTGAAGGTGTCGTTACCCTCAACCCAGTGGTTTGAGTCAGCAAGGATACAATCCCAAAGGGTCGGAATATTGAAAGATAATTAATTAAGTTATTAATGCGTAAAGTGGTAGGCCCCTCTTTTTGTCACACCCTGGTTTTTGCATAAGCGTGGGTTATTTGGTGTGACTTCTTAATACCATAGCAACAATTATAACTATGCTATATTATAAAAACATGAGATATTCACCCATTTCTAGAGTTTAGAAAAATATCATATTATACTTGTCTTAAAACATCATCACAAATAAGTTACAAACCTTGACTTGATTTAATGAGTTCGTAAAAACTTAGCAAAAGACTTTAAACAATACTAGGTTTAGAGATATGTAACCCGTCCAGGAAGAGGTTACACCTTCTAAACCCTGGATGACTTCTTTATTCAAACGCAGCTTGAAAATACGTGCATACCGTGCCAGATCCATTAGTTCCCTGAAATACATGTAGTTTGAAAAGTCAACATAAAGTTGAGCGAGTTCATGTGTAAGTGAGTAGGTATAAACCTTTGTAAAAATGTCTGTATGTATGAAAATCCCTGGTATGTAGCAATTAAGGAAAAAGAGATCACCATTGGGTTGCAAAGTCAATGATATGTGTGAAGTGCAGTAGGAAGACTCAAACCTAGCAGATTTTTGCGTCGGGTACAAAGTCACCAACTGGCTCATTCAGCGAACTCAGGGATTGGGCTCGCTACACCTAGATAGATCTATCGCTAATGCCCCTCGGTCCTACTATGAGGATTAATGGCCTCCAGTTCCCGCCTACCCACTCACATGATCTAAGTAGTAACCCTCCTTAAGCTAACCATACCATGTATAAAAGTATTCGTAATCATTGTAACATGTATTTCACCCCCGAAGTATAAAAACTGAAAACAGTTAAGAGAAAAGGGGGACATGAACTCACCGAAGTGCGTCTCGAAATAGTAATCTCCCAGTCAACCTGCTGCGTGACGACCTACACGTATTAACTTCTATTAGACGGACGGCCGTGCCTTGGCTTAAGGTTTAACATTTTTGGGAAATAGTTAGACAACTATTTCGTATTTACACTTCGTAATTATGTATTAATTATATTCCTTCCCAAGGATGGGGGTTTTAATACATGTGCGTTTTTATAACTTCAGAAATACATTATTAATTCCCACTTAATAAAATAAATTTTAATTCATTTGTGTAAAACTTTCTATCTCCAAAATATAAATATTTCTCGCAAAAATATTATATTTTGCTTCGTATAATTCCCAAAATAATACTTTATCAAAATACACACTTACGAGTATTTTTCGAAAATACATAAGTTACATTTTAAGGTTCGTGTGGTAATAATAATACCGGTCTAACTTAAATATTTATTGTGAGGGCGTTAGTATTATTTTGGAGTCGTTACTGTTCAGTGTATTCCAGTAATATTATTTTTACTCTAAAAATAATATTTATGTAGTTCACAAAATAATCATAAAATCGCACAAGCATTTTTCTATGAAATATATATTCTAAATATATCTTTAACAAGTTTTATTTATAAAAATCCACCTCCGACACTTGGTTATTTTGTAATAAAAATTCATGGCGAATTTTTATTTGGAAAAATAAGTTAAAAACATAGTCATAACACTTGTTGTAAAAATATTTTCCAAGTGTTATATTTCTGGAAAAATTTTGCCAGAGTTTCCTCTGTAACTGGAGGTGGCCACGCTTACAAGCGTATCATTTTATTTTAACAACTCAATCAATCAATTTTCAATCATCAATATTCAATATCAAAACATCAAACTAGTCAAAAATATGCATAAATTGCGAACTCATGAACTTGTAAGTTGTGTAAAAGTATGTAGTAACTTTCCAATATTTTTAGTAGATCTTTCTATTTCTAAAAATAAAATCGGTTTCTTGGAAATCTTATCTTTAAAGAAAATGTAACTTTACATCTTCTTAGTCATAAATTACGAAAATATTTCTTTGTTAAAACCTTTTGTCACACAAGTGTTTACACACTTGTTTGTTCACAAAAATGCTTTTATTTCATGAAAGATCCGGCTTTTAAACGTGATTGCATCTTACACTTGGTTCTTCGAAAATACCACTTGTAGATCTTTAGATCTACTAGTTTAGAACTCCATTTTACAAGAAAAACTATTTTTACACAAGTTCATGTTTATGTATGAAAGAGTTCGTCATCTTGTAGCTTTCCTACTTAACATAATGCTAGTTCATGTTCCATGAACATGATCTAGCGTGGTTAGATGACGATCCGTTCCACTACTAGCAACCAACAACATAAAATAACCATTTCTAAACAAGATTCATAAGATTTACACCATTATTTATTCTTTAACCATCAAGTTTATCATTCTTACAAGACTTTTAGCTTTGATCTTTAGTGTTCTCGATTTTCATCCGTTAAGTCTCTTATTATCCATTTTAAACAAGAACAAGGAAGTGTTTAGAAGCACTTACAACTAGCTCAAGGCTAGGGAAGAATGAAAGCGAAAACTAGGTGGATAAAAGCGATGTAGAGAGGTCCTTGAGATTCCGTAAGCACCGGGTCTCTTCGTATGATCTCTAGCACACTTGTATGCATGTAAAATGTCTTGATCGAAATTGGAAGGTGACCGAAACAAGCCGGAAGATTTGATTTACATAATAGCGGTGACTGAACAAGTTCACCGTGTTTGAGACCAGATGAAAGTGTACCGAAACAAGCCGGAAGATTTGATTTACACAATGTTATAAAGTTTTCAGTTGAACACGGAATCACCAAAGAGTCACTGTTTGATCGAAGATGAAAAAGTAATATGTATCGCAAGGCATTCGATTGATTATGAAAGAGTCGTTAAGAGGTACATGGTGCTTATGAAATGAATATATGTACCATTGTCTTAACACACGATTGTGTTGAGACTGCTTCGATCTTGGGTATCAAAGTGGGTTGTTAACAAATAAATAGGCAATTAAATCCGTGTACGAAGTGAGTAACCAAATAAGCGCAAGCTTCAATTTTGTGGAAGTATCCCATAAGGTATCGAAATCAATCAACGATTTAGTGGAGTCATAGACCAAAGAAGTCTACTATGACTCGAAACAAAAGAATCTTTGCCAAAGTATTAGCATATGATGCTCTCAATACATCATATGGCGTCTCAAATCAGACATGTGAACTGGATAAGTTCAAGCAATCGAACTTAGTTTCAGCGTAACCCGACAAGAAACGTACGTATCAACAAGGGAATCTTGGCATGGTAGCAAACATAAACCTTAAACGTAGCTTGAAAGAAAGCGGTTTCAAGAAAGTGTGTTGACTTGATAACAAAAGAGTCAACAATAACAATCATGTAGGTCGTTCGAATCATGAATCAGCAATTTGGTTTAGCAAGGTAATATTTAAATTTCAATGAAGTGTTTGTTTGAAACAAAACCACATGCGTAGCAAATGATGCATGTGTGTCATGAAAGTTTCCGAGTACTGAAACAACGAGTACTTGCTAAAATGAAGGAATGGCCAAGTATCGAAACAGGTGTGTGTCCGCTCTCAGCGAAGAAAATTAACGTGATGTAACTACTTTGCGGGGAGTAGAGATGCAATATCTACTCGTTAGAAGTAAAGTGAAGACTTCGACGGAAGCAAATTTAAGTACTTTCGGTTTTGTTAACTGAAGTGACAAGTTTGTCAAGTTAATGACGTTTGATTGAGTTGACAGATATGGTTTCTAAGTAAAACTCTTACAAGTTTGGTCCTGGGTTCCCAAAGATCCTAGATATAAGTTTTCTAGATTCTCCAGATCTCGCATCCCATGTGGATCCGGTTGGTACATTGTGTAGGAAACACCATTTAGTCTATGTCTAAGAACAAGTCATTGTCCCACAATTTCGCCCTGGTATACTTTCTTCCTGAATTTTACCGCTAAAGACGCTTGATCGTCGATCAGCCGTGTAGGAGAAGTTGAGTCCTCATAGTCAGTTATGTAAGAGGTTCGTTAACCCTTAGCAAGAGTCACCGACTCTCGTGTGTTAGCTCGTTCGGCTACTGGTAGTTGATGTTTATTTGAAAATCATCATCCTTCTTTTTGACGAGCAGAAATGAGGTTATCCAGAACGGAAATTTTGGTCTGTTATCTTCCTTCTCTATCAACTGCTAAAACTTCACTGTCAATCCTTGCATTTCCGAAGGTGTAAATCGCTCAAGGTGCATTGACTACAGGCGTGACGCCTGGAATCAAAACGATGCAAAAATTCGACTCGTCGTTGAGGAGATAATTCTGGCTAGTCTTCGAGGAAGACTTCACGATATTCTCCGATCACGGGGGTATCTTTAAGTTTTAGTTTCTTCGGCTCCCTTGTCCCCGACATGAGCCGGAGTACAACACATCCTTCCCACAACAACTTTTGTGCCTTCAAACAATTCGTGATCGGTGGTGTCACACCCCAACCGATGGCGGAATCATCGGGGCGCGGCACTAGGCGAATCAGATTGCTCAAGAGAATCCATAACAACTATATTGCGATAATATTTATTACATTTGTCATCCCATACTAACAAACAATACAATCACGTAAGTCATCACAGATTTCTTGTCCTCTCGAACAATTCAAATCCGACAACCTAGATTTTAGATGAGTTTCTAGACTTCCTAGCTTGATTTGATGTAAACTTCGGCTAAACCTGCAACATACGTTAAAACTTTGTCAATACAAAAGTATTGGCGAGTATACAGGTTTGATATGTGATAGTGTGATAGATTAAAAGTGCTGCGAATTTCCACATGCATAAACGTAATACACAACATATATACTCACAAAACTGATACTACCAGCTAAGTCCTCGATGCTCGACTCTTGATGGCATAACTAGACCCCGTCGGGCGAAATAGTACTATACTAGTCTTGGTGGGACGTCACGAGTATAAGTCCTAGCATACATGTACTAGCATCACGTATATCTATGCATACAGTTATTCGCAAGTGATAAATAGTCCAATTAAATCATTCGTTTGATAAGTTTGGTTTTTATGGAACGTATGTTACACCCAAAATTCGATAAAAGGGGTCAAGTATACTCACAGCGCGTTTTCGGTTAGGTTTGCGGAACCGGTGCCGGAGAATGTCCTGATTTCAGACAATTTATGTGAGTGATAGGTTACTATGCGTTAAACGGTATCGATTCGCGTGAAATCGGGCGAAATTGGGTTAAAATTGGACAAAATGGTGAAATTGGGCTGGCCCAGTCGAACAGGCCACTCGATCGAGTGGGCCTGGTCGATCGGTTGGACTTGGTCCTGATCGATCGGACAGCCTGATCGATCGAATGGCTGTTCGATCGATTAGCTGTTCGATCGACTAGCTGTTCGATCGACTAGCTGTTCGATCGACTAGCTGCTCGATCGACTAGCTGCTCGATCGACTAGCTGTTCGATCGATTGGGCCACTCGATTGGCCATCCTGTTCGGCTGTTTTCGATGATTTTTCGAGCGTTTTTCGGCGTTTTGGGTTAGGACGTTACGATGAGGTGTTAAGCAACTGAAATCCCGTCAATTCCGACCTGTTTTAACGGCCGAGAATCACCCCGTTCGTCAGAACTGGTCGTTTTTGTCGGTTTTTCCGTGTTTAACTCGAAATCGATCATTTTATCACTAGATCTGATGTAAAAACCTTGATTTTACTTAGGAAATGCCCTGGATCTGAGTTGTTCGTGATGATATGAGGTCAACACTTGAAGTTCATAAGAACTTTGTGATGAAATCTATCCGAACATCCCAAATCCGTGGCCCTTTGATTAGAAAAACATTGATTTGGTTGAGATTCATGAAGAATCGTACGTAAATCATCCGAATCTGAGTTGTTCTTCATGGGATGACATCACCTTTGAAGAACTTTGGGGTGACATCACCTTAGAACAGTCCAAATCCGTTGATTTCACGGTTGAAAATTGGGATCTGAAAGATAGAAAGATGAAGGATTGCATTTGGATCAAGAAAGTACAAGATTCGGGTTGAAAACTTACAAGAATCGGAAGAAATCGAGAGATTTGAGGGCTGGAACGTCTTGGTCGGTTAGGAGCAGCAACACAAGTGTTTGGGAGGGAATGGAGGGGTATTTATAGGCAAGGAAGGAGAAAGGAAGGCAAAACAGCAGTTGGATCGGTTGGCCCAGTCGATCGGCTGGCCCAGTCGATCGGTTGGCCCAGTCGATCGGCTGGCCCAGTCGATCGGCTGGCCCAGTCGATCGGCTGGCCCAGTCGATCAGCTGGCCCATTCGATCGGACTGGCCCATCCGATCGGCTGGTCCATCCGATCGGACTGGCCTATCTGATTGGGCCGGTCTGACCAATTGGACTAGCCTGATCGAATTGATCCGTTCGGAAGCCTTTTGATCCCGTTTTTGGTGCGATTTCGACGGTTTAAGCCATATTTTTATATATTTATATAATTATTAATTTATTTATTATAATTAATCACAAAAGGGCCGTATATACGTATTTATGTATCCAATTCTCAGTGCGGTGATCGAGTTACGCGTGCCTTCGAGTGCGTTCTTCGATGTGATGTGCCACAATGATTATCGGGGCACCACTTACTCATATTGCCATCATCGTCATGACGGTTAGAGTCATAGTACTCACCCGATAACCCTCGTTAGCGTTGATTACTCACATTTTGACACCTCACGCTCATCGAGAAGGGTAGTTTAGGCCCATATTCGACATCATCGTGAGTGTTATGCAAAATAGGTTTGTAATAGCGATAGAATATGCGTAATTATTCGATTATACTTCGATTTAGCGATAAAATTGGTATGATTACATTATGATCCGAATCTCCGGTGCTAGGCGTAACGAGTGTATCGAGTAGTAACAACGCACGAAGGTGCGGGTTGTTACAGGTGGTGGCGTATCCTGCTTCGTGAGTCACAATCGTTCCTTCATTCATCATCGAGGTGCGGATATCAACCTCCGCTCGACCGCTTGCCAACTAATACATCCGATTACCATGTTGAAGCTTCCCAACTCAACTGGCAATAGATCTAGCGTAAACTTACGCTCTCCGGGTTCTATCTTGCCGATTCCAGTTACTGCGTTGGCTTCCACTAGTTTCCCCTAAGCTAGTTCTAATGGGTACTGGAATATCTACTTACTCGCTACTTAAACCAATTATACTCTCGAACTCTAGAGGTGCGAATCGTAAAATTTGCAACAGTATTTGGAATACAGATGCATAACATTAAGTAATTCGGGACGTACCGATATCCATACTTGAATCCCTGGCGTGTCTCCCTAGCTCCGGTGGGGAGCTTTCATCCCTGTGCCTGATTGTTTTTAGGGCAATATTTTCTGAAATGCTTTTTGCTTCCACAGTTAAAACAACCTTGAGCACGTTTCTGTTTATCGCTCATTCTGCCTCGACAATTGCCATTGTCGTTGTCCCCTTCATGATTCTCACTACTGTCTTGGCCCCCATTACCACGTTCAGTATCTTGCCAACAAGTTTCTTTAGGATGCCCCCTCTTGCCACAATTAGCACATTTTCCATATCTACATCGCCCGACATGATAACGTAAACAATTGTCGCACTTAGGTAGGATACCCATGTAGTCTTTTCCCTTTTTGGCCTTCTTCTTGCTACTCCCCCGAGTAACCATCTTGAAATTTGCGAGCTTTCTCTTGTTATTCCCAGATGCCTTTATTGCAGTCTCCTTTTTCTCCTCCGCCGTGGAAAATTCTCCTTGTCTAACTGCTTCTTCCGTGAGTGCCATGCTTATATTGATAGCCTCTGTGATCGTTGAAGGTTTAGATGTTGTTACCAGGCTTAGAACCTGAGGTGCCAATCCCCTTATGAACTGTTCAATCTTCCTAGATTCTGGTTCCACCAAACGCGAAGCAACTTGTGATAAATCGCCAAATCTTTGCACATATTCAGCTATCTTCGGACCTTCCATTTTCAAGTTCCATAGTTCGGTTTCCAATTTCTGGACCTCTGCACTAGAGCAATATTTCTTAAGCATCAGCTCTTTCAGCTCGTCCCACGTCAAAGCCTTTGCAGCAGTCTCGCCCATTGTCCGAACTTGATGGTTCCACCATGACAGAGCCTCATCCACCAATAGTCCAGCTATATACGTGACGTGATGTTCGGGGTCACATTTGCTCAATCGTAAAACAGAATCCGTCTTTTCAATCCAGCGCACGAAGGCTAAGGCACCCCCAGTGCCGTCGAACTCTCGAGGTTTCTGGTCCAAGAACTACTTGTAGGTGCAGCCTGCGATGTAAGCAACATTATTCGCGTAAGGCCTTAGCAAGGCACTCGTGGAAATGTCCAAACGTTTTGTAATGTGTCTTAAAGGACTAAACATTACCGTTGGGGGTGTTATATCCTGAGGTACCTCCGCTGCAATCGGAGCGATGGGCCTCGTATCGTGCGATGGCCTGTAAGAGACGCTCTCGCATTTCCGCCTCTGTTGTAGGTAGAGGGTGGTTGATATCGGTCTTCCCTTGAGTTGACATCTTCCTAGAAGAAAGTCTGTTAAGTCAGGTCTTGTGAAGGACGCGAGCACACAAGTCTCTTTTTAATGAATAAGACCTCAGAAGTGTATTACATATGCGTATATACACAGTCGTTATAACATTCAATCACATACTATCTCATGTATTGCACAACTTGTAAGTAGGAATGTAGCAAGTAAGCATGTAGCATTATAGTTATAGCACAAATATGTAGATCAACAGCGTGCTTAGTGGGGACATAGCGACGGAGTTTTTCGTTAGTCACTGGTCGTAGGTATTGTCGCGTGTTTAAAGCTGATTGGGCTTTCATTATCCTCCGGCCACAATCACTGTGTCTTACAAAATGCATCACATCAGAAGGGACACAGGGACACCCTACCCTTGTCCAACAAGTATATTAGTGCATCAAAATTATGTAGTCAGAAGTGGTCCTCAAAAGTCTCCGTAATCCCGGCTTGTCATAGTGTCTTTACCCAAGCGTAATGCAATCCGCATAATCCAGAAACCAACTATACTGGTGACTGAGGCGGAGGAGGAAAGAAAAGTAAACTGTTAACACGCGTGAGTCCCTCCTCGAGCTTGTATATACGTTGAAGTAATTATCTGCTCTGCCGCCCGATAGTAAAGAAATGAGCATCAGAATCCCGGGAATGGTGAAATAGCAAAGGTCAGAGCACAAAGGAATCTTGATGTATGTGGCGGATCAAGCATGCTGGTGATAGACAGGGTGGAGGACGTGGTGTTTTATATAAACTTTTCAGACAATATGCTATCTTGTGATGTAGACACTCAAATCATGTTTTCGGTTATGTAATGTTTTGCATTTGAAGTTGCCAATTGTGGTGTCAGCTCAAGCTCTAACATTCTGCGACTTGTATCCTCAACTGTAGTTGATGTTACAGGAGCAACTCATCTCGTATGTGGCTTCCATAACGTGAGGGATGGTAAGGGTCTAAAATTAGCATAGCGTGTTATAAGATCCATCAAAATGGCTCGTCCGGCGTTGTAGAGGTGAATGTAGCAAATGATGCGACCTGTGCAGTTGGGAAAATGCTGTTGTAGCAGATGAATTGTTATGCGGGTGCTGACCTGAAGTACTTTCCCGGGGTGCGGGTATATTCTGTAAGAAAGCTATAGGCACCTTGGCGCAATGGACGTCGGTCTTCATAGGGGAAAGGAGCAATGTCCGCGGTTGCGGGTGTAAAAACAAACATCTCAACCAGTAAGGAAATTGTCAGGTGCTGGTACTGGGTTAGATAGTAGGGGTGCAATGTCCAGTAAACCAAAATTAACAGGGTCATAATCAGGCAAGGGTGCAGGACCAGCAGTTGTAACATCAGGCTGACTCGAAAGGTGCAGAAGCTAGCTCAGGAGCAAGCCCTGGGTTGTGTAACGGTGTGGTGCCTCGAGCAGGTGATAGTGCAGCAGCCATGTCATCGTTGTCTTGTGTCAATAATAGAATGCTGTAATCCAGCCGTTTGTAAGGTTGCAGGTATCACAGACTCAAAGGAGTCTGAATGCATGCTAGAATCAGATGATGGCTTGTTAACAGGGGTCTTAAGAAGTAAAGTTAGTAACAGTGTTCTCGTCTAATTTTCTATCATCATGGGCGTCGACAGGAGGACCATCATCGAGGTTTGGAGCCATGGTGTGTCCATCATCGGGATTACCAGTGATGGAGTGGTCATGGATTGAAACAAGAGTGACAGAAAGATTCTTGTCAGAGAAGCCATCAGCAAGGGTAAAGTATCACCAGAATCCGGTAGCGCGGACTGTTGGAAGTCGTCCTTGTCCTTGGTCAGCATATCAGGATCACTCTCAGTGTCTGCCGTTATTGTCTCTGGTGTCGTTGTAGTCTCATTATCTGTGGCGGTGGTCGTAGGGTTATCAATGTCTGGTAACTCGTGACATGTGTGCCGGTGCGTAGGATGTATATCCATTGTAATTATTAACAATTAGTATATGCGAACAAATACCACAAATGTACGTACATCAACCTTAAATCAAATAAGCAGGTAAGTCTTAATTAATGTAAGCAAGTAATCATCCTAGTCCCACTAGATTATCCTCCCAGCCTCCCCGACTGAATCTCCTAGTCTCTCCGACTAATCCCCCAAGTCTCCCCGACTGAATCTCCTAGTCTCTCCGACTAATTCCCTCAGCCTCCCCGACTGAATCTCCTAGTCTCCCTGACTAATTCCCTTAGTCTCCCCGACTAAATCTCCTAGTCTCCCTGACTAATTCCCTCAGTCTCCCCGACTGAATCTCCTAGTCTCCCCGACTAAACTCCCTCAGTCTCCCCGACTGAACTCCCTCAGTCTCCCCGACTGAACTTCCTCAGTCTCCCCGACTGAACTCTCTCAGTCTCCCTGACCGAACTCCCTCAGTCTCCTCGACTGAACTTCCTCAGTCTCCCCGACTGAACTTCCTCAGTCTCCCCGACTGAACTCTCTCAGTCTCCCCGACTGTATTATGAATTTTTGGAAAGTGTACTTGTGCCTTTTTGTTTGTAAAAAAAATGTTTGTTCCCTGGATCTGGACGTTTTGTACGCAATGTAAAAATGTTTTGGTGAGAGCCCTAGTGATCATAGTCTAGACTCGAGAAGGAATCCTAGTTCGCTATGATCAAGGCTCTGATACCAAGCTGTCACGCCCTGGTTTTTGCGGAAGCGTGGGTTATTTGGTGTGACTTCTTAATACCATAGCAACAATAATAACTATGCTATATGATAAAAACATGAGATATTCACCCATTTCTAGAGTTTAGAAAAATATCATATTATACTTGTCTTAAAACATCATCACAAATAAGTTACAAACCTTGACTTGATTTAATGAGTTCGTAAAAACTTAGCAAAAGACTTTAAACAATAATAGGTTTAGAGATATGTAACCCGTCCAAGGAAGACGTTACACCTTCTAAACCCTGGATGACTTCTTTATTCAAACGCAGCTTGAAAATACGTGCATACCGTGCCAGATCCATTAGTTCCCTGAAATACATGTAGTTTGAAAAGTTAACATAAAGTTGAGCGAGTTCATGTGTAAGTGAGTAGGTATAAACCTTTGTAAAAATGTCTGTATGTATGAAAATCCCTGGTATGTAGCAATTAAGGAAAAAGAGATCACCATTGGGTTGCAAAGCCAATGATATGTGTGAAGTGCAGTAGAAAGACTCAAACCTAGCAGATTTTTGCGTCGGGTACAAAGTCACCACCTGGCTCATTCAGCGAACTCAGGGATTGGGCTCGTTACACCCAGATAGATCTATCGCTAATGCCCCTCGGTCCTACTATGAGGATTAATGGCCTCCAGTTCCCGCCTACCCACTCACATGATCTAAGTAGTAACCCTCCTTAAGCTAACCATACCATGTATAAAAGCATTCGTAATCATTGTAACATGTATTTCACCCCCGAAGTATAAAAACTGAAAACAGTTAAGAGAAAAGGGGGACATGAACTCGCCGAAGTGCGTCTCGAAATAGTAATCTCCCAGTCAACCTGCTGCGTGACGACCTACACGTACTAACTTCTATTAGATGGACGGCCGTGCCTTGGCTTAAGGTTTAACGTTTTTGGGAAATAGTTAGACAACTATTTCGTATTTACACTTCGTAATTATGTATTAATTATATTCCTTCCCAAGGATGGGGGTTTTAATACATGTGCGTTTTTATAACTTCAGAATTACATTATTAAGTCCCACTTAATAAAATATATTTTAATTCATTTGTCTAAAACTTTCTATCTCCAAAATATAAATATTTCTCCCAAAAATATTATATTTTGCTTCGTATAATTCCCAAAATAATACTTTATCAAAATACACACTTACGAGTATTTTCCGAAAATACATAAGTTACATTTTAAGGTTCATGTGGTAATAATAATACCGGTGTAAGGCGTTAGTATTATTTTGGAGTCGTTACTGTTCAGTGTATTCCAGTAATATTATTTTTACTCTAAAAATAATATTTATGTGGTTCACAAAATAATCATAAAATCGCACAAGCATTTTTCTATGAAATATATATTCTAAATATATCTTTAACAAGTTTTATTAATAAAAATCCACCTCCGACACTTGGTTATTTTGTAATAAAAATTCATGGCGAATTTTTATTTGGAAAAATAAGTTAAAAACATATTCATAACACTTGTTGTAAAAATATTTTCCAAGCGTTATATTTCTGGAAAAATTTTGCCAGAGTTTCCTCTGTAACTGGAGGTGGCCACGCTTACAAGCGTATCATTTTCTTTTAACAACTCAATCAATCAATTTTCAATCATCAATATTCAATATCAAAACATCAAACTAGTAAAAAATATGCATAAATTGCGAACATATGAACTTGTAAGTTGTGTAAAAGTATGTAGTAACTTTCCAACATTTTTAGTAGATCTTTCTATTTCTAAAAATAAAATCGGTTTCTTGGAAATCTTATCTTTAAAGAAAATGTAACTTTACATCTTCTTAGTCATAAATTACGAAAATATTTCTTTGTTAAAACCTTTTGTCACACAAGTGTTTACACACTTGTTTGTTCACAAAAATGCTTTTATTTCATGAAAGATCCGGCTTTTAAACGTGATTGCATCTTACACTTGGTTCTTCGAAAATACCACTTGTAGATCTTTAGATCTACTAGTTTAGAACTCCATTTTACAAGAAAAACTATTTTTACACAAGTTCATGTTTATGTATGAAAGGGTTCGTCATCTTGTAGCTTTCCTACTTAACATAATGCTAGTTCATGTTCCATGAACGTCATCTAGCGTGGTTAGATGACGATCCGTTCCACTACTAGCAACGAACAACATAAAATAACCATTTCTAAACAAGATTCATAAGATTTACACCATTATTTATTCTTTAACCATCAAGTTTATCATTCTTACAAGACTTTTAGCTTTGATCTTTAGTGTTCTCGATTTTCATCCGTTAAGTCTCTTATTATCCGTTTTAAACAAGAACAAGGAAGTGTTTAGAAGCACTTACAACTAGCTCAAGGCTAGGGAAGAATCAAAGCGAAAACTAGGTGGATAAAAGCGATTTAGAGAGGTCCTTGAGATTCCGTAAGCACCGGGTCTCTTCGTATGATCTCTAGCACACTTGTATGCATGTAAAATGTCTTGATCGAAAATGGAAGGTGATGGTGGGTGTGTGGGAGCTCTCGGCCGAGTTCAAAGAGAGGGAAAGGAGAGAGAGCTAATTCTTGATAAGTGTTGGAGTGAATGATAATGTGAACTCTTGGTTATATTTATAAACCAAGTTAGTGAATTACCCATGGTGTATTGTGCTTGCAAGATATGAGACATTTCAACAATTAAAATAATCAAATGTGTAAGAGGTGTGTCCCCTAAGGGGACCGATCGGTTGAAGGGGGGGGGGTAATATGGTTGGATTTGGACTAACTAGTTAGGTGATATTTAGTTTAGTTAGGTGATTAAATTAGTTATTAGTGTGTAGTGTATTATAACGGGTGTTAGGGTGTTCAGGGACCCTAACTAGCTCATAAAAGGAAAAACAGTGTCATTGTCAATATTTTTATGTTCCGGGTAAAGTCCGGTTGTTCGGTTGGATACTGATCCGATAAAGTGCTTAATAAGCATTTAATGTGTCTTTAATATTATTTTTAGTGACACAATGAATTCCCGACACTTTGGAAAGTGTCTAGTGTTATTTTCCCATGTTTTTGCACCTTACTAGTTAGTTTAAATGCTGAATTTTGTAATAAAGTGCAGGATTTTGTTGTTAGAGCATGTTTTAGGCACATCCGGTCACTATAACTATCACCTAGTGACGCAGTTCTACAATCCTACACTCCCTACACTCCCTACTAGTGTAGTAAACTATTCCCGGCTCATACTGGCCTTAGAGACAGTGTCTGTCTGGTGCTGGCTATGTCAGCACGTTTACTGGGTTATCCGTTCATTGTGCTACTGTGCTATTGTGCATCAAGTTTGTCACTATAGTTCTGTGTAAATAATGGAGTGACAGTAGTAAAATATGATGCATGAACATGTATGTATCAGAAATCAAGTAGCAGTTTAACCACAATTGTAAGCAAGTACAGTAATTAAGCATTAATTAAATATAAATTATCTTGTACGGATACCTGTTTTGGTGAGGGTTGTCACACTTTTGAAGGTGACGTTACCCTCAGCTAAGTGCTTTGAGTCAGCAGGGATACAATCCCAAGTAGCTGGTTTAATGTATTAATAGTAGTTTACATATAAAGGGATCAAGCCATTCGCACCCCCGCCATCCAATACCAGTGGGTATTGAAGGAGGTCCTAGTAAGCTTGACCTAGGTCCTTGCAGGATCTATACACTAAACAAGGCAAGACCCTTACCAAACCATTCCCTTAACTCCCGACCAGGTAGCCAACATATCTCTATATAGACCGTAGAGATATGAATGGTGAAAATCTTTTACTTTATATAGACAGTAAAGTAATGCCAAGACACCACAGACAAATGATAAGGAAGTTTCACCTTCAACATAAGAAACTAGTTATTAAAGTAATTAATACAAAACCAAATAAAAAGTGCGAAAAGATTAAAAATCAAAAGTATTACATTAAATGCTTGTCTTCACCAAGTGATGTAAGAGACTTAGCCAAACATGGCCTTTGATTGAGAAGAACTCTTACAATCAATCTTGGATCCCGAGACTACTACACACACTCTAAGGTGGATGATGGATGATGGTGGTGGATGTGGGTGTTGTAGTGGTGGTGGAGTGGTGGCAAAGTGGGAGAGAGGTGGTTTGCCAAGGGATGCCTTTGAAGTGATCCAAGCACCCCTATTTATAGCTTGAACAGTAGCCCGGCCACGGCCCCGTGTCCGCTGGACACGGCCCCGTGGGCATCCTCTTTCTCTTTCTTCATTAATTGCTCTTATCTGCATTAGGCTCCACACGGCCCCGTGTTCGCTGGGCACGACCCCGTGTGCAGAAGCGTATCTGTACTATCAAGATTTGCAAGACTCTGCGAATCTTAGCGTTGACCACGCCCCGTGCTGAGTTGTCGAGGGGTCGGGCATGCCACGTTTATTCCTTTTCTTTGTATTTATGTTAGTTTTTGCTGCATATTTGTTCCTTTTGTTCATTTAAGCTTGTTTGGTCCTGAAAATACAAAAGGAAGACAAAAGCACACTTTTTTCCAACATTAGTACTAAAAAAGGGTTAGTTTTATGCCTCATTTGATGTAATTTATATGTTGCATTTTACACACATCACCTATACACACATAAATTCGAATCTAGGAGCTCTTTGATGGTTTTAACAGCTGGTATAACACTTGTTATGATCTTAGAACTTCTCTAAACACATGGCAATCATCCAAACAATTCCTAAACACTATAAATAGGTGTTGAGTTTTCATTACAACTTGCACCAAAATCATTCTTCCTTCCTATCTCTCTTGGAAGTTCTTGAACTATTTAGGAGCATCCTCTGAGTTCTTTTCAGTCTCTAGGACCACTTGTAAGTGTTCCTTTCGTGACTAGTTCATTTATTAGGCTTTTAAAGTCGAAAAATCAAGCATTTACGATAAACACTTTGACTTTCAGTTAGACCTTAAATGATCAAGCCATTGTTCGCAACGCACATGGTTACGTGATCGTAATTAGGTAAGTGTTAATCCCTCAAAAGGGCACCTCCTAAGAATCACGTTTGCTTGATCAATTGACGAGTCAACATATTATTGTTTTAAAAAGTCAACGGGTTAGTTTTTGAAATAACTGCGAAATGAGTTTAGAAGTGTTCTAAAATATGTTTTATCATTTAAACAACTTAGTAATAATTATTAGAACGTGTGTAAACATGTTCGGCTCGTCAATTCCAGTTTTAGGGTCGGTTCGCAATCGAAAGTCGCGAAGTTTGACTTCTACATTGACTTTCGATTATGAACCGAATTAGAACTAGTATGCTACTGATTTTAGGTTCCGTTATAATTGTAATATGATATAGTATAACCCTATAAGGTTATATTACACGATCATTATAGTAATCTGAGTTTTATACAAGTTTCCGTTATTATGCTATACTTTGACCGATATGCCCTTTTTAGCAAAAATAAGGTTTTAGACACCAATAAGCTTGTAAACGATTTAGATACTGATATGTTAACATGTTTAACATATTTTGATGCTACAAATCTGATCCATAAACTGAGTTTGCATATAATGTCGTAAATTGTGCTTTAAAGTGACCAAAATCACCCTTTAGGCGCATAGATCGGTTTTAAGCATAATTTCTAATACCAAACTCATTACCTACTGATGTAATATCATAATTAGGATATTTTGGGATATCGAATTAGATTATAAACTGAGTTTAAGCACAAGTTCTTGAATTATGTTCGTAAGTGACGATAATGCCCTTATAACACCTAAAATGGTTTTGAAGCATAATTTTCATACAAAACCTTTTGAATACTGACGTGTTATATTAATTAACATATTTTGGTCATATAAACCTGATCATAACATTAGTTTTCCTTAAAGATCGCAAATATCGTCATTTAACGACTTTAACGCCTTTTCGGCAAGTAATATGGTTTTAAACCATAATTACCAACCAAGACTTGTTACCTACTGATTTTATAACTCATTTAAAATGTTTTACAGTAGGTACATTTTATAAACTCAGATTCCCAAATTAGCCTTCAAAACTGTGTGTGAAATTACCAAAATGCCCCTACGGAGCATAGTTTGGTCTTAAATTATAAAACACACATATGTTTGATATCCTACTGATATTATATCATAAATAAAGTGTTATCACAGAATGTTTATGGTTGTAGCATCAGATTATACGCAAGTTCCTTTTATACATCTTAAAATGACCAAAACGCCATGAAAGCCAAAACCGGATCACAACCGCGGATTCAAAATAAGCAGCTGTTTACACTTTGCTTTCCCCTTGACAATGGTAATCTAACAGCTGATGGATCTTAAGTACTGCTCACTATAACAACTGATGAACCAAACACTGATGAAACTCTAAAGTACTGCTGAAGACACAAGCACTGCTCATTCAAGGACTGATCAAATTTGAAGAAAGCACTGATGCTCAACATCAGTGCTCAGGCTACAACAGCGAAACGTGAAGCAGTAGTTTTATCTTGTTTAATACTGTACTTATAATCAGTTGTTTAACATCAGTAGTTTGTATAGAACAGTGTTTATAGGTTGTTAGGTTGTTAGATGTCACTATCATGGTGACGTCAGCTGAGATGCCTCAGTGGTTTGGTTTGCCTATAAATGGAGCAGTACCCTGTACTGTTACATTTGATTGACTGAGTGGATTTTTCTTCTCCAGTCCAATCCTTTCATCTTGTGCAACCAACCTTGGAGTATCAGGCTAAGGGGGAGCTTAGTTCTGTAAGCATGCTTGTATTCATTTGCTTTGTAATTGAATCATTTAACTTAATGAGAAGCATTTGTTTACTAAACTATTTTCTCTCTTGATTGTGTTTACAAAGTTTGTTTTTCATTTCCGTTGCACTTAATCTTATTTTAAATTCATTGATTCGTCAAATTCATACAAACAAGCACAATCATGAAAGCCTTCGATCTTAACAATTGGTATCAGATCCTAGACAGTCAAATTCGATCTAACAATCAATTTGACGTAACAGTTCAGCTCAAAATTCATTGATACTAAGGTTGTTTGTATTTTGTTGAAAAACAGAGCAACGAAAAATCATGTTCAAAATGATGAATCAGATACTCTGTAAAACAACCAAGATGTCATAAGGTTCACAAATTTCAAATAACAAGTGTTGTCATGCTGAAATCACTCATAGTTTTCAGATCTGACAATATGTCTGGCAACTATGCATGACTATCTTCATTCAAAATTGATTTCAACTGTTGTTATGGAATTTGTGATGATTTTATCATGTTTTATGCTAAAGTATGAACCTCAGATTAACAAAACCTATGTTCATGTAAACATTAGTGTTTTGCTAACTTAGAAAGAGGAAAATAAAACTTTAGTCATGAGATCTTATGTGTTAAAAGGCAGGTTGAGAATCCTCAAAAGGATTAGATCAACTCTGCCAAAACACATTAAGAAAATCAGGGGTCAAAAACAATCCAAATCATAAGTAATGTGAGATTTGGAAACAAAACATGTTCACATGCGGCCAGATCTCTCAAAACATTGCTGAAAATGATTTTGGATAAAGTATTCTTTCATTGAAAACCTCCCAGTAAGTATTTTATTACTTATGAATGGGAAGGGTAAAAAGGGAAGAAGAAAAATTACAAAAACTCAAAAGTGTGTTTATCTCAAAACTTTTGAAATCAAAAGAAAAGAGTATAAATGCAAAACACTTAAGAGTACAAAGTTGGGAAAACAATGGTCATCATACAATTGTGTGCATTCATTAATTCAGGAAAAGTTCAGGTAAAATTAGTATCCCAGTGATTGAACTTAGAAGAGGATTTTACAATCAATTGATAAAGAAAATGATTCCAAACAGTGATCATAAAACTTGAAAATGATATGATTATGAACTTACTTGAAAAACTGTCAGATCCTTTTGATGTTAATTTCAAAACATCCTTTAACTATTTTTGTAAAGGTGTTTTTCTTAAATAAAACCGGATATATTATTTCATTTTTTTTTCTGAATAATATATTTTGTACTTTTACTCATTTTTGATAGTAAAAGTTTTCTCACCGGTCAGGATGTAATTTCCTTATTTTTGTGTGAAGTTATTATCCCTAAAAATTGATCAAAAGGAAATGGTACATATGTCAAGGTCATATCAAACTCAAGTCTGTTTATCACATATCAAAAAATTGATTGCAAATAGATTCTTAAACTACTAAAGATACTCATGTTCTAATTCAAATAATTAGACATAAAATGAGTGGCCTTAGTAAAGAAGCTTTCATCATCCGGGATACTGAACCACTGTCTGGAATAATGAACAGTTGGTAAACCCTGAACATAATCTCCTAGAAAAAACTGCTGACAAATTAATCTTGATAACTTGCATCCAAAATGTAAATTGTTGAGTATAGCATTTCTGCAGAATAACAGATGTTGGACATGATATTGTGTTTACACAAGACAAAATCAATCTCCACATCTGAACAAGCAGATGCTCAAATTAACTGTCAAAAGTTCAACCACTGCTGCATTAACAGTTGTTATGTTAATTGTCTTTCATCTTACTATCAACCACTGTTTTTCCCTTAACTACTGGTGTGTTTCAAACATCTGTTTTCTAAAGTCTGTCCACTGCTGAAAGTCAACCCCTGCTCTATCATATTCCTTTGATAAGCACTGATGTTCTAAATCAGTGTTCTATCCACTGATATGCTATCCACTGATGTAGTAAGAAGCATCCACTGATAGTAAAAATCACCCACTGTTCCATTTATTACCGTTGAAACTACTGACGATTGACTCATTAGTGGCTCTCATAACAACTGTCCTCCATTATTTACTCTTTCATCAGGGGTTGGCACGTGGTCAGTTTTTAGTCGTCAGATCATTATAACCGCTGCCACGTCAGTATTCACTTTTTCCCTAAAATAAAACCCTGATTAAACCCAAACAGGGGCTCACACTGTCGAATTGAATTCCAAAAATTCTCTTCTCAAAGCAGTTTCCCACTCTTCTTCACAAAAACATTCTTCGATCTTCCTCATTAAAATGACGAAATCAAAGTCGAGGTCAAAATCAAAATCATCTTCTTCCTCCGCTCCTAAAGACGCCACTCAAATGGGTGCTGAACTGAACGAAATACCATACAAAGCTCCTCACAACTACTTGGGTATTCTCACAAAACCCACATCCAACAACACCTTCGACTCCATCATCAACACCTTATCTGCATCAAAGTACAAAACTTTGATAACAGCAGACGCTCCCATCTACCTACAAACCCAGAGAGAGTTCTAGAACAAGGCTACCCTTGAAAAACAAGGTGACACTGTCACAGCCATCAACTCCTCGATACAGGGTAAAAAGATTCAAATCTCTCCACAATCTATTTCAGAAGTCTTCAAACTCAATGATCTGAAAGGTAAAACCTCTTTTTCTAAAACTGAGTTGAAAAAGGATTTCATGAATAGGGGTTATGCAGAACAACCAAAAAGGGACACCTTACAAAAAGGTTTCTTCCCTTCTGCACCAAGATTTTTATTTCACACTCTGTTGATGTGTGTATCTAATAAAACAACTTCTTTTAATGAAATACCATCAAAAATTCAATTCTTGAGATATGCAATTCTAAACAATGAAAATTTTAATTATTCCCAGGAGATTTTTGATGATTTAGTAAAAAATGTTGATAGCAAAGCATTTCTGCTCTTTCTAAGGTTTTTAAGCTACCACTTTGAACAAAAATTTGAAAAGGAAGATGCAGAATTGCCCAAACAAGGTGCCTATTTTAAAATAAACTGTTTAACGCCTGAAACATTCTCTAGAATGTTGGCACCTATAAAAACAAAAGCAGAGGTACCCGAGCAGAATTTAGCAGATGAAACTGCTTCAGGTGATCAAAGCAGCACACCCACTGTTTTGAAACCCACACCTGCCACCACCAAAAAGACCAAAAAGAAAACATCCAGAAAGCCCCCCAAACCCAAAACAAAGGCACCTCTGGAAGATGAGATCCCAGAGTCAATGCCAGTGATAGCACAAAAGTCACCAATAACCACTGCTGCTACTTCCTCACAGCAGATGGAAGAAAGATCTCAACCCTTGCCTCAAACTCCTCCTGCATCCTCTCAAAAGGATCAGGTTGTAAGCACAGGGACCCCACAATATGAAGCTCTGGACCCACTCGGATCCATCTTCCATAGTCCTGATCCCAAGGACATGTCTCTTTCAACTCCTTTACCCTCACCCCCCACATTACCACCATCCATTATACCTTTGTTGCATGCAGTTGATGTTACATAGACACAAACCAGTTCCTCTCAATCACCTATCACTGAGAGTATACTCCCACAGGTGACTGGGTCTGATGTTGATATCTCTGCTATCCCAGCAACAGCTGAGGAGGTTACACTGCATGAGTTACAAGTAATTCCTGTCAGTAGTTCAAGCGGAGCAGCAACAACAAATGTTGGATCAACAGATCTGCATTTGGCCAGTTGTTTCATTAGTAAGACTCCCTTGAAGGCAATTTCTACAATAATACCTATGATAACCACCAGTGAGTATGTATTGCCCTCTGGTACCCTCAAAAGGTTATCTAGTGTTGAAGAAAGAAGTCCCTAGTACCAAGAACAAGGGGCATCAATGAATGACTTTTGGGACTTTGTTCCTAAGTCACACATTGGTACAACCACTGCTGGTGGGGATTCAGATGATCTTGTTAATTTGGGTGATGATTCAAAATATCAGGAATTGACGGGAGGGTTGAAAAACTGGAAACCTCAGTTGCTGAAATAAAGGATATGGTGCAGCAGCTGTTAAAAGCTCAGAAAGCCCAATCCACTGCTGCTCCAGCTCAAGCACCTGCACAACAGGCACCTGCTGCAAATGAGTTATGGAACATGTTCCAACCACTGCTGGAAAGACAAAAGCGGATGGCTGATCAGCAGCATGCTATGCATGTACAAAAGCTGACAAACATGGTGGTGTCAAGATTTAAAGATACTCAGGCAGATATTAAAGCTATCAAGGCTCATATACAAAGTGCTTCTGGAAAAGTTCATCCCACTATCCTCTTCATGAATGAACCCTTCCCAGATAATGCCAAAAAGGGGGAGAAGATCAAGTGGAAAAAGAAAGAAATTGATGATGGCATCTTTATTGAGCCAGAAAATAGCCAAACCAAAGCTATAGTATCAACACACACCACATCACCACACACCACCATAACCACTGCTCCACCATCTTCTGTGATCACAACACCATCAAAAGCAGCCACCCTATCATCACCTCCTGCCAAAAAGCAGAAGACAACAGATGTTACAACATCTGTTGTAATGACAACAGTGGTTGAAACACCAGTTGTTCCAACTACTGTTAGTCAGTCACTCATCACCACTCAAACCACTGCCATCACAATCCCTGCTCAAAAGCAGAAGACATCTTCTGACAAATCAGTAGTTGTAATGACAACAGCGGTTGAAGCACCAGTTGTTTCAACCACTGTTAGTCAACCATCCACCACTGCTCTCACGATTCCCACAGCACAACCAGCAAAGCTCTATACCAGAAAAAGAAAACTTACTCAGGCAAATGAGGACAAATATGATCCCATTGCTGCAAAATATCCACTGGAACTAGAAGCTATCAAAAATGAAATGAGGCAATTCTACACTGATGATGATCCTTCAAACAGAAGATTTCCTTCACTCATTGGCTTCATAGTCCCAGAAGACATGGATGAATACCTTGAGCTCAAAGCAAGACAGGCTAAGATAAGAGCCAAGGTTGAATGTGAAGGTCAAAGTGCTGAAGCCATTACTGAAAGATTGGATTTTCTGCTCATAAAAGTCAAACAGATAAAAGATTTTGCACAAGAGCTGAGCAAAGAAAAGGCAGATCAACGAAAAGAGATGAGAAGAAAACTTCTTGCATACATTATGCAAGAAAAATTTTATCCTGCTGAAGAAAACCAATTTGAAGAATGGCCAATAGTGGCTTTAAAGCATGAGGTTGATAGGATTGATAGAATCAAGAATGATCCTAAAAAGAAGAAGAATGCTCCAAATTGGAGCAAATACAAAAAGCTCATCGCTGACCTAACTGCTGAGTACAAAAGAAAGAAACAGGAGCTGGTGGATGCAAAAATGGATACTGCCGAAGCCATATCAAAATGGTCAAAGCAGCAGACTGATGAAGCCTATGAAAGGCTGAAGAAAAGGAAGATAACTGTTTCAGGCACTTCAAAGAAGCATGAACAAATGATGAAGCTTGAACAACAGATTGAAAACCTCCAAAAACTATTCAAATCAGCGGACAATCCTATTCTTGTGTCAAACCAAGAAGAAGGAAAACAGTTGTCCAGTGAAGAGGTAAAAGAAAAGGAAGCTGAGTACTTCAAGGATACCATCATGAAAATGGGTCTAAAAGAAGATACGTCAACAAAATTTCAAAACCTTTTTAAAGAGGTATTAACCAAACCTGCATCACCAAACACTTCAACAGGCATGACAAACATTGAGAGGCAAGAACTAATTGAAAGAGAGACTGCAGAAGACATAGCTGCAGCAAACAATGTCATTGAAATGGCCTTCAAAAGAATGTCTGAAAGTCTGCAAGTGTTCTCAAGGCCAACATCTCCAAACTCATCAAAAAATAAATCTCTCCCAAGAAACCCATTAGGATTAAAAATACTAAAGTGGACGTCTGATCAAAAGACCCACGTATTGACCTTGGTCAGATCCAATGGTGAAGTGAAGTACATATCAAGGAAAGAAGCAATAGGCCTTAGTGTTGAAGATTTGCAGGATCTCCTTGAACTTACACTGTGTAGGGATGAAGATGACACAAGTTCCAAGAATTTTGAAGAAGAATTTAAAAGACAAGCTAAGGAACTTCTAATGAGGAATAAAGGTCCAGAATAATGAAGGGTTTTGGCATTATCTGTTCTAGGGGGAGATTGTTGGGATTGAACCCTACTAGAGGAACAGATAATGAAAGCCAAAACCGGATCACAACAGTTGATTCAGAATAAGCAGCTGTTTACACTTTGCTTTTCCCCTTGACAGTGGTAATCTAACAGCTGATGGATCTTAAGTACTGCTCACTATAACAACTGATGAACCAAACACTGATGAAACTCTAAAGAATGCTGAAGACAAACACTGTTGCTCTATCTACTGTCGTTTCCTAAGTACTGCTGAAGACACAAGCACTGCTCATTCAAGGGCTGATCAACTTTGAAGAAAGCACTGATGCTCAACATCAGTGCTCAGGCTACAACAGCGAAACGTGAAGCAGTAGTTTTATCTTGTTTAGTACTGTACTTATAATCAGTTGTTTAACATCAGTAGTTTGTATAGAACAATGTTTATAGGTTGTTAGGTTGTTAGATGTCACTATCATGGTGACGTCAGCTGAGATGCCTCAGTGGTTTGGTTTGCCTATAAATGGAGCAGTACCCTGTACTGTTACATTTGATTGACTGAGTGGATTTTTCTTCTCCAGTCCAATCCTTTCATCTTGTGCAACCAACCTTGGAGTATCAGGCTGAGGGGGAGCTTAGTTCTATAAGCATGCTTGTATTCATTTGCTTTGTAATTGAATCATTTAACTTAATGAGAAGCATTTGTTTACTAAACTATTTTCTCTCTTGAATGTGTTTACAAAGTTTGTTTTTCATTTCCGCTGCACTTAATCTTATTTTATATTCATTGATTCGTTAAATTCATACAAACAAGCACAATCATGACAGCCTTCGATCTTAATAAAAACCTTAACGGGCATACAAGTTGATATCCTACTAATATTATAACTTGTTTAAAGTATATCGGCATATGAAACTTGTTCATGACTCATCCGGTTACGTGTTATCGCTTATACGCGTGCGGTTAGACTTACGTAACTAGTTTATGTAAGTTTATGGAAACGGGTTTAACCTTATTATTTTTACTTCAAAATCCAGAATATATTTAGTTTACTCATATTAAACAAGTATTCATACTTGTTGGGTCTAAATTACATTCTATTCCGGTCATCGCTTAATCTAGCGTATCATACCGTTTTTAATACTTTAAGCTAGCCGTTCTAAGTCTATGACTTAAATAAGACCCGTTAGCATTGTAATTGGTTATTTATACCATCATTCCAGACTAGAGCCTTCCGGTAAATTGTACCTACGCTTACTTAATTGAATACTGTTAGTGCATTATCTGTCTATCGCCTTCGTCAATCTAGTCCGTAGCAGAAGCCGAAGAATGAAGCTTATATTGTTATATCTAGTTAGAAATAGCAAGGTGGCATTTTGGTAATTAATGAGAAGTCTCATTAATTCCAAGGGCTATAAATAGGAGCTTTATGTCATAAGTTGTAAGACTTTGCTCATTTGGAGATTTAGGAGATCTAGAGCTTAGAGAGAGAAAGTCTAGAGAGAGAAAGTCTCTCCACGTGATTCACGGCTTTGTACACGTCATCTTTATAAATAGAATCACGTCATTAGTACGTTCTTGTGTATTCGGTCACGCACGTTCATGGTTTCCGCATGTCGAACGTTCGTTACGCAATCGTACGGTGTCAAAACCGATCCTACAAGTGGTATCAGAGCTATTTTGTTTCCGCCTTTGAATCGGATAAACAACTCTTCTGATTGACTCATTCGGGTTCAACAACGATCCTACAAATACGACTGAGTTATTATAAATCTTGCAATTTAAGACGAGAGCTAGCTCAGGTAAATACTCTTAACCTATTTTCTCTTATACCGGCTTGGGATACGGTAAAATATTTACCGCGTGGTCGGGTATGGGATTTGAAGACCACTATGTCGGGAAATTCAAATAACCCGTTTTAATTCGTATTGCTTGACTTAAACATTGGGGTTAATGCGACCGTGTCCTAGATATCCTTGACTCATTTAATTGTAAGTGGCCACGACCTAAGCATAGGGTGTAGGCATACACCTGACAGATGCGATATGGTTTATTATTTCCCAAAAAGGGAATAAGATATAAATTTTGATACCCAAATATGGGTTTCCCGAAAAGGGATAAGTGGTGTGTCGGTTAATCATGAACCGACATAGTTTCTGGGCCCCGTATGTAGAGCAAGTTATGTAAAACTGATAACATGAGATATAGTTTCTCCCAAGTATAAAAGATTTTTCATGCTTTGTGCACCTAAATAAATTTTTGAAAATATTTTCAAATGTGTCGGTTGATTGTATTTACCAGTGAAAACTGACGTATTTTCAAAAGACTAAGTGACAGGTGCAAATACGTAAATAGGCTGGAAGCTGCTCAGAATTGTTAGACGAGGAATTTGCAACTCGTTCACATAAGCCATTAGTCTATAGACTTCTTTTGTATTTAATGATCCGCCTGTGGATTATTATTATTACAAGCTCGTCTGTATTTATTTCTTTGGTATTTTCAGACAATTGAGTTTGTAATAATATTTTATATTTCATAGACTTCCACTGTGCTATCCTGTGTATGTTTGACTATGACGATACCAATCTTACGTCACGATACTCCCCACCGGGCCCACCGGGCTGAGCTGTAAATATCGGGGTGTGACACCTTGGTTGGTCATCAATCTCATATTTGATCCATGTGATATGGACCTACAAAATTTCGTTTGATAAGTTAAACAAACGAACGTGAACGGAGGTTGCGTTAGTTCGTTTATGTTCGTGAACATTCAGTGATGTGTTCATTTATGTTTGCTCGTTTATCTTCATTTGTGTGCATTCATTTAAATGTTTTTGTATGTTATATTTCTATTTTTTGGTTTTAGTTTTTAAATTTTGAAACCATAGTTATACTATACACCTCCGCCAACATCTCTCATTTGACTATTTAATTTTAGTTTTTGTTAAAGTAACTTCTTAATTTTTGTGTTAATTTATGTTTATAATAATTATGTCAACTATGTTCAGATAGTTATGTTAACTAGTTGTTTATTTTTTTTGTGGCAGCCTGTGTTTTACTATAACTTTTTTTTTTCTTTTTTTGTGCTACCTGATCATGTTATATTTTATTGGGTGGATACTATTATCAATATTTAGTGTGGTGGAGTTGGGTGTAGGTCTTTTCTCTTAAGTTTTCCCCAGAGGTTCGATCTCACCCCCTCTTCACTATTATATAACCCCCACACGTCATTCATATTTTAATTTACCTCTTATGTTAAATAGTATTCGACTAAAGTTCCCCTCATGTAAGGGACATGCAACTGGATCTTAACGAATAACGTGATGGAGTTAAATTTAGGGGCTAAAAAGGTTAGGAAAATGGCATTGGGGTTTGAACTGTCAAAAAAAATCCTTTTTGAGTTGATATGGTTAATGTAACCTAACCACATGCGTTAGAAACATAATTTACTCTTTTCAATTAAAGGGTAAAAAAATCCAATTTGCCCTATGAATTTTCAAGACACGTGAGCAGACTTTACATGAAAAATTATTGGTCGTTAAACAAAAAGACATAAGCTATCACAACACATGAACATAAATGATCAACTTTTTCAGTTCTTTATATTTAGGATGAAAAGTGAAATTCACAATATACCTAAAGGCCGAAAACTCTAAGTTACTAGCAAAAGAATAACTTCATTTGCATTATGATAGATCAAAATGATACTTTCTATAATAGTTGGGTTCCATTTTGAAAGCTCTTAAAATGCTTAGGGTGGTTATAGTAAAATTCGCATTAGGGTAACCCCACACTTCTTATTTAAACGAACATAATACCATTTTCATTATAATCACTTAATCACCGCCGCACCCTTTCTTCTCTCATTCATCCACATCCTGGCCCTAAAGATGACCTCTCTTTTTTCGTGTAATTGTAAGAGCTTTTATGAATTTTAGTTTTATCTAATTTGAATTGCCTCATAATTTTTCTTTACACTTTTAAAAATCATTGCTTGTTTTTAAAAGTACGAATTTGAGAATTTTGGTTTAATTAATTTTATAGACATGTATGCTTTGATTTTGTTGGTGTTGATGTAACACATACACATACTAACTCAGATCAGTTTGAAAAATTAAGAAATTCATTACCAAATACATTTTAGAATTTTTAATTTTTCTACAAGCATGTTCTAGTATAGATCTATAAACAAATGAAGAAGAATTTGTAACAGATATTCCTTATTTGACGTGTAGTTATGAGGATTTTTTTGTTCCTTATTTGACATGCAGTTATGACGATTTTCTGTTTTGTGCTTGTTTTGTTGGTTATAAATGTTAGGTTTGGTGTTATTCACCGATCTCACATCACAAATGGATATGGCTAATCATTTCGTAGCAGACTATAGCATGTTGATTGTTCATGGCGTTTCAAGGGCTCAATTGAGAAAGGTAAAATCCAAAGCCATTTAAACTAATTGAGAAAGTCAGAGCGAAATTGCAAAAAAAAAAAAGGATAGTCAAGCTATGTTGTAAAATTAAAAATTAAAAAAATATTGTTTTATAAAATCTTATTTGGATTGAAACAAAATTATAATATTAAGGTGTGATTTTGAGTCAATAACGATCATCTATATATATTACCACCTAAAGCCTTAAGGCACGTAAAATTTGTATTATATGAAAAATAAAAGATACTTCAAATTTTAATTTTGATTTTATTTTTTCGTATGTGTTTAGATTATCTAAGCGTGCTTGTCATATGTCAGGCTAGTAGCTCTCAAACAACTCAAAGACTCCTGCTATTGTTGTTGAGTCAAGTAAACGCATACCTATTATTGTTTCCTACTTTGATAACCTCCTATACAGGGTTGCCTACTTAATAAAAAAGTAAAGGTTTGGACACTCAAATTTTTTAGATCCCCATTTTGAAATTTCATGTATTTATATACATATAATAACAAATATTTATATATATGTAATTGTTTTAATTTACCTGGGCATAATAATTAGGGTCCGATTTTTCTTCTGGATAACAATTGAAGCTTTTAATTCTATTGAATTCAAAATGATTTGGCTTTTTGGTCAAAGTGGTCATGTTCAAACGCCATATTTTAAAAGAAAATTATTACACTTGAGATGAACACACAAAACCCTAATTTCAAATGTTTGAATGTATTATTATTCACTTTCATGTATGTATCTTATTGATCCTTAGATAATATATGGACCAAAAAAATTAAATATGTGGCATTGCAACAGGGTTTTTGGCTATGGCCTTTGGAGCTTACACAAGTGGAACCATTGAGTTTGGCCTGGGTCTTCAACCAGACGAGTACTTTGTGGAGACGATTAACGTAAGTATTCAGTTTTCGTTAGGTATTTTTCAATCGTATATTGTTATTGATTATTGTCAATTGTTATATCAGGTGAAGCAACCATCCAAAAACAATGACCACTACTAGAAAATAGGCTAAAACAACCTTTTAGATTTAACTTTTTCAATTGTGTTGCATTTGACTATAATGCAACTTCGTTTAACTTAAAGGTTGCATTGGTAGATCTAACGCAACCTTTTTCATAGAAAAGTTGCAAAGTTTTATAAAAATTGCAATAGTTTAGTTAAATGTTGCGAATTTTACTAATAATTGCAACTTCTTTCTTAAAAGGTTACATTGTTAGAACTTAAATGCGACTCTTATTTAAAAAGGTTAAAAAATATAGAAAGTTTTAATTTATAAGTAGCAAAAATTAATTATTATTTTTTATGACATATATTTAAATAATATGTTTTATAATAAAATAAAATAAATGGTAGAGTTAATGTAGAAATACCTAAAAATTGGAAAAGGGTAAATTACATTTTTCGTCTTTTATGTTTGTATCAGATTGCAATGGATATTCTTTAACTAATTACAGTCATAGTCTTTTATTTGGAAAACTCATTACACATTTCCTCCTTTAGCACTAACCCAGTTTAAATTTCAAGTTAAGTTTGGTCATGTGCACATCATGTGAGGGCATTTATGTCCAAAAAAAAAAAAAAAAAAACCATAAACACCTACTCTTTAGAACCCTTATGATTTGTGAGAATTCAATCTTTCTTCAATTTTTTGCTAATCCATCATTAAATCAATATGGTTGATCCTATAAACATTAAATTCACACCTCTCTCCCTCTAAACAACATAAACATATAAGTTTCCCCCAATCTGAAACACCCACAAATTAAGAATTGAAAAAAACCCTTATGGATTTGAACATCTCAGGTCAACTTCAACCACTCTGCACCCATTTATAAAACAAAGCACCCAAGATCGAAACCATATCCTCTGAACTAAAAACCATATCCTCTGAACTAAATTAATATTCAATAACAAAGTGTGTTTATTTGGCTCAGATCTACAAACATGAACCGCAAGAGTATTCAAGAACAAAGTATGTTTATTTGACTCATATCTGCAAACATGAACCGCGAGAAATGGATCGGACACCAGTATGGCTGCACCACAATTAGTGTTGCCCCGCCAAGATATGTGCTGGTTTAATTGAAACGGGCCAGCTGCGATTTCGAAGTACCAAGCAGATCACTTGATTCCGGGGAAAGACGAGGATAATCTCACCCCGGTTTCCACCCCGCTTGGGTTTGAACAAAGATGAAACAGGAATTGTTACCCGAGGAGAAATCAAGAGTAGATTGGCGTAGCTGCTCAGCAACATCATGATCATAGAAAATGCTTTGAGTTGGCAAGAAAAAGCGATGGACTGAGTGGGAGCACGACATTCCTCAAACCAAAACCTTAACAAATTCATTGATTGGGTGATGGTGGGTGGTGGTGTTGTTGGTGATGGGTTTGTGGTGGTGGCTGGTGAAGAAGAACAATAGATATGGTTTTATACTTTTGTTGTGTTTTTATTTTTGTTATTTTTTTAAGTTGTTTTTTAATTTATAAATATTAATATACTTTTAAATAAATTGATAGGTGTTTTGGTCAAAAATTACCGAAGCAATTAAGTGATCAAATTAGTTAAGTGAGGTAGTGTGCTAAAAAATGTGTTGAAAATATGTTGGTTAAGTTGTTTAGAAAAACAGTATTCAGGATACGGCTCAGGATATTGAGCTGTTGTATCTACAATCAAACAATGAGCAGAAAAGTAAAGGTTGACACGTGATGTACGAGGAAAGCCCTTGATCAATCTAGATCGCCGGCATAAAACCTCGGGAGCTGACAATCGCAGCTGCCTTGTTCTTCTTATTGCTTCAAACTTCAGGATACAGTGCAGGATATGATACGGATCAACTAAGTGTTACAATGAGATTTGAGTATAAGTGTTCGTGTGTAATGATTGCTAGAGACTAGAGAGCAAAGTGTGCGAAAGAGTGTATGTGACTTAATCTGATCCGATCAATCTATTTATAGTAAAAAGAAAGCAACCAACTATCCTATTATTCCGGGATCCGGCGAATATTCCACATGTGAACGTTGTAATCCACATCTTCCTAGTTCAACGTCTTTCTCCCAACTGTTTTGCCCGAGTCTCAAGGAGAAGAAGTCCACTTGAACGTTGGAGACTTATAACCTTTAATCTGCACGTGGTTAAATCAGTTATTACCAGGATATCGTTTCAGGATGTTACCAATATCCCGATCCGGTATCCTGGCCTCAAATAAACAATCAAAAGCAGAATATTAGTCAGGATATAAGTTCAAAAAATGGCCCATAACAATTGTCCCCAAAATATATCTGTTGGTATACCAATCCAACGGATATATTTTAAAACATTATCTCGCATACCGAGGCAATAAATATGACTGGACTCTTGAAGTGACAAGGTGCAACTTCCCACGCGATAAATAATCAATGGCTATCTATGAAGCCGCTATATCTTCTCTCTTCCTCGTTGATATTCATCCACTCGACCCAGAAATCCCAGGTACTTTCTCTCTTCTTTCGCTTTTCTGTTTTTCCTTGCTAAAATCCCCATGGCCAGCCGAACAAGATCCCATACAGCTGATTCCGTCCCTACCTTTGAAGACCAACGTCTTCTCAAAGAGCCTGAAAATCTGCTCATTTGATAATGCCGACATCGCCGCCCTTCGAGCCTCCGGTGCTTTTCCGACCGAGGCAATCATACGTCCATTTGACCGAGAGGTCCGATCGGATGCTTCTTCCAACGAATGGGTGTGCTTTCTAGTCTACCCTTTTTCCATAGGGCTCCGATACCCGTTTTCACCTTTCATTTCTCGTTTCTTCGAACTTACTGGCCTCAGCTTTGCCCAAATCATGCCCTTGGTTTGGCGCATATTAGTCACCTTGGAAGGAATTAAGGCTCGCCATATGCCCGACCTGTGCATCGAGGACTTGCCGATGGCTTATCGTTTAAGATCTCATGGTTCCAGCCGATTCCTTCTATTCTCTATTTCCAAAGATCCTCTCATCCTCAAAGCTACCAAGAACGAGGATAAGTGGACAAGAAAGTTTTTCTTCGTGAAAAGAGACTCCATTGATAAGGGTTTTGACCTCCCTAAAAGATGGTTGACTTCTTGTAGGACCTAGGGTTATAGGAACATCCCCAATCATATCTCGAACCTCCATCCTGAACCAATATCCTGATGTGTTTATTTCCTTTCTTGCAGCAAACTTCAAGGAACTAGCTCCCCCTAGTGCTGAATCAGAAGGAAGAATAAAAGAAATCTTCAAGCTTCCCGAGGGTGAAAGAACCTTTAACCTGCTACTCAGAAGCTCAAGTTAAAGATCAAGTTCCAACATGTCTGGTAAGCATATTATCAGGAATTATATTAAATCGATTATTATTTTTAGAGATATAATAAGCCTAAAACATCTTCCCTTATTCAGTGCCAGTTATCAACCTCGAAGGCTTCCAACTCGACGAGTTGGACAGCTACTCTAGCCTCGCACCCGCCAAGCAAGAATCCCATCCAAAGTCATCCGTCACACCGAAGCCTATCAGCTCGAAGTCCACCACTGCTCCCAAAGCTCCTCCGGCATCCCGTACCCGGGCCTCTAGTTCCTGAAAGAGAAAAGAAGCCGAACCTCCTGCTACACTTCATGTGTTCCCATTTGAGAACCATGGGTGTATGGAATCCAGCAAATTTATGACCGGCTTCCTTAACCAGGTTAGTATCCTGACCTGTATCCTGCACCATATGCTAAGTAGACATGTTCATTTAGAATAATGCCTGTTTCTTTACCTTGCAGGGCCTTGAACGTCTGGTATTCCTTTATGAGGACGCATGTGGCTCAAACGTCATGCTAGAAAGCGAACTAAAGAAGGCTGAAGCTACCATTACGGATCAAGCAGCAATCGCCACCGCCAAATCTGAACACTACGAAGCTAAGTATAAGGCCATGACCTAAGATCACCAAGCTGCCATCCAAAAGATCACCCAAGAGGCTCAAGCTAAATCTGACGCGGTCCAGGTTCAGCATGAACAAGATATGGCTTCATACCGGGAGAGCCTTAAGAATTTAGTCATCATCTCCCTCCTCCAAGCCAGACTGGAAATGGCTTATGAGGCCAGGGCTTTGGGCGTTGAATGCCCCTCATGGAACATCAAAGCCTGGGAGATGAAATTGAAAGATCTTGGGGCAATCCTGTGGAGCCCCCTTCAAAACCTGTCGCAGAGGAGCCCACCAAGGTAACCGAGAAGGTGGATGATGCTGGTGCTTCAAAGGATGCTAGTGGTGATTCCGGAGAAAATGCTGATGGAGAAGATGCCGAGAAGAATGTTGGTGGAGATGTCACGATGAAGGAGGGAGCTGACCCTTAAATGCAGCGACGTGGGCGATGATGGATACATGTGCTGAGGCCGGAGCCCACTTTTTAAAATTTCATGGTTATGGTCTGTAAAACAATTTACATTTCCCGTCTTTAAACAATTTATATTTCCTGCATTAGAACAATATGATGACCAAAGGTGGATGGGTCCTAGGTTTTAGGATGAAGCCCTTGGTCATCGGTTAGTATAATCTGTTTTGAATATCGTAACGGTTGAAGGTGGACAGGTTTCGTTTTGAGATAAAACCTTCAACCGTTATGTAGATATGGTAAAAACTAAATGTGCTTTTGGTGGATGGGCCTTGGTTTAAGGTGAAACCAAAAGCACAACTTTTGACTCGTTAATAATATAACTATCTCTTGACTTATTTGTTATCGCCTTTTAGATTTTTGCCACACGTTACTTAGCTTAATTTTTAGCTTCGCACAATTTTGTACTATTATCTTTTGAAAATATCCTGATCAACATACTCAGTGATATATTATGAAAACTTTTATAGAATTTCTAAAAATTCAATCACCTTTAAAAGATAGTCCATTTTTAAAACCTGTTTTGACGATACTTGCTTGATCAAAGTACCAGCTTCAAATATCTTAATCAAATATCCTGAAAAGTATTTCGAAAATATATTTTGAAAGTGTATTCCGACAACTTATCCTAATCAGGATGTTTAACCTTTTGTCAAACATAGTATTGTCAAAAATTAGCATTTACAAAGGAAAGATCATACCAGGAATAGGGTATAATCCTATTCTCAAACTTCAATCCCTTTGCAACTCTTCCAATGAAGATGTCCCCTGTCTGAGACACTTAGTGTATTAGGTCCGAGCCTTATCCTTTGAGCTTTACACCGTTGCCTCAGTAGGAATGTCCCCTGTGTACAATGTCTTCAAATACTTAGAAATCTTCTGGATATCAGTTTCAGTTGTATAGACAATTTTTCGTGTTATAGGGGTAAAACCCAAGAATGTACTGGAGATAAATCCCTTGTGTTCTGGGGAAAATCCCAAATTTTCGTGCGCTACAGGCGGGAGTGTATAAACTCCAAGACTTAGAAAGGTGAAAACCTTTAAACCTTAGAGAGTATGAAAATACCCTATCGTGAGAGAGGGTGATCAATCCTCATATACCTTTAGGATTCAGGATATAGCCAACAGTAACGAAATTGTCAGACACTTTTACATGGACTGGTCCCGCCACCTTGAACTATTCTCGAATAACTTGCGCTCCAGGCGGGGTGTTTAAACCCAATTCGGATGAAAGGTGAATACCTTTAAACCTATGAAGGGATCAGGATCCCTTATATGTGAGAGAGGGGGCCAATCCTCTAATCTTCCGAAGCATCCTGAGTATGTATCCTGGAGCTATATCCCGAAGCATATACTGCAAAACATTTCAAAACTAAGGTGGGTGTTAGCTTGGCTAACACCCCTTCGATGCTTAAGTCAGTATTGGGTTTCAAAGAATAAATTAAACCAAACACAATTAAAAGAGATAGAATTCATACCCTCCTGAGTTAGAAATTAAATTCTAAACTCACTTGAAATAAAGCTTAAGGTGTATAGCATTCCAAGATCTCGGCAGCATATCCCCCTCCATATCCTTGAGTCGGTATGCACATTTTCCTGATTCTGATTCAATCTCATATGGTCCTTCCCATTTCGGAGCCAGCTTCCCATTAGCAGGATTGGTAGTATTCTGAAAAGCTTTTCTTAACACTCAATCTCCAACTTTGAACCTTCTAATCCTTATATTCTTGTTGTATGTTCTGGATATCCTTTGTTGATATGCCGCCATTCTTAGCCGTGCTGCATTTCTTGTCTCATCAATAGTATCCAGCTCCTGGCATAGAACTTCAGTATTCTGCTCAAGATTCCAGAGTTTGGATCTTGCTGTGGGTATCACCATTTCTGTCGGGATCACTGCTTCTGCTCCAAATACTAAGGAAAACGGGGTTTGACTAGTTGCATTTTTTACCATCGTTCTATCAGCCCACAAAACAAAGGGTAATTCTTCTGCCCATCTTCCTTTCTTGGCCCCTAATCTTTTCTTCAAGTTGTTGACAATTATCTTGTTTGAGGATTCAGCTTGTCCATTTGCTTGAGGATGTACCGGAGTAGACGTAATCATTTTGATTCCCCAACTCTTACAAAAGTCAGTAGTCCTCTTACTTATAAACTGGGACCCATTATCACAAATGATTTCAGCTGGTACCCCGAACCTGGTCAGGATATTCCTCTTTATGAAGGATACTACTTCTTGGTCTCTAACTTGGACAAATGCTTCAGCTTCAACCCACTTAGAGAAATAATCTGTCATTGCTAGCATAAAGACTTTTCCTCCCGGAGCTTTTGGTAACTTCCCTACTATATCCATCCCCCATTTCATGAACGGCCAATGGGACGCTACAGGATATAGTGGTTCAGCTGGTTGATGTAGTATGTTACTATGCCTTTCACATACATCACACCTTCGAGCATATTCTGCAGCATCCTTCCTCATCGTTGGCCAATAATATCATGTCCTTAATACTTTGGAGAACAATGACCTGCCCCCAGTGTGGCTACCACAATCCCCTTCATGTATATCCTGAAGTACTTTTTTGGCTTCAGGACCCTCCAAGCACCTCAAATACGGTCCTGCAAGAGATTTCTTGTATAAAACATTGTTTATAATAGTGAATCGTGATACCTTCATCCTAAATGCCTTAGGATTTTCATCTCCGGGGATATGTCCTTCCTTGAGATATCTCATGATTGGAGCCGTCCAGGATTTAGGATCCTTTTCAGGATACTCCGCTCCAGGATCCTGAATACCTGCTACTTCTTTATCCTGAGGATTCGTTGCAGGATACAAGATATGTAATATTGGTATTGGGGTCTCGTCTGGTATCCTGATCGATGATCCCAGGTTTGCTAAGGCATCTGCTTCAGCATTATCCTCCCTTGGTACCTGTTCAAGTGTAAAAACATCGAAATATCCTGCTAATTTTTTGAGAATATCGAGATATTCGATTAACTTCTCACCTTTAACTGCATGGGATCCATTAAAATGATTAGTGATTAACAAGGAGTCAACATATACTTGCAAACTTTTAATATTCATGCTCTTAGCCAATTCTAATCCTGCAATCAAAGCCTCATATTCTGCTTCATTATTAGTGGCAGGAAATTCACATCTAATAGCCTGGGGTATTATGTCCCCCTGTGGCGATTTTAGTAGTATACCCAATCCTACTCCTCTAACATTAGATGCACCATCAGTGTATAATGTCCAGGATTCTAAGGTTTCTCCTAGTTGTTTTACTTCTAGGTCTACTTCATTTTGAATATCACTACTGAAATCAGCCACAAAGTCAGCTAAAGCCTGAGACTTTATGTCATTTCTAGGTTCATATATTAGATCATAGGCACTTAACTTTACTGACCATTTAGCCACTCTACCTGACATCTCAGGTTTCCTAAGCACATTCTTAACAGGATAATTGGTTTTGACATGAATCCTGTTTTGGTCAAAAATCACACAAGGATAATACAACCAAACTTTATGTAAACGGGGTATGATGCTTGGTTTATAGAAAAAGTAAAGGATCACTTCAGTGTGAAATATGCAAAGACACAATGATTTATACGAGGAAAAAGCCCTTGATCAATGTATGATCTCCGGCATAAAAAACCTCGGGTGATGGCAACTACCGATCACCAAACTTCAATATATCAAAATATGGTTACAACTTTGGATGATAATGAGCTGAGTACAAGGATCACTATAGTTTCGAGTGTCTAAGCGTGTGAGAATTGTGTCGTGTGTTCTTCCGAATGAGGAAGAGTGTTATATATACAAGTGTAGGTGACCTATTTTAGGTAAAAAGACTAATAATCAGCTCATTACCCCTTTAGAAATAAAAGTAAATCTAGCCTAAATTATCGCCCTTAAATCATGCCAAGTTTCCATATCCTTCACAACGTCCATCTCCGATTAAGCACATGCTATAATTGTAAAGACGTGTCCTTTAATTGTGATGCTTAAGAGCGGATCCTGCTAGATGTCCTGCAAAACAACATTAAATTCAACGAAAGCAACTGTTAGCATGAGGATCCTATGATGGTCCGTGATCCTGATCCTGGAACTCTGCTGAGGATCACTATCTGCCAAAGAAACAAGGATCACTGGTTAGGATCACACGTGAGGATCATGTATTGTAAAAATCCAGCCCTAACAATTGCCCCCAAAATATAAGGAGTGATTTTGTAAATAAATGAGTTATATTTTGTTCTGATCTTATCTTCAACGGACAACTCAGATAACTAGCCGTTATAACCGGACTAGCCGTTGCGATCATTACGTCACTGAAGTGACATCCCTGCAAATCATGATTATAAATAGGAGATAGGGTAAGGATCGATTTGCATTTAAATTCAGGATATACTCCCTTTATAATCTCCACCGAAGATTGATCAGGTATTCTCTTCCTTTCTTTCTTCCTTTTCCTGCTCTGTTTTTTCTGCTCTTGCTCTGTTTTTGTTCTGCCACGAGTATGTTGCTCCGAAATTCTCCCCATAAGGATCACGAGAAGAGCAGTCCCCTGAAAAGCCAAGGGATCATTAAGGACTCTCCTACGGAGAGATGCTGCTTTACTGATTCTCATGTAGATAGGATTCGTCATTGTTTTCCGGCGGATGCTGTTTTCAAATCATTCACATCCACTGCTTTGAGTGACCTTGTTTCTGACGCCTGGGTGGCTTTTCCTGCAACTCCGTTTACCATAGGATATTCGTATCCTTTTCCGGCCTTCACCCAATCTTTCTTTTCTTTGACCGGCATATCTTATATCCAAGCTATGCCGATGATCTGGAGGGTCCTGTATACCTTCGAGAGGATCATCGAGCAGGAGGGGATTGATTTAGGGATGGCGGAGCTGGCCGAGCTTTATGATCTTACCACGTTTGGTTCTTATCGATATTTGCTGAAACGGAAAGCCTGGGAGGATCACCCTGTTTTAAAGGTTACCAAAAATGATACAAACTGGAAGCGTCGTTTCTTCTTTGTGAGGAGGGATACCCTCCCTAATGGGAAGGATCTGCCCAAGGAGTGGGCCACCCATGGTAGGATAGAGGATCCTGGAAGGATCACTACCAGACTTGTCTCTCATGATGAGGATCACTAATGTCTTTCTTTGTTTTTTGTTTATTGTGCAGCTATCTCCATTGCTCATCTCAAGTTAACCCCTGCTGCCAGAGAGAGGGTTCTAGCTTTCAAGAAGCTTGATCCTGAAATCAGAAGTTTTCAAGTCACCGTCCAAGATTCACAAGAAGTATCCTCCGCATCTGCCACTATGTCAAGTAAGTATCCTTATTAAAAAGTAAGTTATATGTAAGACTGTTTAGTTAGTAAGGGAACTTATCTTGTTTTGATTGTGTAGGCGCTGGGAAACCTGCTAAGTCTGCCAAGTCTGCCTCCAAGTTCGGGATTGATGAACTTGCCAATGTCAAGTCTTCAAGAAAGAAGACTTCTGTTGCCAGTCCCTCTGCTTCGGCCCCTAAAGCACCTGTTAGGGGTAAGGGGAAGAAGAGAAAGACTTCTGAGGATCTCCAAGGATTTCCCCTGATCCGCCAACAGTTTCTCGACTATGTCAATGAGGTAAGGATCATTGCCCCTGTTGGTTATCCTTCTCGAATATCCTGCTTGTGTATTCTGCCTGTATATCCTGCTTCTTTGAGGATCACCTGATCCTGAACTTACCTTTTTTCTCTTTTCCAGAAACTTGCTGAGATTGAGACCTATCTTGGCCATGTCGAGGATCAGGAAAGCCAAATCGCCGACCTCCAACAGATGGGCGTGTTAAAGGATCTCAAGATAGCCGATCTTGAGAAGGAACTCCGGGCTACAAAGGATGAGGCTGCTCAAAGGCTGATTGACATGGATGGCGAGAAGCAGGAGATCATCCAGGATGCCAAGGTCTCTGCCGCAACTGCCATGTACAAGATACAACTACAAATGGCTGCGGAGGCTCAGGATCCTGCCTTTGACAAAAGCTCATGGGACGTGGAGGGTTGGAAGGCAAGATTGGCAGAGCTGGAGGATGAGGACGAAGCTGAGGAGATCCCAATGCTGGAGGGCGGTGATGCTGACAAGGATCAGGGTGGAGAAGCTGGTGGTGATGGAGCAGCAAAGGTGTGAGCTGCTGGATTGGGCGATGATGGATATTTCGAGACTAGGCCGGAGCCCAATTTTTTGAGTTTGGTAGTGGTTTGTTTGTGGTTGTTGATGTTTGAAACAATTATGGTTTGTAACTTGAACAATAGTTTTTAAGGTTAAGGATCATGGATCCTTTGGACAATAGGTAGGATTACAAAAGGTGGAGGGATCCTCTGTTTGGGGGATGAAGCCTTTGTGATCCTGCCGCTTTTAATTTCCTGCACCTGCTAAGACCACATAGACAATGGACACCCTTTGCCAACCCATGTGGACGGGCCACGTTTTGCTGGTAGAAATGTGGGTTGGCAATTTTGACAGCTTTTTGAAAGGGTTTAAGATCCTTTTGTTAATAATATAACTTTAATCTTTCTGGCTTATCTCGTGTTGTTATCCTTTATTTATCTTCTTATTCTCCAGTTTTTAGAAACATATTTGTTAGAGTAACAAGAGTTGAGCAAACCATGTTTAATAAATTTAGGATATGATCCTAGATCAAATATCCTATCATTGAAAATTTTCAAGGATCATAGGCTTAGTTGTCAAAGTGTAAGGGTTTGTTCAGTATAATCAGAATAGTCAAGGATCATACCTGAGGATCCAAGTTAGGATCCTAACCTTTAATCAAGATAACTGTTTTGGTCAAAAATCACACAAGGATAATGTAACCAAACTTTATGAAAACGGGGTATGATGCTTGGTTAATTATGAAAGTAAAGGATCACTTCTGTGATAAAGATGCAAAGACACAATGATTTATACGAGGAAAAAGCCCTTGATCAATGAATGATCTCCGGCATAAAAAACCTCGGGTGATGGCAACTACCGATCACCAACTTCAATATATCAAAAATATAATTACAACTTTGGATAGTAATGAGCTGAGTACAAGGATCACTGAGTGTCTAAGTGTTTGAGAGTTGTGTCGTATGTCGTGTGTCGTCGTCTGTGTTCTTCCGAATGAGGAAGAGGGGTATTTATACAAGTGTAGGTGACTTATTTTAGGTAAAATGACTAATTATCAGCTCATTACCCCTTTAGAAATAAAGACAATCTAGCCTAAATTGCTGCCCATGAATCAAGCCAAGTTTCCATATCCTGTGCAACGTCTTTCTTCGATTAAGCTCTTGCCATATTTGTGAAGACGCGTTCCTGGATCATGATGTCTGGAGCATATCCTGCTAGATGTTCCTGCAAAACAATATTGTATTGAGCGGAAGTAGCCGTTAGTATGAGGATCACCATAATGTCCCATGATCCTGATCCTGAAGTTCTGCGGAGGATCACTGTCTGCCAAAGAAACAAGGATCACTGGTTAGGATCATGTGTAAGGATCACCTATAATAAAAATCCAGCCCTAACAATTGCCCCCAAAATATAAGGAGTTAATTGTAAATAGACGAGTTATATTTTGTTTTGATCTTATCTCTAACGGGCGATTCCGAATAACTAGCCGTTACACATGGACTAGCCGTTGTGATAATTACGTCACAGATGTGACAATCCCTGCAAATCATCATTATAAATAGGAGATAGGGTTAGGATCATTCTGTATTTAAATTCGAGGTATCTTCCCTTTATAATCACTACCGAAGACTTGATCAGGTATCCTCTTCTTCTCTCTTTCCCTTCTTCCTTCTCTTTGCTCTGTTTTTTTGCTTCTACTCTGTTTCCGTCTTGTCATAAACATGTTGCTCCGGAATTCTCCACACAAGGATTCTAAGAAGGATAGTCCCTTAAAAAGCCAGGGGATTGTCAAGGATTCTCCTACGGAGAGGTGTTGTTTTAGTGATGCTCACGTAGACAAAATTCGTCATTGCTTTCCGGCGGATGCCGTTTTCAAATCCTTTGATCCTACTGCTTTGAGCGACTTTGTCTCGGATGTCTGGGTGGCTTTTCCTGCTATCCCGTTTGCTATAGGGTACTCGTATCCTTTTCCAGACTTTACCCAGTCTTTCTTTTCCTTAACCGGCATCTCTTACATCCAAGCTATGCCGATGATCTGGAGGGTTCTTTATACCTTCGAGAGGATCATCGAGCAGGAAGGGATTGATCTGGGGATGGCGGAGTTAGCTGAGTTTTACGATCTCACCACCTTCGGTTCTCACCGGTATTTGTTGAAACGGAAAGCTGGGGAGGATCACCCAATCTTCAAAGTTACCAAGAATGATACCAACTGGAAACGTCGGTTTTTCTTTGTTAAGAGGGATTCCATCCCGGATGGGAAGGATCTGCCCAAGGAATGGGCCACTCATGGTAGGGTAGAGGATCCTCGAAGGATCACTATCAGTTCTATCTCATATGATGAGGATCACTGATGTCTTTTTTCCTTTTTATGCAGCTATTTCCATTGCTCGTCTGAAATTAACCCCCGCTGCAAAAGAGAGAGTGTTAGCTTTTAAAAAGCTTGATCCTGAAGTTAGAAGCTTCCAAATCACTATCCAAGATTCTCAAGAGATATCCTCTGCATCTGCCACAATGTCAAGTAAGTATCCTTACAGAAAATAAATTATATGTAGGATTGTTTGATTAATAAAGCAACTTATCTTGTTTTTTTGATTGTGTAGGTGCCGGAAAGTCTGCCAGGTCTGTCAAATCTGCCTCTAAATTTGGGTTAAGTGATCTTGCCAATGTTACGTCTTCAAAGAAGAAGGCTCCTGCTGCCAGTCCTTCAGCATCAGCTCCCAAAGCGTCTATCCGGGGCAAGGGAAAAAAGAGGAAAACCTCTGAAGATCTCCAAGGATTTCCCCTCCTCCGTCAGCAATTCCTTGACTACGTGAATGAGGTAAGGATCTCTGCCCCTGTTGGTCATCCGTTTTGAATATCCTGTTTGTGTATCCTGTTTCTTCGAGGATCATCCGGTTCTGAACTTACCTTATTTCCCTCTTTGCAGAAACTTGCCGAGATCGAGACCTATCTTGGCCATGTTGAGGATCAAGAGAGCCAGATTGCTGACCTTCAACAAACGGGCGTGCTTAAGGATCTCAAGATAGCAGACCTTGAGAAGGAACTCCGGGCCACGAAGGCTGAGGCTGCTCAGAGGTTGATTGATATGGATAACGAGAAGCAGGAGATCACCCAAGATGCTAAGGTCTCCGCGGCAATTGCTATGTATAAGATACAACTTCAGATGGCCGAGGAGGCTCAGGATCCTACCTTTGACAAAAGCTCGTGGGATGTTGAAGGTTGGAAGGCAAGGCTGGCAGACCTGGAGGACGAGGATGAGGCTGAGGAGATCCCCATGCTGGAAGGTGGTGGTGCTGAGAAGGATCAAGGTGGAGATGCTGGTGGTGACGAAGCAGCGAAGGAGTAGGCTGCATGATTGGGCGATGATGGATATTGTTGACTAGGCCGGAGCCCAATTTTTTAGGTTTGGTAGTGGTTTTTTGTGGTTGTTGATGGTTTGAAACAATTATGGTCTGTAATCTCTGAACAATAGTTTCTTAGGGTTAAGGATCCTGGATCCTTTGAACAATAGGTAGGATTGCAAAAGGTGGAGGGATCCTCTGTTTGGGGGATGAAGCCTTTGTGATCCTGCCGCTTTAATTTTCCTGCACAATGCTAAGACCGCATAGACAATGGACACCCTTTGCCAACCCATGTGGACGGGCCACGTTTTGCTGGTAGAAATGTGGGTTGGCAATTTTGACAACTTTTTGAAAGGGTTAATGATCCTTTTGTTTAATAATATAACTTAACTTTTCTGGCTTATCTCGTGTTGTTATCCTTATCTTCTTATTTCTTAGTTGTCTTTGTAATATATTTGCAAGAGTTGAAAATATATTTAATAAATTTAGGATATGATCCTAGATCAAATATCCTGATATTGAAAATATTCAAATTATTTTAGTTCAAGGATCATAGGTTTGGTTGTCAAAGTATAAGGGTTGGTTAGGATAATGAATATAATCAAAATAGTCAAGGATCATACCTGAGGATCCAAGTCAGGATCCTAACCTTTAATCGAGACAATCGTGGATAAGACTTTGATGGATATTAAGGATTAAGGATCCTTATGTGTTTTACTTTTGACAAACCTGAAAAACGAAGCACAACTTGGGACTAAGCCAATGTAAGAAGTAAATTAGTAACTGGGGTCATGCCCAAAGGATAACTGAGAATGATCCCAGAGGATCATTGGGGACAAGCCCAAAGGATAACTGGGGACAAGCCCAAAGGATAACTGGGGACAAGCCCAAAGGATAACTGGGGACAAGCCCAAAGGATCGTATGTAAACTGGAGTATGGCCCTTTCTGGCGACTATCCAAACTTAGTGACATGAAAATGTCAAAACCTTAGCTAACGTGAAAACGTTAGAAACCTTAGGAACGGATGTATGGTGCGTCCACCATTATACGTAGGATCCTAAATATAGCCAGTACGATGAGGTTGTCAGCCCCGAAAGTGGGTACTGGTCCCAAAGACGTGAACTATACCAGGATCATCGTGCGCTGCTGGCGGAAACTGGGGATAATCCCAAGGATAACTGGGGTTGGACCCAAGGATCTGCTGTGCTTTTGGAGATCTTTGACGATTTGCTGAAGATACCTGAACTATCATAACTCAAATGGTTTGTGAGTAGAGGATGAAGGATACATGATCCTTATCCTTAGGCAAAAAGTAAGAAAATGCAATAGTTTTAGGATAAGCATATTACCAGAGTAAGGATCACCGATATCTCCGGGATCCTTCAAGGATACTTCAATGTAAGGATCACATGCAGGAAGGATCATGTTCACATGAAATATTTCTTTAAATGAGCAGCATTCCAGGCTCTTGGTAACAAGTTTCCTTCCATGGTTAGCAACCTGTATGCCCCCTTTCCTGCTTCAGCTTCAATCAAGTAGGGACCTTCCCATTTTGGTGCTAGCTTCCCGTCAGCAGGATTGATAGTATTTTGAAATGCTTTTCTCAACACCATATCTCTGACTTGGAACTTCCTTATCCTGACATTTTTGTTGTAGGTACCAGCCATTTTTTGTTGGTAGCTTGCCATCCTTATTCTAGCTAGATCCCTGATTTCCTCAATAGTATCCAAATCCTGAGCTAGGATTGCAGCATTTTCTTCAGGATCACGAGCAATTGTTCTGGCAGTTGGGATCACCATCTCTGTTGGGATCACTGCTTCTGCCCCAAATACTAAAGAGAAAGGTGTTTGACCAGTGGCATTCTTGGGAGTTGTCCTATCAGCCCATAGCACATAAGGTAACTCCTCTGCCCATTTTCCTTTCTTGGATCCTAGCTTCTTCTTCAGATTGTTGATGATGATCTTGTTGGATGATTCTGCTTGACCATTGGCTTGTGGATGAACTGGTGTTGATGTTATCATCTTGATTCCCCAACTGTCACAAAAGTTAGTGGTTCTGCTTCCAATGAATTGGGAGCCATTATCACATACAATTTCAGAGGGAATGCCAAATCTAGTTATAATGTTTCTTTTAATGAAGGATATGACTTCCTTTTCTCTGACTTGAGCGAAGGCTTCAGCTTCTATCCACTTGGAAAAATAGTCAGTCATGGCAAGCATAAATACTTTTCCACCAGGTGCTTTAGGGAGCTTGCCAACTATATCCATTCCCCATCTCATGAATGGCCAAGAGGATGGTATGGGGTGTAGTGATTCAGCTGGTTGGTGAAGGATATTGCTATGTCTTTGGCAAGGATCACACCTCTTAGCATACTCTATAGCATCCCTTTTCATGGTTGGCCAGTAGTATCCTGTTCTAAGGATCCTTGAGAATAATGCCCTGCCCCCAGTGTGGTTTCCACAATCTCCTTCATGGAAGTCCCTCAACACTTCTTCAATTTCAGGATCCTCAATACATCTTAAATATGGTCCTGCAAGGGATCGTTTATATAGCACATTATTCAAGATTGTAAATTGAGATACCTTGATCCTGAAAGCTCTAGGATTTTCTCCCATTGGAATCTCTCCGTTTTGCAAGTATTTCATGATTGGTGGGATCCATGATCCTGAATAAGATTGAACTTCTTCACTAGGGATTACTGCAGTATCCTCTTCTATTTCCATGGCCACTTGATTTTCAATAGCAGGAGCCAGGATATGGATGATAGGGATACTTATATCTTCTGGAATCTTCAAGGATGATCCTAGGTTGGCCAACGCATCAGCCCCTGTGTTCTCCTCCCTTGGTACCTGTGTCAAGCTGAAAGAAACAAAAGAGAGTGCCAATTCTTTGACTATCTCTAAATATTTGGTTAGTTTTTCACCTTTAACAGCATAGGATCCGTTAAAGTGATTAGTGATCAATAATGAATCTACATATACTTTAAGATACTTTACCCCCATATCCTTAGCAATTTGTAAGCCAGCAATTAAGGCTTCATATTCAGCCTCATTGTTAGTTGCTTGGAACTCACAAGCTATGGAGTGGGGTATTATGTCCCCCTGTGGCGATTTTAGTAGGATCCCTAGCCCCGTGCCTTTGATATTTGAGGATCCGTCAGTGTGTAGTATCCAAGGATCCTTGGTCTCATCCAGCTGCTGAACCTCTAATTCTGCTTCTTTTTGTAGATCACTACTGAAATCAGCCACAAAGTCAGCTAGTGCTTGAGATTTAATAGCTGTTCTTGGTTCGTATCTTATATCATGGGCACTAAGCTTTACTACCCACTTAGCCATTCTCCCTGACATATCTGGTTTCCTGAGGACATTCTTAATTGGAAAATTAGTTCTAACAACAATAGTATGGGTTTCAAAGTAATGTCTTAACTTAGTCGATGCCATAATTAATGCAAGGATAAGTTTTTCGAGGTGTGAGTACCTGGATTCGGCATCAAGTAAACTTTTACTTACATAGTAGATAGGATATTGTGTACCTTCGTGATCCTTAACAAGGACAGCACTTACAGCGGTTGAGGATACCGCCAGATATAAGGATAACACATCTCCTTTTTCCGGTTTTGCTAATGCTGGTGCTGAGGACATATACTCTTTTAGGGCTTGTAAAGCATTCTCATGCTTCTCAGTCCATTCGAACTTCTTATTCTTCCTTAGGATATCGTAAAATTCTCTACATTTCTCTGAGGATTTCGATATGAACCTGTTCAAAGCTGCTATCCTGCCTGTCAGTCTTTGAACATCCTTGGCATTGGCAGGAGATTTGATATTTATTAATGCTTTGATTTGTTCCGGGCTTGCTTCAATGCCCCTCTGGGTTACCATGTATCCTAAGAACTTTCCTGCCTTAACACCAAAATGGCATTTTGAAGGATTAAGTTTCATGTTGTAATTATCAAGGATATCGAATGCTTCTTCTAAGTCCCTTAGGTGATCCTCAGCTTTCTTTGACTTGATCACCATATCATCTATGTACACCTCCATAGTTTTTCCAATTTGATCTTTGAACATCATATTTACCAGCCTTTGATATGTTGCACCTGCATTTCTTAGTCCAAAAGGCATGGCAATATAACAATATAAACGGGTTGGGGTCATAAAGGCTGTATCCTCTTGGTCAGATGGTTCCATCTGAATTTGTTGGAATCCAGATGATGCATCCATAAAAGTTAACAGTTCATGCCCCGCTGTTGCATCCACCATGGAGTCAATGTGGGGTAATGGGAAAGGATCCTTGGGACATGCCTTATTCAAATCAGTGAAATCGACACATACCCTCCACTTTCCGTTTTTCTTTTGGACAACAACCACATTGGCTAACCATTTTGGATTCTTTACCTCTCTGATCATACCTGCTCGAAGTAGTCTCTCTACTTCTTCTTGGATAATGGCATTCCTTTCTGGTGCAAACTTCCTCCTTTTTTGATGGATTGGTTTGATAGACCTGTCAATGCCAAGTTTGTGAGTAATAATATCCTTAGATATACCTGTCATATCTTCATGTTTCCAAGCAAAGGTAGATTTTCTTCTTTTGAGGAAGGATATCATGTCTTCTTTCATCTTGCCAAGGATCCCTGATCCAATATAGATTTTTGATTCAGGATCACTAGGATCCAAGAGGATTTCATCTACATCTTGTTCCCTTGCCTCCAAGACATTCCTTGGAGGATACTGTAATTGCTATCGCTCCCTTGGCTTCGAGGTTGGCTTCATAGATGAGGTATAACAATCCTTAGCCTCCTGTTGGTCACTATCGATCTTGATTATTCCCCATGGGCTAGGGAGCTTCACACATTGATGGTAGGTAGATGGGACTGCTTTCATATCATGTATCCAAGGCCTGCCAAGGATAACGTTGCAACAAGATAAACAGTCAATAACACAAAATTTTTGGTAATTATGTAATCCTTCCACGTAGATTGGGAGTTTGATGTCCCCCAGAGTTTTCTTCGTTTCCCCACTGAATCCTACAAGCACGGAGGATCTTGGTGTGATGTCTGATTCTGGGATTCCCATCTTCTTCAGGACATCAAGCTGGATAATGTTCACTGAGCTCCCTCCGTCAATAAGGATCCTGCGGACAAAATGGTTAGAGATAAAGAGAGTGATAACTAAACTATCATGGTGAGGATCCTGAATGTTTATGCGATCATCCTCATCAAATGTTATCATCTTCCCTTCTGAGACACTTGAGGTTCTAATAGGCCTTTCTCCATTATCCATTTTTGATTCTTTTGCATGCCTTTTTGCCGCTGAAAAGGATGTACCACAAATGTCTGATCCTCCGGATATAAAGTTAATCACTTGTGCGTTTGCCGGAGGTGCCGGAGCCTTTTCAGGGATCCTTTCAGGATCCTGGGTCCTTTGCTTTTTTCTCCCCAACAATTCTTTTAGATGCCCCTTGCTTAGCAGGTATCCAATTTCTTTTCTTAAGGCTATGCAATCTTCAGTCAGATGCCCGAAATCCTCATGGTATGCACACCATTTGGACTTATCTTTAGTCCCGGATGGTTTATCATTCTTCCTGGGCCATCTGGCTTTTTCACCTAGATTCTGCAGTGCAAGGATCAGTTCATGATTATCAACGGAGAAACAATATTCTGAGATTGGAGGATAATCTTCATCATCCTCTTCCTGGTCAACAGCATGCACATTCTTGTTCTCATTCTTATGGTAGGATTTGAATTTGTTGCTCTTGAAGGAGGATCCTTGCTTCTCCGGTTTTGAGGATCCCACTTGTCTCTCCTGGATCCTCTTGTCATCCTCTAGCCGGATAAACCTGAGTGCTCGAGTTCTTACTTCATCTAAATTCCTGCATGGTGTCATGACAAGATCATCATAGAATAATGAATCCTTAAGCAGTCCCATTTTGAAGGCTTCAACAGCCGTAGCCATATCCAAGTTGGGAATGTCCAAGGATTCTTTACTAAATTTAGTTATATAATCCCTTAATGATTCATTATGATTTTGAGTTATCCTGTACAAATCACTAGTTAATTTTTCAAATTTTCTACTACAAGAGAATTGGTTATTGAATAAATTAACTAAATTAGCAAATGAAGTAATAGAGTAGGGGGGAAGACTTAGCAGCCACTTAAGAGCTGATCCAGTTAGAGTGGATCCAAATCCTTTACATAGGCATGCTTCTTTCAACTTTTCTGGGATAGGATTGATTTCCATCCTTTCCCTGTATTGTGCTATATGCTCCTCTGGATCCGTTGTGCCATCATACAGCTTCATGGTAGGGATATGGAACCTTTTGGGTACCTCTGCATCACAAATTGGTGGTGCAAAGCGAGATACCTTGTGGCTTCCATCCGCAATCTCCGGGATAGGCTTGACTACCCCTGGAACACTTGAGATCATATCTCTTAGCTTCTGTAACTCCCTGGCCATAGCATGATTGGTACCTGTATCCTGCATGAATCCATGGTTAGTGGTAAGATAATTATTTAAAGTGTTACCTCCCATTGGGTTCAAGTTAGGGAATCCATATTGCTGGGATTCTGGAACAACGGAGGGACCAGTGGAAGCAATGGTCTGCATTGGAATGAAGTCCCCTTGATGGACATCTAGACTTCCTGTTTGCAAACTCTTTAGGGATCCTGGCATCTGTAAGGATCCTGGTATCTGGGATGATCCTGGAACGAAGGAGGATCCTTGAACCTGGGATGATCCTGGAACAAAGGAGGATCCTTGAACCTGGGATGATCCTGGAACAAAGGAGGATCCTTGGCCCTGGAATGATCCCGGAATAAAGTAGGATCCTTGAAACTGCTGTGTCTCCGGATAGGCTCCCGAATTCCTGAAGGATCCCATGTACTGAGGATAGGATCCTACAGGCTGAAAATGTGAGCCTGATGTCTGAGTCATTGCTGCCGAGTTGAGATGTGATCCTCTTGACTCCCCTATGATTTGCACGTCCGAGATCCCTGATGGCTGGGAAGTGATCATTGGAGTATCAAAGCTCAAGGATTTGGGCATCAGTGGAGAATGATCCTCTGCCGCTTTCTTTTGTCTTTTGAGATCTCCAATTTCCCTGAGGATCCTTTCGTTAGTTTCATCTTGCCGCTGCATGCGATCCTTCATCTGCAAAATTAAAGCAAATACATCACTAGTACTGGGAATAGAAGAATTCATAGCAGAAGAAGATAGAGGTTTAGAGAAAGTGGGAGTTGATCTCTTCTCAGTATTTTTCTGAGATCCTGCCGGTGGAGGAGGCAAGGTGATCTGTGATGAGGTGACCGCAGACATCGCCGTGGACGTGTTCTTCAATGATGAAGCCATGTAACTCTTTGAAATGATTTCGAACAAAAGATTTTCTTATGAATGAAGCACCAATTGCCCCACGGTGGGCGCCAAACTGTTTTGGTCAAAAATCACACAAGGATAATGTAACCAAACTTTATGAAAACGGGGTATGATGCTTGGTTAATTATGAAAGTAAAGGATCACTTCTGTGATAAAGATGCAAAGACACAATGATTTATACGAGGAAAAAGCCCTTGATCAATGAATGATCTCCGGCATAAAAAACCTCGGGTGATGGCAACTACCGATCACCAACTTCAATATATCAAAAATATAATTACAACTTTGGATAGTAATGAGCTGAGTACAAGGATCACTGAGTGTCTAAGTGTTTGAGAGTTGTGTCGTATGTCGTGTGTCGTCGTCTGTGTTCTTCCGAATGAGGAAGAGGGGTATTTATACAAGTGTAGGTGACTTATTTTAGGTAAAATGACTAATTATCAGCTCATTACCCCTTTAGAAATAAAGACAATCTAGCCTAAATTGCTGCCCATGAATCAAGCCAAGTTTCCATATCCTGTGCAACGTCTTTCTTCGATTAAGCTCTTGCCATATTTGTGAAGACGCGTTCCTGGATCATGATGTCTGGAGCATATCCTGCTAGATGTTCCTGCAAAACAATATTGTATTGAGCGGAAGTAGCCGTTAGTATGAGGATCACCATAATGTCCCATGATCCTGATCCTGAAGTTCTGCGGAGGATCACTGTCTGCCAAAGAAACAAGGATCACTGGTTAGGATCATGTGTAAGGATCACCTATAATAAAAATCCAGCCCTAACAATAACCATAAGTGAAATTTTAACGGATAATAAGGATTAAGGATCCTTATTTGTTTAACTTCGAGAACCTGAAAAATGGAACATAACTTGGGACTAAGCCAATGTAAAAGATAAATTAGTAGCTGGGGACATGCCCAAAGGATAACTGGGGATGATCCCAAAGGATCACTGGGGACAAGCCCAAAGGATAACTGGGGATGATCCCAAAGGATCACTGGGGACAAGCCCAAAGGATAACTGGGGACAAGCCCAAAGGATCGTATGTAAACTGGAGTATGGCCCTTACTGGCGACTATCCAAACTTAGTGACATGAAAATGTCAAAACCTTAGCTAACGTGAAAACGTTAGAAACCTTATGAACGGATGTATGGTACGTCTACCATTATACATAGGATCCTGGGTATAGCCAGTACGATGAGGTTGTCAGCCCCGGAAGTGGGTACTGGTCCCAAAGACGTGAACTATATCAGGATCATCGTGCGCTGCTGGCGGAAACTGGGGATAATCCCAAGGATAACTGGGGTTGGACCCAAGGATCTGCGTTGCTTTTGAAGATCTTTGACGATATGCTGTAGATACCTGAACTATCATAACTCAAATGGTTCGTGAGAAGAGGATGAAGGATACAGGATCCTTATCCTTTGGTAAAAAGTAAGGAAATGTAATCGTTTTAAGATAAGGACATTACCAGAGTAAGGATCACTATCATCACCGGGATCCTTTGAGGATACTTCATTGTAAGGATCACATGCTTGAAGGATCACGTTCACATAAAGTATCTCTTTAAGTGAACAGCATTCCAGGCTCTTGGCAACAAGTTTCCTTCCATGGTTAGCAATCTGTATGCCCCCTTTCCTGCTTCAGCCTCAATCAAGTAAGGGCCTTCCCACTTTGGTGCTAACTTCCCGTCAGCAGGATTAACAGTGTTTTGGAATGTTTTTCTCAACACCATATCTCCGAGTTGGAACTTCCTTATCCTAACATTTTTATTGTAAGCACCAGCCGTTCTCTGTTGGTAGCTTGCCATCCTTATCCTAGCCAGATCCCTGATTTCCTCAATAGTATCCAAATCCTGAGCCAGGATTGTAGCATTCTCTTCAGGATCACGAGCACTTGTTCTAGCAGTTGGGATCACCATCTCTGTTGGGATCACTGCTTCTGCCCCAAATACTAAAGAAAAAGGTGTTTGACCAGTGGCATTCTTGGGAGTTGTTCTATCAGCCCACAGCACATAAGGTAACTCCTCTGCCCATTTTCCCTTCTTGGATCCTAGCTTCTTCTTCAGATTGTTGATGATGATCTTGTTGGATGATTCTGCTTGGCCATTGGCTTGTGGATGAACTGGTGTTGATGTTATCATCTTAATTCCGCAATTGTCACAAAAGTTAGTGGTTCTGCTTCCAATGAATTGGGAACCATTATCACATACAATTTCAGAGGGAACGCCAAATCTAGTTATAATGTTTCTTTTGATAAAGGATATAACTTCTTTTTCTCTGACTTGAGCAAAAGCTTCAGCTTCTATCCATTTAGAGAAGTAGTCAGTCATGGCAAGCATAAATACTTTTCCACCAGGTGCTTTAGGGAGCTTGCCAACTATATCCATCCCCCATCTCATGAATGGCCAAGAGGATGGTATGGGGTGTAGCAATTCAGCTGGTTGATGAAGGATATTGCTGTGTCTTTGACAAGGATCACATTTCCTAGCATATTCTACAGCATCCCTTTTCATGGTTGGCCAGTAGTATCCTGTTCTAAGGATCCTTGAGAACAATGCCCTGCCCCCAGTGTGGTTTCCACAATCTCCTTCATGGAAGTCTCTCAACACTTCTTCAATTTCAGGATCCTCGATACATCTTAAATATGGTCCTGCAAGAGATCGTTTATATAGCACATTATTTAAGATTGTAAATTGAGATACCTTAATCCTGAAAGCTCTAGGATTTTCTCCCATCGGAATCTCCCCGTATTGCAAGTATCTCATGATTGGTGAGATCCATGATCCTGTATAAGATTGAGCTTCTTCACTAGGGATTACTGCAGTATCCTCTTCTATTTCCATGGCCACCTGATTTTCAATAGCAGGAGCCAGGATATGAATGATAGGGATACTTATATCTTCTGGAATTTTTAAGGATGATCCTAAGTTGGCCAATGCATCAGCTTCCGTGTTATCCTCCCTTGGTACCTGTGTTAAGCTGAAAGAAACAAAAGAGAGTGCCAATTCTTTGACTATCTCTAAATATTTGGTTAGTTTTTCACCTTTAACAGCATAGGATCCATTAAAGTGATTGGTGATCAATAATGAGTCTACATATACTTTAAGATATTTCACCCCCATATCCTTAGCAATTTGCAAGCCAGCAATTAAGGCTTCATATTCAGCCTCATTGTTAGTTGCTTGGAACTCACAGGCTATGGAGTGGGGTATTATGTCCCCCTGTGGCGATTTTAGTAGTATCCCGAGCTCTGTGCCCTTGACATTTGAGGATCCATCAGTGTGTAGTATCCAAGGATCCTTGGTCTCATCCAGCTGCTGGACCTCCAATTCTGCTTCTTTTTGTAGATCACTACTGAAATCAGCCACAAAGTCAGCTAGTGCTTGGGATTTAATGGCTGTTCTTGGCTCATATCTTATATCATGGGCACTAAGCTTTACTGCCCACTTAGCCATTCTTCCGGACATCTCTGGTTTCCTGAGGACATTCTTGATTGGAAAATTAGTTCTGACAACAATAGTATGAGTTTCAAAATAATGCCTTAACTTAGTTGATGCCATAATTAATGCAAGAATAAGTTTTTCGAGGTGTGAGTACCTGGATTCGGCATCAAGTAAACTCTTACTTACATAGTAGATAGGATATTGTGTACCTTCATGATCCTTAACAAGGACAACACTTACAGCGGTTGAGGATACCGCCAAATATAAGGATAACACATCTCCTTTTTCGGGCTTTGTTAATGCTGGTGCTGAGGACATATATTCTTTAAGGGCTTGTAAAGCATTCTCGTGTTTCTCAGTCCATTCAAACTTCTTGTTCTTCCTTAGGATATCGTAAAATTCTTTACATTTTTCTGAGGATTTTGATATGAACCTGTTCAGAGCTGCTATCCTGCCTGTTAGCCTTTGCACATCCTTAGCATTGGCAGGGGACTTGATGTTCACTAGTGCTTTAATTTGCTCCGGACTTGCTTCAATGCCTCTCTGAGTTACCATATATCCTAGGAACTTTCCTGCCTTAACACCAAAGTGGCATTTTGAAGGATTAGGCTTCATGTTATATTTATCAAGGATATCAAATGCTTCTTCCAAATCCCTTAGGTGATCCTCAGCTTTCTTTGATTTGACTACCATATCATCTATGTATACTTCCATAGTTTGTCCAATTTGATCTTTGAACATCATATTCACCAGCCTTTGATATGTTGCACCTGCATTTCTTAATCCAAAGGGCATGGCAATATAACAATACAAACCTGTTGGGGTCATAAAGGCTGTATCCTCTTGGTCAGATGGTTCCATCTGAATTTGTTGGAATCCAGATGATGCATCCATAAAGGTCAACAGTTCATGCCCCGCTGTTGCATCCACCATGGAGTCAATGTGGGGTAGTGGGAAAGGATCCTTGGGACATGCCTTATTCAGATCAGTGAAATCGACACATACCCTCCACTTTCCGTTTTTCTTTTGAACAACGACCACATTGGCTAACCATTTTGGATATTTTACCTCTCTGATCATACCTGCTCGAAGTAGTCTCTCTACTTCTTCTTGGATAATGGCATTCCTTTCTGGTGCAAACTTCCTCCTCTTTTGATGGATTGGTTTGATAGACCTGTCAATGCCAAGTTTATGAGTTATGATATCCTTAGATATACCTGTCATATCTTCGTGCTTCCATGCAAAGGTAGACTTTCTTCTTTTGAGGAAGGATATCCTGTCTTCTTTCATCTTGCCAAGGATCCCTGATCCGATATAGATTTTAGATTCAGGATCACTAGGATCCAAGAGGATTTCATCCACATCTTGTTCCCTTGCCTCCAAGACATTCCTCGGAGGATACTGTAATTGCTATTGCTCCCTTGGCTTCGAGGTTGGCTTCATGGATGATGTATAACAATCCTTAGCCTCCTGCTGATCACTGTCGATCTTGATTATCCCCCATGGGCTAGGGAGTTTCACACATTGATGATAGGTGGATGGGACTGCTTTCATATCATGTATCCAGGGCCTGCCAAGGATAACATTGCAACAAGATAAACAGTCAATAACACAAAATTTTTGATAATTATGTAATCCTTCCACGTAGATTGGGAGTTTGATGTCCCCCAGAGTTTTCTTCGTTTCTCCACTGAATCCTACAAGCACGGAGGATCTTGGCGTGATGTCTGATTCTGGAATACCCATTTTCTTCAGAACATCAAGCTGGATAATGTTCACTGAGCTTCCTCCATCGATAAGGATCCTGCGGACAAAATGGTTAGAGATAAAGAGAGTAATAACTAAACTGTCATGATGAGGATCCTGAATGTTAATGCGATCATCCTCATCAAACGTTATCATCTTCCCTTCTGAGACACTTGATGTTCTAATAGGTCTTTCTCCATTATCCATTTTTGACTCCTTTGCATGCCTTTTGGCCGCCGAGAAGGATGTACCACAGATGTCTGATCCTCCAGAAATAAAGTTGATCACTTGTGCATTTGCCGGAGGTGCTGGAGCCTTTTCAGGGATCCTTTCAGGATCCCGAGTCTTTTGCTTTTTTCTTCCCAACAATTCTTTTAGGTGCCCCTTGCTTAACAGATATCCAATCTCTTTTCTTAAAGCTATGCATTCTTCAGTTAGATGCCCGAAATCCTCATGGTATGCACACCCTTTTGACTTGTCTTTAGTCCCGGATGGTTTATCATTCTTCCTGGGCCACCTAGCTTTTTCTCCTAGATTCTGCATTGCAAGGATTAGCTCATGATTATCATGCACATTCTGGTTGTCGTTTCTATGGTAGGATTTGAACTTATTGCTCTTGAAGGAGGATCCATGCTTCTCCTGTTTTGAGGATCCTACTTGTCTCTCCTAGATCCTTTTGTCATCCTCTAGCCGGATGAACCTGAGTGCCCGAGTTCTTACTTCATCTAGATTCCTGCATGGTGTCATAACAAGATCATCATAGAACAATGAATCCTTAAGCAGTCCCATTTTGAAGGCTTCAACAGCCGTAGCCATATCCAAGTTGGGAATGTCCAAGGATTCTTTACTAAATTTAGTTATATAATCCCTTAATGATTCATTATGATTTTGAGTTATCCTGTACAAATCACTAGTTAATCTTTCAAATTTTCTACTACAAGAAAATTGGTTATTGAATAAATTAACTAAATTAGCAAATGAAGTAATAGAGTAAGGGGGAAGACTTAGCAGCCATTTAAGAGCTGATCCAGTAAGAATGGATCCAAATCCTTTACATAGGCATGCTTCCTTTAGCTTTTCCGGGATTGGATTGATCTCCATCCTTTCCCTGTATTGTGCTATGTGCTCCTGAGGATCCGTTGTACCATCATACAGCTTCATAGTAGGGATATGGAACCTTTTGGGTACCTCTGCATCACAAATTGGTGGTGCAAAGCGAGATACCTTATGGCTTCCATCTGCAATCTCTGGGATAGGCTTGACTACCCCTGGAACACTTGAGATCATATCTTTTAGCTTCTGCAACTCCCTGGCCATAGCATGATTGATACCTGTATCCTGCATGAATCCATGGTTAGTGGTAAGATAATTATTTAAAGTGTTACCTCCCATTGGGTTCAAGTTAGTGAATCCATATTGCTGGGATTCTGGAATAACGGAGGGACCAGTGGAAGCAATGGTCTGCATTGGAATGAAGTCCCCTTGATGGACATCTAGACTTCCTGTTTGCAAACTTTTTAGGGATCCTGGCATCTGGAAGGATCCTGGTATCTGGGATGATCCTAGAACGAAGGAGGATCCTTGAACCTGGGATGATCCTGGAACAAAGTAGGATCCTTGAAACTGCTGCGCTCCCGGATAGGCTCCTGATTTCATGAAGGATCCCATATGCTGGGGATAGGATCCTGCCGGCTGAAAGTGTGAGCCTGATGTCTGAGTCATTGCTGTTGATCCGAGGTGCAATCCTCTTGATTCTCCCATAATTTGCACGTCTGGAATTTCCGATGGCTGAGAAGTGATCATTGGAGTGTCAAAGCTCAAGGATTTGGGCATCAGTGGGGAATGATCCTCTGCCGTTCTCCTTTGTCTTTTGAGATCTCCAATTTCCCTGAGGATCCTTTCATTAGTTTCATCCTGCCGCTGCATACGATCCTTCATCTGCAAAATCAATGTAAATACATCACTAGTACTGGGAATATAAGAATTCATAGCAGAAGAAGATGGAGGTTTAGAGTTAGTAGGAGTTTGACTCTTCTCAGCATTCTTCTGGGATCCTGCCGGTGGAGGAGGCAGAGTGTTCTGAGACGAGGTGACTGCAGACATCACCGTGGACATGTTTTTCAATGATGAAGCCATGTAATTCTTTGAAATGATTTCGAACAGAAAGTTTTCTTATGAATGAAGCACCAATTGCCCCACGGTGGGCGCCAAACTGTTTTGGTAAAAAATCACACAAGGATAATACAACCAAACTTTATGTAAACGGGGTATGATGCTTGGTTTATAGAAAAAGTAAAGGATCACTTCAGTGTGAAATATGCAAAGACACAATGATTTATACGAGGAAAAAGCCCTTGATCAATGTATGATCTCCGACATAAAAAACCTCGGGTGATGGCAACTACCGATCACCAAACTTCAATATATCAAAATATGGTTACAACTTTGGATGATAATGAGCTGAGTACAAGGATCACTATAGTTTCGAGTGTCTAAGCGTGTGAGAATTGTGTCGTGTGTTCTTCCGAATGAGGAAGAGTGTTATATATACAAGTGTAGGTGACCTATTTTAGGTAAAAAGACTAATAATCAGCTCATTACCCCTTTAGAAATAAAAGTAAATCTAGCCTAAATTATCGCCCTTAAATCATGCCAAGTTTCCATATCCTTCACAACGTCCATCTCCGATTAAGCACATGCTATAATTGTAAAGACGTGTCCTTTAATTGTGATGCTTAAGAGCGGATCCTGCTAGATGTCCTGCAAAACAACATTAAATTCAACGAAAGCAACTGTTAGCATGAGGATCCTATGATGGTCCGTGATCCTGATCCTGGAACTCTGCTGAGGATCACTATCTGCCAAAGAAACAAGGATCACTGGTTAGGATCACACGTGAGGATCATGTATTGTAAAAATCCAGCCTTAACAAATCCTATGTGTTTCAAAGTAATGTCTAAGCTTTGTTGATGCCATCACTAGAGCCAATATTAACTTTTCTAAATGAGAATATCTAGTTTCTGCATGTACCAAACTTTTGCTAACATAATAAACAGGATGTTGCTGACCTTCATGATCCTTTATAAGGACGGCACTTACAGCATTCCCTGATACTGCGAGGTATAGGGATAATGGTTCACCATCCTCAGGTTTCATTAATAGAGGTGCTGTTGAGAGGTATTGCTTCAAATCCTGCAAGGCTGCTTCATGCTTCTCCCCCCATTCAAACTTTCTATTTTTCTTCAGGATATCATAAAACTCCTTGCATTTTTCCGAGGATCTTGAAATAAATATGTTCAATGCTGCTACTCGGCCTGTTAATCGTTGAACATCCTTCATATTCGAGGGTGATCTTATATCCAGGATAACTTTAATCTGCTCCGGGCTAGCCTCTATCCCCCTTTTCGTCACCATATATCCTAGAAACTTTCCTGCCCCCACTCCGAAATGGCACTTAGAAGGATTCAGCCTCACGTTATACTGATCCAGGATATCAAATGCTCCCTTGATATCCTGGAGGTGATCCTCAGCCTTTTTAGATTTCACCACCATATCGTCAATATATACCTCCATGGTGTCCCCCAGCCTATCTTTGAACATCATGTTCACCAATCTCTGGTATGTTGCACCTGCATTTTTCAAACCGAAAGGCATAGCAGTATAGCAATAAATACCTGTTGGCGTCATGAAAGCAGTATCCTCTTGGTCCGAAGGCTCCATTTGAATTTGCTGAAATCCTGAGGATGCGTCCATGAACGTTAACATCTCATGCCCAGTAGTAGCATCCACCATTGCATCGATATGAGGAAGGGGGAATGGGTCTTTAGGACAAGCCTTATTCAAGTCTGTGTAATCTACACAGACTCTCCATTTCCTATTTTTCTTCTGCACTACGACCACATTTGCCAACCATCTTGGGAACTTGACTTCTCTGATCATTTTGGACTTCAACAATCTTTCGACTTCCTCTTGGATGATTATATTTCGCTCAGGAGCAAACTTCCTTCTTTTTTGCTGAACAGGCTTGAACGACCTGTCAATTCCAAGCTTGTGAGTAATAATGTCTTTGGATATACCTGTCATATCCTCATGCTTCCATGCAAACGTTGATATCCTGCACTTCAAAAAGTCAGTTAATTGTTCTTCAATATCCCGAGGGATATTGGTTCCGACGAGCACCGAGATATCAGGATTATCCTGATCCAGGATAACTTTCTTCACATCCTGCTCCGAAGCTTCTAAGATATCCCGGGCCCGCATCTTTAATTGCTACGCTGGATTAGGCTTGGTCGAGGATTTCATCGAGGATGTGTAGCATTCCTTCGCCTCCCGCTGATCACTATCAACTTTGACGACCCCCCAAGGGGTTGGAATCTTGATGCATTGGTGATAAGTCGAAGGCACAACCTTCATGTCATGGATCCACGGCCTGCCTAATATTATGTTATAGTAGGATAAGGAGTCCATCACACAGAAGCGTTGTATCGAGTTGACCCCTTCAGCATATACTGGTAACTTTATCTCTCCTACGGTATTTCTAGCTTCTCCACTGAAACCAACGAGCACAGTGGACTTCGAAGTAATGTCCATCGGAGATACATTCATCCTTTTCAATGTTTCCAGCTGAATTATGTTGACAGAACTACCGTTGTCCACCAATATCCTGCGTAAAAAATGGTTAGTCACATATAATGTTATTACTAAAGCATCATGGTGAGGATCCTGAACAGTATCCATGTCATCACTATCGAAAGTGATCACTTTATCAGTTGTGAGGGTAGTCATCCTGGCTGGTTTGCCTCCCCTTTCACTCTTGGCTTCCTTTGCTTGTCTCTTAGCCGCCGAATATGAAGTCCCACAAATGTCGAATCCTCCTGAAATAAAGTTAATTATCTTGGCATCTGCTGGGGGTGATGCTGCTCGTTCAGGATCCTTCTCGGGATCCTGCCCTTTAATTTTCTTTCTTCCCAGCAAGTCCTTCAGATATCGTTTGCTTAGTAGGTAGCTTATTTCTTTCCTCAGGGCAATGCAATCCTCAGTAACATGTCCGAAATCCTCATGGAAGGCACACCATTTGGATTTATCCTTCCAGTCAGCTTTTTGTTGATTCTTTCGAGGCCACCTGGCTTTATCTCCCAAACCCTGCATAGCATACATTAGTTTAGGTATATTAACAGAAAAACAATATTCAGATAATTCAGGATATTCTTCAGGATCCTCGTCTTCAACAGCATTCACTCTCTTGCTATCATTTCTGCCATATGGCTTGGAGCGATATGGCTTATATGAGGATTCTGATTTCCTGTTGGTTGATTCGTAGGTTGAGGTAGAATTCATCCTCTCTTGCATCTTCTTGTCATCTTCCAAACGGATATATCTCAAAGCCCTGTTACGAGCTTCGTCAAGATTCCTACAGGGATTCATTACAAGATCCTGATAAAACTGAGAATCCTTTTGTAACCCCATCTTAAAAGCTTGCTCAGCTGTTGCAACATCAAGATGCGGGATGTCTAAGGATTCTCGACTGAACTTGTTCACATAGTCCCTCAAGGATTCATGAGGTCCTTGAGTTATCCTGTAAAGGTCACTGGTTAATTTCTCAAAACTCTGGCTGCAAGAAAATTGACTATTAAATAAGTTAACCAAATGAGCAAAAGAAGTAATTGAGTGAGGAGGAACGTTTAACAGCCATTTTAAGGCTAATCCTGTCAAGGTAGAACCGAATCCTTTGCATAAGCATGCTTCCTTGAGATATGGAGGGATAGGATTGATTTCCATTCGTTCCCTATACTGGGCAATATGCTCCTCAGGATCCGTGGTTCCATCATAGAGCTTCATGTTGGGAGTTTGGAATCTTTTTGGGATTTCAGCATCACAAATAGGATGCACAAACCGAGATATCCTGTGGCTATCCTGGGATACTTCAGGAATTGGCTGAACCACCCCAGGTACACTGGATATCATATCCTTTAGCTTCTGAAGCTCCCTAGATAATTCTGATGTCACAGCTGTATCCTACAAAGATCCAACACTGTTAGTGGCAAGAGTATTATTATTATTAGACACGTTACCAGTCTGAGGGTTCTGCCCATATCCTGAAGCATATCCTGAGCTCCTCATGGTTGACATCCTGACCGAGGAGGGTATTTCAGGAGTATGATTCTGAGGAAGGCTGGGCACAATATTCCCCCTGTTATCCTCAGTGTAAACTGCGGAACTGAAGTTCAAAGTTTTGGGTTGTAGAGGAGTGACGATATCTTCGGTGGATCTGCTCGAGCCAGCTTTTAAGAGTTGTATTTCTCTTAACATCATTTGGTTAGTTTCCTGTTGCTGTCTCATTTGTTCCTGCACACTTCCAAGCAAGGTTAGAATTTCATCATTAGAAGCTAAAATGGGAGCAGATCCCTGGACACTCCGAGTAGGGATAACATCCTGAGGTTGTGACGAAACTGGCATCCTTGGAGGAGGTGGTGGAAGCACCGAACCGGTAGTAGCAGAAGTCGTAGCGGACATGGTGGAGGAGCTCATGTTTGATCTTGAGGCCATTGTAAACAATGTGGCAAAAATTTTGAAAACTGAAAACCGATTAGCGATTTCACAAAAATTTTTAGTAAAGAGAGCACCACTTGCCCCACGGTGGGCGCCAAATTGTTTTGGTCAAAAATTACCGAAGCAATTAAGTGATCAAATTAGTTAAGTGAGGTAGTGTGCTAAAAAATGTGTTGAAAATATTTTGGTTAAGTTGTTTAGAAAAACAATATTCAGGATACGGCTCAGGATATTGAGCTGTATCTACGATCAAACAATGAGCAGAAAAGTAAAGGTTGACACGTGATGTACGAGGAAAGCCCTTGATCAATCTAGATCGCCGGCATAAAACCTCGGGAGCTGACAATCGCAGCTGCCTTGTTCTTCTTATTGCTTCAAACTTCAGGATAAGTGCAGGATATGATACGGATCAACTAAGTGTTACAATGAGATTTGAGTACAAGTGTTCGTGTGTAATGATTGCTAGAGACTAGAGAGCAAAGTGTGCGAAAGAGTGTATGTGACTTAATCTGATCCGATCAATCTATTTATAGTAAAAAGAAAGCAACCAACTATCCTATTATTCCGGGATCCGGCGAATATTCCACATGTGAATGTTGTAATCCACATCTTCCGGCTTCAACGTCTTTCTCCCAACTGTTTTGCCCGAGTCTCAAGGAGAAGAAGTCCACTTGAACGTTGGAGACTTATAACCTTTAATCTGCATGTGGTTAAACCAGTTATTACCAGGATATCGTTTCAGGATGTTACCAATATCCCGATCCGGTATCCTGGCCTCAAATAAACAATCAAAAGCAGAATATTAGTCAGGATTTAAGTTCAAAAAATGGCCCATAACAATAGGGTAAAATGACTGAAATACCTTCATGTGCCTTGCACATGACCACACTTAACTGATAATTTTAGCTGGGTTAGTACCGAAGGACGAAAGGTGTAATGAGTTTTCCAAAGAAAGGACTGTGACTGTAATTATTAAAGTTAAAGGGTATCCATTGCAATCTGGTACAAACATAAAGGACGGAAAATGTAATTTACCCATTGGAAAACAACAGATGAGCTGCTACGACTTCTAATGATCAAATATTTTTTTCCTCACAAAAACACTGTCCACTATCTCTCAGTTATTCTCTCTTTATCTTACTTTGTTTCTATTTGCAAGAAAAAATCAACCACCAGATGACCCCTTCCTCTTTGCAGGTACAAAGAAAAAATGTACAAGTATTTGTTCAGTGGCGTCTTCAACGGTCACCACTGCATCCACCGCCGGGCACCACTACCACTATCGATCAGAGGCGATTGACCACCGCACTACAGCCGACAAACAACCGATCGGTTCCACTCAGAAATTTCAAAGAAGATGAAAATGTGGGTTGTATCTGAAACGGGAGTAGGTGAAGAAACATGGCAAGGGCCGACCATGAGATAACAGTGGTTGAAGGTGTGGGGTCACGATGATGTGGGTGTTTGGGATTTCTTATTTTCATCAACTTATAACTTATTAACTTTTTGAAAAGTTAAAAAGGACTTATAATGTATTTTGAAAAGTTAAAAAGCAATAATCGACTAAGTAGCTAAGACTACAAATATATTATATACACTCTTGATTTTTCGACATTTAATTTTTAATTATTATTTTTTTTTGTATACAGAAAATGTTATTAGTTATTGAATAAGTACCAATGGGCTGGTGGTCTATTGGAAAGGCAAAGCCTTTAAAAAACCTAGGTTGGGAAGGGGAAGGTATTGGGTTCAAGTCCCACAAACGACAGGGGATTAAAGAAATTAGCTGTTCAAAAAAAAGTTACTGAATAAGTTCATTAATTAACATTAATTGCGCATTAGTTGCAATTAATGAAGTAATAAATAATTTCGAATTAAATAAAAAACTGAATTAATTAACATTAATTGTGCATGGGTTGCAATTAATAAAGAATTTCGAATTAAATAAAAAAATTTTTGTTGCGCTTTAATTACCTAGGAGATAGAAGCACATTTAATGCGTTGCGCCTTAGAATTTTCGATATAAAAATAATTATGTTGATAAAATAAATAGTTCAGTATTGTTAAAATTAGATATTCTTTTATGGCTATGTTGTTTTTGGTTAATTGTTGTTGCTAAGGTTTAAATATATATTTTATTTTTAACAACCTATTATATTTTATTTATTTATATTGTTTTTGTGAATAATATTTGTTATGAATATTCTTATATTAGTATTATTAAAATATGTTTATCTTAATATAATAATCATCATATCTAGAGATACAAATAGAAATACAAGTAAACCTATATAATATGGTTATTAACATTATCACTTTTATATTTCCGGGTTGATACTGTACTTTTATAGTTTTTTACATCGGTTTTGTTATCGTTTCGACTTAGTTATTCTTTTATACGATAAAGTTTTGCGTAATAATCCGTGTAACGTGCGTGTGTAATTCAACGTTTTTATGTCTATTTGTGTCTGGTTTAGTAGTCCAGTCACAACGTATGGGTTCTAAAAAAGATGTAAACGTAGAAACCATTGGACTAAAAAATCAATTAATTTCATACTCACTTATGGTTTGCTTAAACTAAACCGGACTCTCTTAACTTATAAAAAACCTTCCTTTTCTTAGTTACTTGTACAAACTGTAGATAAATTGGTAATACTCTAAAAAATGTTTATATATATATACAGTAATAAAATATATGAGGAAGCCAGAAGTGTAAGAGGCGGGGGGAAGAGACCTATCAAATTTTACTCCGATTACACCTCTTGCACACCATACTCCACCAACTCTTACACACTTAGAATCTTGAAAATGATAGCAACTTAATCAAGAGTTAATCCATAAAACTGAAACTCATAATACAACCCAATAATCAACTACGGAGGTCATCTAGGTTTAACTTTGATGATTATGTATCCTCCTTGACTGAAGTTGAAATGGATATTAAAAAGTTTACTGATCCTACCTCTTCTAATTAAGCCATTAGCATCGATCAATTTTCTAAATGGAATAAAAATTGTTATTAGCAAATTTAATTTTATGTGTCAAAATAACGTTTGGGATTTGGTTGAATTACCTAAATCCAAATGCAAACGTTAAAACACTAAAAGCAAGATTTATTGTTAATGGTTATGCTCAGAAGAGAATTATTTATCAAAGAATCATCTTACCTTTCTTACAAAAGGTTTCTTTGAGGATCATTGTTGTTCTAGTAGCTTATAATCTTGTGTAGCTACATTAAATGGATATTAAAACAACTTTTCCTAAACAAAGACTTACATGTTCAAAACAACCTGAAAGTTCTAAACTGAAAGGTCAAGAACACTTAGTTTCTAAGTCGGTGAAATCCATATATGGGTTGAAGCAAACATTAAAATGTGACGAAATCTTAATGCAATTCTTTTCATCACGAATTAAGTGGATTTATGTGTACCAACCTCAGGATGAGTGGGAGCAACTAATGTAAACTTGTCCTTATATAGATGACACTCTTTTGATAAGTATATGTTACATAAGTCAAATAATTTCTCACACATATTTTGATATAATGAATCTCGGAAATACCACTTACGTGAGAGATATCAAAATATACCGAGATAGACCCATTGGGGCATTAGTTTCGTGCCATAAGCTTTACTCTAAAGTGGGTCCTTACATATGTAACAAACAATATTGCTCCCATTAAGAGGATAAAATGATAAATGAGATTACTTCCGTATGCTTCATTAATTAGAAGCCTTACGAAGGTTCAAGTCTATACTCGTTCAGATATTGCTCACATTGATGAACATTAGACCACTATAGATTATCGTGAAGCATCTTACAATATCTTTAAGAAACGAGAAAGACTATAAGAAGAGGTTGATTATTCTTACCTTGATTGTGTAATATTTCAAACTAAAAGTCAATTTAGGGTAATCCTTATGTCTGCGGACAAATTTGTCTCATGGGGGAGTCATAAGAAACTGATAAAACAAAATAAGTTATATTGACATAATATGTTGTTAATTAACAACGCAGTTGTCAATAAATGTTGTTGAAGATTTATTAGTGGACTCATAAACTTGTTAACTCCATATAAATACTATATTGAAGACTTACTGTGAAAAGTCAGCAACCTTATTTCCTCGAGCAGTAACAGTTCGAGAGGTGCTGCATTAAACTTCGATACAAAATTATTGTTCGTTTATGAACAAGAAGAGGAACCTAAATGATTTAAAAGCACAATTTTCATACAAAATCTTCCCCCCGCCTCTTGCACTTCTGACGATAATGCCATTTTTGCACCTAAAATGATTTAAAAGCACAATTTTCATACAAAATCTTAGTTACAACTATATTTTGGATAAGGGATGCTAAAAACCTATGCGATATATATAAAAATTTATATAATCTTCTTGCGCCTCAGGTAAGAAAAGCCCACCGCCATTGCGCTTCGCGCCTCATTTTTAGACCTCGTCGCTTTTGTGCGCCTCTCGCTTTTTAAAACCAAGAACCTGAAAAGTATTATACTTTTATTAAAACAGACTCAATAATAGTAGAACGGAGTGATCTCAAACTAATATCTATCTGACTCCACGTGATTAACTTACTAGCCATTAGTTAACACTTAAAATAAGAAAACATGAACTGCAAGATAGTAACACTTAAAATAAACACTTCCAGAGTTCCAGGTACAATCCTCTATAGCAATCCACATATAATCTCCTTATGGCAAACTGGTTGCAATATGTAAACTTCCTACATGATTCTTTTGGGTGATACTGTAGTGGGTTTAGATTTTAGGTTATTGGACACTTGTCACTTTATAAATTGTTCTTACACTGCTTACAATTAGGACCCTTTGTAGAATAACTTAACCCGTACTCTAAAATTATAAATATAAGATCAAATCACAATTGGTCAAACATGTTAGGTGTCAAGAAATTCACATACACAAAACACACACTTAGCAACAACAATGACACTAGCATCATGAATCTTTCCAATGAAATGGTTTAAATGTTTAATTATGTATTCAGTATATAATTTACATACTAGATAAAATTCAACTCCTATGTCTCCACTAACATATAGGCAATCACTTTTAAGCACAACTAAATTTGCAAAAGATTTTACATTGATGTGTAGAGGATATTGTTGTCACTTGAATTATCCAAGGATTCATTGAGATCAATTGGTAAAAGGAAGCAATTAACGAAATGAATATGTAAAATTAATTGTTTAATAACTTATGGCATTTTAGGCTGTATAGGATGGAACTATGTTTTTGTTTTCCAAAGAATGGATCTCCAATTCTGCACCTAAAAATTTAGATATAGTTCATAGTAGAATGAAATCCTAATGTGCTCAAAGTCATGATGCTTGACCAATCTGATAATGCCACTCATTGCCTTATCAAAATTTTAAGAGACGAAAACACTTTTCCATGTTCCTTTATCTATGCCCATGTGAAAGCCATAAAAAAAAAAAAGACATTACTAATAATCTATCATCTATACATTACCAAACTGCATAAGAGAAGTAGAAACCTAAATTAAGTAAACCACAATGTTAACTCACATTTGTTAAAAGCGAGCGCTTCAAGCGCCTAGGCGTAATTCTAAGGCGCAACACATTAAATGTGCTTCTATCTCCTAGGTAATTAAAGCGCAACAAAAAATTTTTTTATTTAATTCGAAATTCTTTATTAATTGCAACCCATGCACAATTAATGTTAATTAATTCAGTTTTTTATTTAATTCGAAATTATTTATTACTTCATTAATTGCAACTAATGCGCAATTAATGTTAATTAATGAACTTATTTAGTAACTTTTTTTTGAACAGCTAATTTCTTTAATCCCCTGTCGTTTGTGGGACTTGAACCCAATACCTTCCCCTTCCCAACCTAGGTTTTTTAAAGGCTTTGCCTTTCCAATAGACCACCAGCCCATTGGTACTTATTCAATAACTAATAACATTTTTGTAACTAAGGACTTTTCTAGTTATCTCTAAAACTTTTTACTAAATTGATAAGCATAATGAACCGTCTTTCTTAATTAATAATACTAGAGTTCTCAGGATTATGAGTTAGGCTTTATGAACCCTTATCTTAAAACTAATTTAATTAGGGTTTCAATCCTTTCATTACTGTTGGTACTAATCGATATGGAGCTTCTGTGACAGATACGACTCCGAATAGGATGTCAATCCAATCTCCACTTTGCCTCTCTGGAGGTAACTAGGGTAGTTTGTCACTTGTGCCATGCAAATGACACATCTGTTTTCACGAGTACATGTATGCCTTAAGTAGAAACGCCTACTCAGGCATTTCTATAATGGATATCTTCCTTGAAAGGATCATCGCCGAGAATGGAAGAAACGGTCTTTAAAGATTTCCTTGGTAAGTTCTACCTTATTTAATATCTGGATTTCTTATGAGTATAATCAAAAGTTTGCTAAGCTTATGGTTTACCAAAGGCTTATTATCCCCAGAATTAAAACAAGACACTCAGCAGAAAATATCTTGGATAAATGATAAGGAATGTACCTGATGCTATTATTGATATGTATTGTCTCTGGCATTCATCCGGTAGTTCAGGCGTTTCCTTTCTTAGCCTCTCTAGGCTTAGCTGTACCTTCTTTGGCAGCTTTAGGGCAATTAGTACTGATGTGGCCCTTCGCGCCACAGCTGAAACAGACTGCATTCTTTATGTCCCTACATTCGTGGGACTGGTGACCAGTTCTTTTACAGATGCCACATTGCTTTGGCTTTTGGTTTGATCGACACTGTCCCCAGCGTCTTCTTTTGCAGGTTTTGCATGTAGGCTTTTTGTTGGAATCTTGTTGGTTCCTTTCGAATTTGGATTTGCCCTTCTTCTTAGAATTATGGGAGTTATCCTCCTCCCTCTGTCTTTTCTCATTAGTCTCAGTTTTGACCGATTTTTGTCTCACTATATCTAGAGTGAGGGACAAGGATAGATCCACAGTTGATCTGAATGTGGTTGGCTTTGAAGCCTTAACATTCCCTTTTACTTCCGGTGCCAGACCACCGATAAAACGCGCAATGCGTTTAGGTTCAGAGGTAATTAAATAGGGTACCAATCTAGACAGGGAGTTGAAGTCAGTAACATATTGTTGACAATCTAGGTTTTTCATTGTGAGAGTCAGAAAATCTGTCTCCAATTTTTCCACTTCGTGTTGTGGACGGTAATTCTCTCTGATAAGATCCACAAACTTGGACCATCCCATATTGTATAGGGGAATTTTCCCCTGGACTGTACCATGGCCTTCCACCATGCGAGGGCCTCGCCTTTGAAAGATTGTGAAACGAATTTCACTATATCCTTATCAGCACAATTGCTGATGTCCACAATAGTTTCCATTTCATCAAGCCATTTCATGGCATCGATCGCCCCTTTTTTCCCCATTGAAATCCCTGGGTTTGCATGAGACGAAGTATTTGTATGTGCACCCATCTTCAGCTGAACGGGGCTTATCATGGAGCACTAACTTCTGAGGTTCGCTCTTTGCATTTGAAGAGTGAACGGAGCTCTCCTTGCGAGCTAATGTCTTTGGTTTTGTATGGGACTTTGAGCGAGTAGCACTTGATTCCTTATTGTTCTCAAGAATTTTACCCACAACTTTATTAACTGCCACGCCAATCATGCCCTGAAGATCAGCGCCATTAACATTTACATTTGCATCATTGTTTCTATTTGCAGTACTGCTGTATGCTTCATCAGAATCCACCATTTTGAAGCTTTGGTACTAAACACCAATAATAACAATTTCTTAGTTACAAAATAATAGTGAATCATCGTATTTGATGATTATCAAGCCATGGTATCATTAAACCATATCGGCTATTAGGTTTTATCTTCCATATAGTATGTTACTTGAATGTATATCAATTATACTTGGCCTAGGTCACAAAAAGGACCATTAATGGCATTTAAGGGTTGGACCAAATCCATTACCTTTTTTTTTGACAGGGGATCACAATGTCACAATTGTCTTTGTCATATAGACGATTATGAGTAGCTCGAAGGCTAGCCTTAAAGGACTTTAATATATATATATGGTACAGAGGCCCGTCACAGGGACGTAAAACGATATGTTATAAAGCCTAGTCATGAAGGACATAAATAATCATATGGCATAAAAGCCTTGTCGCAAAGGACATTAGTTTATAAAACGCAATCTTCTTAGATCAGGGGCTTTAAGGCTTGAACATAGTTCTTCACCTTTGGACAGGGAGTTATAGACTACAACTGTCTTCGTTTTAAAAGACGATTTATTCTGCCACATAGGTAAATCAATGGATATCACTAATAGATGTTTATATATACACATAATTATCGTAATTTAAGATATCTATCAAGATCTTATCGATCTTATATAGTATGAGGCTTAGGCATTGCCCGTCACCTTGGACAATAACCACAACGGTCACAATTGTCAATGTCAGTAATGGACAATATAGTATATGGCCCGTAGGCGAAACATCACTAAAGGATGTTAAATAATGTGATCATCATATTAGATGATATTATTCATGATCATATTGATCTTTTAGACTATGAGGCTTGGACATAGTCCAGCATTTTTAGACAGGGGGTCGTAGACCACTACTGTCGTTGTCTTATTGGACAACAAGTTTAGCCCGTAGGCAATTCATCACTAACGGATGTTTATATTTTGATCATCATATTGATGATACTTGCCATGATCTAACTCGATCATATAGGCTTTAAGGCATGGACATAGTCCAAATACCTTGACGGCTGGTGTGGTTTCTCAAGTCACACTGTCAGGAGTGTTAACATGTTCTTAGATGTTAACAAGGATTAATTGTCTTAAGAGGGTTTACCATCATAGCATGTCTGTACTGACATATTGGCTAGGTTATACCATTAAGAAGATCGTTTGGAATTATTTAGCAAATCGATAAAGTTTGAATAAAATTTCCACTAGTATTTGATAAAGGACGAAATGAATACCTATATAAATTTTTCAAGCTTCCCATAAATCAATAGGAAATTTACAACAGTGCCTTAATCAGGACTTTTACTATCTTATTTGTCCATAGAGGACTAAAAGGAAAAATATAAGTCCGTATAAGGACTATAAAATATTATAAGTCCGTATAGGGACTATATTAAAATAGTTTGCCCATAAAGGGACTATAATGAAATGTCATGTCTTCTAAGGGACTATAGTGAAATCTCGTGTCCCTAAAGGACTATTTAGAAATAACATATCCCCAAAGGGATTTTAATGAAATAACGTGTCCATAAAAAGGACTATATTGGTACAACATGCGCACAAAGAACTTTTCTAAACAGATGCCCTCACAGGGACTTAAATTAAAAATATGTTCATTAGGGAATTATAATAAACCAACGTCCGCACAGGGCAGAAAAGATAGGTCCTAATAGGGACTTTGATGCAATACTAGTCCACGCGGGGACGAAAGGAAAATATAAGTCCGTATAGGGACTATAAGACATGTCAACATCGGGACTATAGTGAAACGATATGTCCTCGAAAGGACTATGATGAATTATTATATTCGCCAGAGATCTTTAATGAAATAACATGTCTAAAAATATTTTTAATGAAATGACATGTCCATGAAAAGACTATAACAGAGTATAATGTCCACAAAAGGACTATACGGAAATGTGACGTCCAAGAAAGGACTATGTTGTAATATAATGCTCACGAAGAGACTATTTTGAAACATAATGTCCTCAAAGGGACTTTATTGAAATATAATGTCCTCGAAGGGACTATGTTGAAGTACAGTGTCCACGAAGGGACTATGTTGAAATATAATGTCCACGAAGGGACTAAAATAATTAAATGCCCATACAGGGATTTAGAGGAAAAACGAAATAATGTGAAAGATTGGTTTTCTAATGCCTTCCTTGCTCCATTTCGATTGTTTCTCTTCTTTGTTTGCCGTATGCTATAGCGATACTGAAGATTTTAGTGAATTAAATAAGCATTCCAGTTCAGGATTTGTTGCTAGGAGTAGGATCCAAGGATTTATGATTTGAAAATTTTAAATTGGATCACGGATTTGTAGCTTAATAAGCATAGTCCAAGTTTAAAATTTCAAAACTTGGAGATATAAAATAGGGATTAATAGCATCCACATGTATCATCTTCAATATGGGAGCCTCAGGGATTTCCTGCTATGGACTCCACCTGTACAGACTTCAAGATTCGAGCCTCAGGGACCTCCGGTATGGACTCCGAAGTCTGGTTAAGGGATTTAACAAGTTTGGTTTTGGGAATAGGTCCATAAAGGTCTTTCCTCCAACCGGTTGCACGCTTATCCTAGCCGTGGTACAAAGCTTGGTATTTCTAGGCTTCAGATGTGGAGAATTTCCATCAATGGCTACTTTGCCTGGCGACATATTCAAAATACATAAAATCGAAAACAATGGTTACTTAATAGGGATGAGAGAATTCCTATGTTCAGTCTAGACTCAGAAGTCTAAAGAATATGCTACTGTGTCATTTGAGATTAAACACTAAAGGCTAGTGTTTAATTCACTCAAACGTTGGCTCTGATACCAACCTGTCACACCCCGATATTTACAGCTCAGCCCGGTGGGAAGTGTCGTGACGTAAGATTGGTATCGTCATGGTCAAACATACACAGAATAACACAGCGGAAGTCTTAGAATATAAAATATTATTACAAACCCAAATGTCTGAAAATATAAAAGTATTAAGTACAGACAAGCTTGAAATAATCCACAGGCGGATCATTAAAACAAAAGAAGTTTATCAGACTAATGGCTTATGCGAAGGAGTTGCAAGTTCCTCGTCTAACAGCCCCGAGTAGCTTCCAGCCTATTTACGTATTTGTACCTGTCACTTAGACTTTTGAAAATACGTCAGTTTTCACTGGTAAATACAATGAACCGACACATTTGAAAAATGTTTATGAAAATTGGTTTAGGTGCACAAGGCACAAAATATTTTATACTTGGGACAAACTATATCTCATGTTATCAGTTTTACATACTTGCTCTACATACGAGGCCCGGTACTATGCCAGTTCATGATTAACCGACACACCACTTATTCCCTTATTGGGAAACCCATATTGGGTATAAAATTATTTAATAAACCATATTGCATCTGTCGGGTGTATGCCTACACCCCGTGCTTAGGTCGTGGCCATTTGCAATTAATGAGTCAAGGATATCCAGGACACGGTCGCATTAACCCCCAATGTTTCAGTCAAGCAATACGAATTAAAACGAATTATTTGAATTTCCCGATTTATTACTCTTCGAATCCCATACCCAACCATGCGGTAATTATATTACCGTATCCCAAGCCATATAAGGGAAAATAGGTTAAGAGTATTTACCTGTGCTAGTTCCTGTCTTAAATTGCAAGATTTATAATAACTTAGCCGTATTCAATTAAGTAAGTGTAGGTATAATTTACCGGAAGGCTCTAGTCTGGAATGATGGTATAAATAACCAATTAGAATGCTACGGGCTTTATTTAAGTCATAGACTTAAACCGGCTAGCTGGAAATATTAAAAATGGTACGATACGCTAGATTAAGCGATGACCGGAATAAAATGTAATTTAGACCCAACAAGTATAAAGGCTTGTATAATATGGGTAAACTAAATACATTTTGGATTTTGAAGTAAAAATGATAAGGTTTAACTCGTTTTGGTAAACTTACGTAAACTAGTTACGTAAGCTTGTCCGTACGCGTATAAGCGATAACGAGTAACCTGAGGAGTCATGGACAAGTTCCATATGTCAATATACTTTAAATAAGTTAAAATGTCAGCAGGATATCAACTTCTATGCCCGTTAAAGTTTAAAATTCAAATTATGCCCCATAAGGGCGTTTTGGTCATTTTACGACGTATAAAAGGGACTTGAGTACAATCTGATGTCATGATCATAAACATTCTTTAAAAACACTTTATTTATGATACAATATCAGTATGATATCAAACATATGTGTGTTTTATAGTTTAAATCCAAACTATGCTCCGTAGGGGTATTTTGTAATTTCACACATAGTTTTGATGGCTAATTTGGGAACTTGAGTTTATACCATATACCTACTGTGAAAATATTTAAAATGATTTATAAAGTCAGTAGGTAACAAGTCTTGATTGGTAGTTATGGCTTAAAATCTTACTATGCGCCGAAACGGTGTTAAAGTCGTTAAATGACGATATTTGCGATCTTTTAGGAAAACTAATGTTATGATCAGGTTTATCTGACCAAAAAATGTTAATTAATATAACATATCAGTAATAAAAAGGTTTTGTATGAAAATTGTGCTATTAAATCATTTTAGGTGCAAAAAGGGCATTATCGTCATTTAAGGACGTAATTCAAGAACGTATGCGTAAACTCAGCTTGTAAACTGAATGAACATCCCAAATTATCCTAATTATGATATTACATCAGTAGACAATGAGTTTGGTATGAAAAATCATGCTTAAATCCGATCTACGCGCATAAAGGGCATTTTGGTCAATTTAAAGCATAATTTACGATATTATATGCAAACTCAGTTTATGATCAGATTTGTAACATCAAAATATATTAACCATGTTAACATATCAGTACCTAAGTTGTTTGAAAGCTTATTGATGTCTAAAACCTTATTTTTGCTAAAAAGGGCATAATAGTCAAAGTACGTCATATTAACGGAACATGTGCAAAAACTCAGATTTCTAATATGATCGTGTAATATAACCTTATAGGGTTATGCTACATTATGTTACGATCATAACGGAACCTATAATCAGTAGCAAACTAATCTAATTCGTTTCATAATCGAAAGTCAACGCAGAAGTCAAACTTCGCGACTTTCGGTTGCGAACCGACCCTAAAACTAGAATTGACGAGCCGAACATGTTTACACATGTTCTAATAATTATTACCAAGTTGTTTAAGTGATAAAACATATTTTAGAACATTTTTAAACTCATATCACAATTATTTCAAAAACTGACCCGTTGACTTTTTAAAACAATATTACGTTAACTCGTCAATTGACCAAGCAAACGTGATTCTTAGAAGGTGCCCTTTTGAGGGTTTAACATCTACCTAATTAAATCACTTAGCCATGTTTGTTGCGAACAATGACTTGACTGTTTACGGTGTAACTAGAAGTCAAAGGGTTTATCGTAAACGCTTGACTTTTCGGCTTTTTAAGCCAAATAAAAGAACTAGTCATGAAAGGAACACTTAAAAGTGGTCCTATGGATTGAAGAAAACTCAAAGGTGGTTCCCAATTGCTTAGGATCCTCCAAGATGAGAAGATAGGAAGAAAGAATGAATGGTGCACTTTGAAAATAAAATTTCAAGGCCCTTATATAGTTTTTGAGAAAGGATAAGATCATGCCATGTGTTTAGGGAATTCATGAGATGATTACAAGTGTTATACTCGGTTTTTAAAACCAGTAACAAGTCCATAGATTCATCAAATGGTTTTAGTTATGGGTGGGCTTTAAGTAATGAATAATAATAGTAATAATAATAATAATAATAATAATAATAATAATAATAATAATAATAATAATAATAATAATAATAATAATAATAATAATAATAATATTAATATATGCCCATTGTGACCAATATTAGGCATACCCGGGAGTATGACCGAGCATCACGGAGTTCCCGGTTCGTTTAAAAGGTCTCTCAAAGATGTAGATTTACACGTTGACGCTTTTAGTCCTTTTAACGCTAAAACTTGTGCGTATTATCGTTTAATGGCATCAAAGTCTTAAACGGCCAATATTAGGCATTCCCGTGAGTATTATCAAACATCACGATGCTTCGGGTTCGTTAAAAGGTCACTCAGAGGTAAGAATTAACATGTTGACACTTTTAACCCTTTTAACGCATAAACTAGAGCGTATTATCATTTATCGGCATTAAAGCCCTATATGGCCAATATTATGTATTCCCCAGAATACAATCAGATATTATAACACTCAGGGTTTGTTAAAAGGTCACTCAGAGGTATAATTAAACATGTTGACGCTTTTAACCCTTCGTCGCACAAACTTTTAATTAATTACGTAAACGGTTCCATTCGATCAACAAGTGGCTCAAATATAATTATGAATACCGTGTGTTGTTATTCAGAGGCTTAGTTTAAGCATGTTAACACTTTCAGTCCTTCCACATTCAAAGTTTTTGATTTTTCGCAAAATTAGTCGCTAATAGTCAATGTTTGACTTCATTAGGGTTTAGTACACGTGTCAACACATTGTTGGGCACAATTTTTACGAGGTGTTACACAAATGCACTTGCGGTTTTCATGGATCTCATGAACCGAGTGTGCAAATGATACCTCGATAAATTTGTTATCCTTTTCATCGATGACATCCTGATCTACTCGAAGATCCAAGAGGAACACGAGCAACATCTACGTCTTATCCTGGAACTGTTACGCAATGAACAACTCTATGCCAAGTTCTCAAAATGCGACTTTTGGCTTCGTGAAGTCCATTTCCTAAGACATGTGGTCAATGAAGCTGGGATTCACGTTGATCCAGCTAAGATCGACTCCGTTAAGAACTGGCCAGCACCTAAAACTCCAACTGAAATCCGTCAATTCTTGGGTTTGGCAGGTTACTATCGTAGGTTCATTGAAGGATTTTCTAAGATCGCCCAACCCCTCACAACTTGTAAATCCCGATACAAGACCACAATGATATCACATAAGCTTGTTTGGTGGCGGAATCACACAAACAAGCAATGATTCAACATAAGAAAGGAGATGAAGTAGAAAGATTCTTGATTGATGATTATATCTTGCATACAAAGCTTTTGTCAAATACAAGATTTTCTATGATGTCACCAATACTAATCACCTAAACATAATTTATTATTTAAAGATAGTGTTTAGGGAGGATGCTCCCTAATCCTAGGCCCATTTCCATAAAAGCCCACTCGATATCCACTAATCCACTAGACCACTAATCCATAAATCTAATTAGGGCCTAACAATCTCCCCCTAGGTTTACTGGATTAGTTGCTGCATCAGTTTTGTGGTCCGCCTTGCCCCGGTAATGGATCAGCAAATAGATGATGTCTCAATATGTTTCCAGCAACGCTCGTCCAAGCCTTCGCACATTCTTCATACTTGTCATTTGTGCGAATTTGATGATTGGATAAAACCAGGATGTCTTCCTCATGAAAACTCATCAGATCAAAGGCATTCGGAATTTGGATACATTGCTCTTGAGTTACTATCACAGCTTCGGCCATCTTGGGGTCATATGCCCAAAATTGTTTGAAATCGGAATAATCTTCTCCTTGTCTGTTGGTGGCCATATGATAGACTTGACCGCTTGGTATGAGGGTCACGAACCCCAGGATTCCTTCTGATTGTAGGCTCAGCTGTCTTCATGCTTGCGAAGTTACTTTTTACTTCCTTCTCAAGCCTTGAATGAAAATCCCTACCTCTTCCTCTTTGATTTGGTTCTGGATCATGATACAGGGCACGCAAGAGACTCTTCAAGTCAATCTTCGTCAACGATTCAAATTGAGATACTTTCGCGTAATATTCCCTGTGCTCGCTTTCATGTGTGATCAACCACAGCTGCTTGTCCTGCTCATATCTCCAATTGGCGACTTGAGACTTATTTCCTACAGTATCGTAGTGGCTTGATCCCAGCTCCATCACAAACCTTTCAGGCCTTTTCATTGGATCCTTTTATTGGAAGTTTTCATCAAGAGGATTCATATCAAGGTTCTTCATCAGTAGCATCTGTTTGTTGCTTTGTTTCTTTTCACGTTTCTTGCTGCTTTTCTTCCTTGGCTCAGCAGAAAGATAGGCGTTCAACCCAGCTTCATGTTCAGCATTTGCTGCTGCCATTGCTGCAACTCTTTCTTCAGGTGTTTGCTCTGGACGACCAACATTGAATTGTACATCTTCTTTATCAATGAATTCATTCCCAAACTTTTTCTCAAACTTGGTCTTCAGATCATACACGATAGACATTAACATTCCCAAATCACCTTGCAGCTGATCTATTGTTTGAGCCCTGCTAAAGATCTGAGCTTGAAGAGAGGAAATCTGAGCTTCTTTCAATGCCGAGTCTTGTTGCAGAGATGCGATCTGAGCTTCCTTCAACGTAGCATCTTGTTCTAATATGACCACTCTTTGTCGTAATCTTGCAACATTCACATCTTCATCACTATCACTATCACTTTGCTCAACAACTTGTCTTTTCTCTGTTGCATAACGGTACACAGCTTTATCGTGTTCAGTGAATCCAGCACCACTTGAGCTTCCTGCTTCAAATCTAACACCACTCGAGCTTTCTGGGTGCGAGGATGTCGATTCAAAGTCAAAATCAAAATCAGGCTCTTGTGTATTGGTTTCCTTGGTGGCAGTAGCAGACTTTGGATCAGTGGACATAGCAGGCTCTAGATCAGAAACCGGGCAGTAAAATCAGGATCAGGAGCAGTGTCAGTTATTTGTCTCTTACTTGATGCTTGTTCAGCATCATCTGTAATTGCTTCAATTTCAGTTTGAACTTTAGAGGTTGCTTCAGTTTCAACTTGAACTTCAGAGGTAGGTGCGGATGGAGGGTTTCCGTCACCACCCTGCAAGGTCATAAGTAGGGCTACTAAGTTCTCAGCTATCATCAGATCCGGTTGTCTCACAGTTTTCTCAGTCTTCTCAGACGCAACCATTTCCACTTCACTATCAGAGTTGGTTTCTTCTTCACTAGACTCTGAATCAAGAATCTCAGTTTCAGTCTCAGCTTCGTTGTAGCCACTCGTTGCACATCATGTTCTTCAGCTATTTGAGCATTCAATGGTTGGGAGGCTGGTACAATCGGCACAACTGGAACGACGTCGCTAAATCTTCCATGTTTCTCAAGTGGAAATTTCCCAACAAATTATGCTGCTTGGCTCTCTTGGATCTGTAAGCGTTTTCGAAGCTGCTGGGCCCCATTGGCTTCAAGTTCACATAATTTGGGCCCTTGATCAACTCTAGGTGTTTCTTATCTAGAATCATCTGGATGAATCTTGGATATAGCATAAAGATCTTTTTCTTTGGATCTTCGAGCATCTTCTTCATGTTGTCGAAAATGAACGCTGAAAAGTTGCAATCCCATTCGTTGACTAATGCCACTAGGGCATAAGTCTGCGTCTTGTTTAGCTTATCGTATCCACCCTTGTTCTCTAGAATGCATTGCAGGAAGATGTGCACTAATAATCTCCAGTACGGTGGGAATAGCTTCTTCAATACAGTGGGATATCCTCCTTCATAGCTCATTCTTTAAGTACTGAAAGTACTCTACTCTGCTCGAAGGAAGTCAGAAAGTACGGTTGATCTCCAAGTTTTAGCACCTCCCGAATAATGGCTTCTGCAACAATAATCTCCTTTTTCTGCATTGTAGCTTCGATGGCTCCTACTCTATTAGCGCCCTTCTGTTCACCCTCACAGTGTTCCAAAAAGTGTTGACGCAGTCGTTGCAGATCATTGGTTCCATCCTCAATGCGTGAGTAATCAGACAGTTGTTTATGCCTGTCATCAGTGAGCTAAACATCTCCGCATATTTGGCTGGAGGGTCAGAAAGATATCCAGCCTGGTTGTGAAAGAGCTCCACTTCCAGTTGTCGTTGGTTCTGCATCATAACTTGTGCCATAATCTGCACTAAACATCCAAATGTTAAGCTTTTTGAATGGCGGTTAACCTTCATTTGAAATGTCGACGAGTCAAAAAAGTCAACAAGTCAACGGTCCAAATGCCGGTCAACAGGTCAGAAACAGGGGTCAAAAAGTAGTCCAGGTCAACAGGTCAAATGAGGGTCCAGGTCAAGTGAAGGTCCAAGTCAACATGTCAACGTCCGAGATGATCAGGGTTCATCTCGGATGGACCTCAACCATTTCGGATGAACAGACTTCAATCCGAGACAATTCGAGATGCATGGTCCTTATCCGAGATGGTTCGAGATGAAGGTCATTTGTCCGAGATGGGACAATCTTTGTCCGGGATAATGTACCTTCAATCCGAGATTAGTTCGAGACGATTCGAGATGATCCAAGATAGTCGTTCGAGAGAGAGAATCCTTTGATCCGAGATGCTCTTTGATCAGACTTGTTTCGAGATATGTGTCTCGAACTATGTCTGATGGTTCTTTTATACCCCATCTCGGATGGGCCTATGGGCCAGGCCCATCTCGGATGACTGATCCTAGATGATAGGCATGTAGGATCTGTGTGATACGCTTAGGGTAGAATTATACTATGGCATCCGTGTGTCCCATTCCAAGACATACCCCCGCGATTAGGGCTGTAAACGAACCGAACGAACACGAACAAGGCAATGTTCGTGTTCGTTAAGGATTTTAACATGTTCACGAACACATACCGAACATAAGTTTACGTTTGTGTTCGTTAGTTAAGGAAATTCAGTTGTTCATGAATAGTTCGTGAACACTTGCCTCGGACACAAACGAACGCAAGCAAATAAAAACGAACGCAAATGAACATTTAACTTGAAAATAATAAAAATAAAAACACTGTTATCCTTAAACATTGGATATATGTAATTTATACAACCATCAAATGGTAAATCAAAACACAAGAAGTCTACTACACCACCAAGCGACGAATCAAGCTTAACTAACTTAGATATAATTATCCCCAAAAATGTCTTAGAATGTCCAAATTTTAGCTAACTAGGGTTTCAAGTTTTCAATATGTTTAGATTAAAGGTTTATTATTTTTTAATATAATCAAACGAACTTGAACGAACGTAACTGAACAAATTACCGAACATTCACGAACGCAGTCGAACGAACGAGACCTGTGTTCGTGTTCGTTCGCTAAGCTATCCGAACAAAATTTGTTATTCGTGTTCGTTCGTTAAGCTAATTGGACGAACATAAACGAACTTCCTGTTGAACTGTTCACAAACTGTTCGCTGAACGTTCGGTTCGTTTACAGCCCTACCCGCGATCAAGGCAAGCACAACTGTTTATCGTAGCAGCTGAGTATATTGAGTCCATCCTTTGTTTTTTACAACGCCAGACTTTCTGGTGAACAGGTCAGTACTTTCGTACAACAGAGTGACTAGAGTAGACTGACGAGGGCTAGGCTAATACCTTTAACGGTACGAAGTTGGCTTTTATAAGCGCAAAGAATTCTCTTTATGAGATTTTCTTCCGTTTAAGGTTTTGGCCCTCTTTGCGGCTCTTTTTCAAGATATCTTGACTATGGCTAGGTCTGCGTATAATCTGGATGCAAAATAAGGACAGTCCTGATATCCCGGATGACTCATCAGTATAAAGACCCGAAACTTCAGATGTTGGCTATCTATCAATGCTGGATTTAAGACCATGAAATCATACGTCGTTTGTCTGTTACCCACGTGATGTCCAGTCCATTAGGTTTATATCACTTGGTATCTATTTTCTTTTTGAGCGTTAGACCTATCAACACATCGCAGTGGATCCTTACCTTTTCAGCTTCGAAACCTTACATGTGTTAATCAAATTCTTTAGCACAAAAATTTATTTCACTTCCCAGCAACTATTTCTCCCCCTAAATTTGTGCAAAAGTAGAATACTTTATGCCCAAATTTATCAGATGAGATACCGTTATTCTTAAAAACCCTTTTTTTAGATGAAGTAGAAAGATTCTTGATTGATGATTAGATCTTGCATACAAAGCTTTTGTCAAATACAAGATTTTCTATGATGTCACCAACACTAATCACCTAAACATAATTTACTATTTATAGAAAGTGTTTAGGGAGGATGCTCCCTAAACCCTAGGCCCATTTCCATAAAAGCCCACTCCATATCCACTAATCCAATAGACCACTAATCCATAAACCTAATTAGGGCCTAACACAACTCTAACTCAAAAGGGTATCACCTATAAGTGGGGTGATGCTCAGGAATCCACGTTTCAACAGCTGAAGGAAAAGTTGCTTAGTGCACCAATCCTTTCGTTGCTAGAAGGCACTGATGATTTCATAGTCTACTGCGATGCGTCTATCCAGGGAATAGGTTGTGTGTTGATGCAACGTGAGAAGGTTATTGCTTACGCATCACGCCAACTTAAAGTTCACGAAAAGAACTATATTACCCATGACTTAGAACTCAGAGCTGTAGTATTCGCATTCAAGATATGGAGACATTACTAGTACGGTACCATATGTACGATTTACACCGATCACAAGAGTCTCCAGCATATTCTGGATCAAAAGGAGTTAAACAAGCGCCAACGCCGATGGGTTGAACTCCTGAACGATTATAAGTGCGCAATTAAGTATCATCCAGGCAAGGCGAACGTTGTAGCCGACGCCCTCAGCCGTAAAGACACTAAACCTAAGCGTGTTCTTGCGCTTCAGCTTACCATTCATTCGAACCTTCCCGGACAGATTCGTAACACCCAAGTCGAGGCACTAAAAGAAGAGAACCTTCTAGCAGAAGCCCTGTGAGGCATGGAAAAGCAGCTCGAACTCAGGAACGACGTCATTCACTACTTCATGGTGTGACAACCGGTAATTAACGCCTTTAATTACGCGATTAACAAACATTTAAGGCGATAATAAACAGTGTTTAAGGCACGAATTTGCTTAATTAGACTTTCAGAATGCCTAGGAACGCCTACTTGACTTTACGGTACGCGTATGGTGATTTTTGGGAAATCTGCTGAGCATTAAGCGAATATGAACTGACACCGTACAAAATACTACCAACACTGAAAAATACGAAGTTTAGGCGTATAATTTAAACATATGGATTTCGTTTTACAAAATTATCATGCTTTCGAACGACACAAAACGCAATCGTGAACGAAAAACGCGGAAACAATAACGCACCGACAATCAACAAAAAACGGGTACATTAAACACACGTATTACCTACAAAACTGAAGTTTTGCAATATATTTAGCTTCATAATTGATTTTTAATCCTCGTAGTTGAAATCGGATCGAAAAACGGATTAAGAACGACAAACTACGAATTTTACGCGATTTTAACGCAACCGACGAACGGACGCGTTAAACATCAAGTTCTGACATAATTTTTGCGTTTCGACTCTAAAACTTTATTATACGACACTTTACGATGATCGGGATTCGAAAACAGGATTCTGAGACTTATCAGGCCGCTTAAAAACACGAGAGATGTGTCACACCCCGACCACGTAAAACAACAAATCGTGGCGAAAACGTCGGGGAGTGTCGTAACAGAATCATTGTTTCACAACCATGGATTAAATAATTTCATTTTATTGAATTATTGAACTCATTGTTTTATTACAAATCAGATAAATACAAATATTATCTTTCAAGTTTTAAAGTCGCTAAGGCACGAGTCCATCCTATGTATAGCATGCATCAACAATCATCACATAACAACACTTGAAACATGTGTAAAAATAGGTACGTTAGCATAAAAATGTCTGTGAGATACATAGGTTTTATTATAATAGGATTCATGACTTATAAGTTTTTTTTAAATATATTTAATCAAAAATAGTCATGAACCTTAAAAATATTTTCTTTTATAAATCATACTAAAATTTATAAGAAGTCAGATGATATAACAGAATAATACATAGGTAAATAAATAACTAAGTAAAATGAGTTTATATAAAATATGTTGTTTGTAAAACAACATTTTGATAAAAAGGTTTGTAATATATATATAAAAATATACTTTGGTTTTAAGAAAGTCGAATAAGTAATATATTAAAATATATTTCAGTTCCAAAATCGTTAAACAAATAGTATATTAAATATACTTTAGTCGTCAAAATAATAAATTTTTAGTAGTATATCAAAAGTACACTTTGGTTTTATTAAGAACATATTAAACTATGCTTTGGTCTTATAAATAACATATTAACTATGTTTTGGTTTTATAAATAACATATTAAACTATGTTTTGGTTTTATAAATAACATATTAAACTATGTTTGGTTTTATAAATAACATATTAAACTATGTTTTGGTTTTATAAATAACATATCAAACTATGTTTTAATAATTTACAAAATATATGTTGGTTTTGTACAATATCACACATGAGAGCATATCAAACTATACTTTTGGGAGTATAACTTAATATACAATAAAAATGTGATTTAAGAATTCATTCAGACCTGAGTGCATCAAAATACACCTTTGAGACTATAGAAATACCACAAAGGCAATCCCTATTGGATAAAATATCGGTTTCTGACATTCCATGACAACGGGAATGGGGTGTCAAATCCTATAGCGCTATATCATACTACCAACCGGTCTGGTGAACATAAAATAAGTACTATCCAACAATTTAATTTTATAATCTTTGGAAAAATTAGTGTTTAAACCATAAATAATCCTTCAGTTTGTAAAAAGATAAGTACTAATATGTAAAATCAATTATACTTTTGAAAACAAGAACATAACAAATAGGTACACATGCTTCACCCCAAAACATTGAAAACAGTAAAAGAGGTGACTATGTACTCACTTGAGAGTGCTTAGAAGTCTTGAACAACTAGCAAGTAAGCTAGAGGGATCACGGAATCAAACGGCACCTAATATAGGTAACTAAGTAAATAAACCGGACCTAAATCGGAAGATCGGATAGGATGAGGTTTCGTAAACCAAATGAGTATTGGATCTCTTATGACATGGTTTAACAAAGCCTACATACTAAAACTGTCACACCCCGACCGCGTCAAAACAACAAAACCGCGGCGGAAACACCGGGGAGTGATGCGACAGAATTATTGTTCAACAACCATGGCAATTAAAGTTATGTATTATTAAGATTAAAGGTTACATTGTCTTTGAGTTCAACTAAATTAACATAATAACTGTCTTTTAAGTCACTAAGGCCCGAGTCCGCCTAAGTGAAGCACAAACACCATCATGCATTAGCACCTGAAAACACATGTAAAAATAGGTACGTCAGCATAAAAATGCCTGTGAGATACATAGGTTTTGTATATGCAGATTCATGACTTGTATTTGAAAGAAGTGTTTAATAAAATGTAGTCATGAACCTTGTAAAATGTTTTCTTTTGTAAAACCATGTAAAAATCGATATGAAAATCAATTGATAATGAAAGGACAATGCATGGTTAAATGAATAACCAAGTGAAAGTGAATTTGGATAAAATGTGTACTTTGTAAAACAATGTCTTGTTATTGTATAAAATGTTTCATGTCTTGCCCCAAGTGATTTAGATAACGCAACAATGTATGATATGATAAAAGCACTTATATATAGGAAGTACCAGCGACGTATCCACCATGCTTTTATCATATAACACATAGCCCCGTTACATAAGTCACTTAACAATAACCAACCAAAATGTCATGTTCAATGTCAAAATGTTCATGTGAAAACCATGTTAAATGTCATGTATAACATATAGCATGTATAACCAATGTAATGCATAGTAAGTAGGAAATCATCTACTTAAACTATGTGATGATGCCAATGTGAAACAAATGTCATGTATGGTGAATAACTAGAAGCTACTCAACCCCATAGAAAATGTACAAAACAATGTTTTTAAATAAACCTAAGTTTAAATCAAAGGTTATGTTTTGCAGAAAAACAATGCTTTATGATTACAAACATTTATGCAGTAATGTTAATCGCATACATTCAAGCCTTGCGACTGTGGCGACAAACCCTTAAACGAATTAAAGGTTTATCTAAATTATGTAGTCGGATTCTGTCATTCCCAATTTCCAAACAAACCTAGGAAGTTGGAAACGGGAGTTGTCAATTCCTGTTGTACCATTACATAAGTCCGAGCGGCGTGATCAATGTTAATGAATGTATTATTGTCCCGATTTAACATACCAAATGTCATAACCAATGTAAGCATGCTATAAAAACCATTTACTAGGAATGCCAAATAAACATGCCTAGTAGAAATGTCATGTAAAACAATGTGCTAGCATGCTTATCAAACATACATAGCAGAAATGTCATGTAAAAACAATGTGTATATATGCTAAATAAACATATGTAGCAAATGTGTAACAAATCAATGTGCTAGCATGCTTAACATACATAGCAAAACACAATTGAAAACATGTACTATAAGTGTACTAGGTGAAACTAGCATGTTTAGGTCATAAAAGGATGAAATGCATGAAAGTAACAAGTATGTACATGTGTATCACCCCAAAGTATTTGAAAATGGTAAAAGAGGGGAACTATGTACTCACTTGGGATTGCTAATTAGTCTTGAGAATAAGACCAATTTAAGCTCCAAATATCACAGAATCAACCGGCACCTAGTATAGGTAACTATGTTAATAATCGGCTCCTAAATCGGGAGACAGGATAGAATGAGGTTCTATAAATCAAATGAGTATTGGAACTCATATGGTATGATTTAATAGGCCCTACATTCTGATTGGAAAGTCTAGCTAAGTGCTTTTGACCCGTTTCGACACATTATGGTAACATAAGCTACTATAAGGCGTCGTTAGCGTAAAACTATGTTCGGATGGTTAACTATGTGCTATGCCAAGTCTTACATGCCCAATTATGCCTAAACATGTTACTAAATCAGATTATATGTCAAAAATATGTTCACATAGTCAAAATACGGAATTATGCTTCAAAAGGGCATTTTGGTCATTTCCTATGGGCATACAAGCTAACTAGCAAACAACTAACCAATCCTATGTGATCATAAGGTATAACCTCAGTGGTTATTCCCTATGCAACTATGATCACTAACTAAGCTTGGTCGGATCCTAAAGATCGACCAAACGGGTCGGGTTCGAAAGCCTAAGCGGTTGTTTAGACCGCTTATCTTACGACCCTAAACAAGCACTAAACTAATAGTGTCGAGTTATACATGTCAAAACATGTTTAACCTACTGATTTGGTATCAAAACAAAGTGTTTTGATACCCTAAAGTAGTTTCATTGCAAAATGCGTGCTAAAACGCATTTTGACCGAAACTTTGGCTCGACACTACACCTAGTTAACGTGGTAATCAACGGCCATAATCACGAAGGATTATAACTATCGTGATTACAATCACGTTTCAAAGTTCGATTGAACTTTGACTTGACCAATTGATGGTCAAAACCAAAAGTCAAACTGTTGGCCAAACTGTTTGACTTTCTGCACTAACATAAAGAAAAAGCAATAAAAGGAATGAAAGAATGCTCACTAAGGGTCCTTGCTATCTTTTCTACAAAGAAGACAAAGTCCCAATCAGCTTAGGAGAGCTCCAAAGCAGATGTAAAGAAGAGAAGAGAGGAATGAACAATGAAACAAGCGAAATGGGTGGGCTATATATAGTTTTTCGCAAACCGTTAGGATCATTCCTTGGAGAAGAGGGCATGATCCAAGCCATACAAGTGTTAAGGACTGATTGGGGGACTTGTTCCCCACACAAACCAGCCCCTAGCATTGAAAACTAGATATCAAAACCAGCAAAAACGAGCTAAATGACCAAATTCAATGTTTCTGTCTGGCATGCCCTCGCGCCCTGCGTAAGACATGGCTAAGGCTTACGCACCCCGCCTGGCCAACTTTGGCAGATTGTCAAAATTAGTCCCTGCAGCTTAGAAACTTGCATTTTGGCCCATTTTTGACACGTTTAAGCCCCGTTAACCTCATTTCAAGGCTCTAAAATGATGTTAAAGTATTGGGAACTCAAAACATGCACAAAAATATCTCGGATGTCGGTTCGTTTGGTCGTACGATCGCGTTGTTCGTTAAATTACGACGAAACTCAAACGGACGTGAAAACGAACCAAATTAAGCGACGAATGGAATTTTTGCATGCCGATCACTAAAATAAAAATATTTTAGTGTGTACAAAAATTTTGGATGTCCAGATGTGGTCAGAACGTAAGATATGCGCGGAAATGCAAACTTACGCCGTTTTTGACACTTTTAGTCCCTGTAAGATCATATAAGCATGTGTTCGCACACCGAACCTATCAAAGCTTATTTCTAAGCCATGTTTAGGTTATATATGGTATGTTTAACTTATGATCATGTTCCGGACTATACGTTTCCTTACGAAACGGTAGACTTTTGTAAGTTGACGCAAATAGTCCCTGAGAGTGAATAAACTTGTTTTTGCCATACCAAAGCCTTCAAAACTTATCTATAAGTTATGTAAAGGTTATTTAAGGTATGTTAAGCTTATGATGATGTTCCGGAGTGTTTGTCGCGTTAAACTGATTACGTTTACGCACCAGTTTGCGTATAACTTCCTAGAAAGCGATATAAAGTTCAAAATGGATCAAAAATCAACATGAGCATAAAATCAAACATAAATGACAAACATTGGGATTAAAACACACTGTTTTATTAATATTGTATTGTTCAGAGTTTGTACAATGACCTCACAAGCACAGATGTCACAAAAACAAAACCTAACCTAAGTGCTTACGACCCATTACGACCCGTTTAGGTAGCTTACGCTACTTTAACGCGTCGTTCGCGTAAAACGCGTTCAGAATGCCTAAATAGTCCTATGACAAGTATTATATGCCTAAACATGTTTAATTATGTTGCATAATCAGTTAAGTGACAACAATTGGGTTACATATGCTTAAATATCAATTATGCATAAAAGGGGCATTTTGGTCATTTTCCTAAGGCATATAAACTACCTATCATACAACTACTTAAATGAAGTGACCATAAGGTATAACCTCGGAAGGTTATTCCCTATACAACTATGGTCACTAAACATGTTTGGTCGGATCCTAATGATCGACCAAACGGGTCTAGTTCGAAACTCTAAGCGGTTGTTTAGACCGCTTGACTTACGACTCTATACAAGCACTAAACTAAAAGTGACGAGCTAAACATGTTAGAACATGTTTAGTTAAGTTAGAAAACAGGTTTTGATATCAAAACAAACGGTTTTGATACCCAAGAGTAGTTTGGTTACAAAATACGCATGAATACGCATTTTGGCCGAAACTACGACTCGTCACTACGCCTAGTCAACGTGGTAATCAGTAGGTATAGTCACACGGGACTATAACCATCGTGATTACGCTCACATTGCGAAGTTCAAATGAACTTCGTGTTGACCATAAAGTGGTCAATGCAGAAAGTCAAACACTGTTTGACTTTTACGCTTAAAAACGCATAAAAGAACGAAAGAAGCTTACAAAGGGTCCAAGCTAGGAAGATATGATCTATAAATTTTCAGGTATGAAGCATTTGAGCTTCAGCTTAGAGAAAATTAGATCATGTGTGAGGAAAGAATGAAAATGAGGTGGGTATATATAGGATTCGGTCCACCGTTAAGATCGTTTATCGAGAACCGTGCTTTAATCATGGCCTTACACTTGGGCCCAAGGTTTTAGAATACCATGGGAACATGTAAAACCATCAAATACCAGCCCATAGGGTGCAAAACCATGGGTTAAATCCATCAAAATCTCAAAAACTGACCAAGTTCAATGTATCTGCCAGAAATTTCAAAAATGGTCCCTGCACTTGTAAAACATGATTTTTTTGCACTTTTAAGCTCCGTTAACCCCATTTCAAGGCTCTAAAATAAAGTTAAAGTATAGGGAACTTAAAATATGCTCAAAAACATCTCGGATGTCGGTTCGTTTGGTCGTACGGTTGCGTTGTTCGGTTAATTACGACGGAAATCGTAATGAACGCAAAAACGATCCAAATTATGCGAAGAATGGAATTTTATCATGCTAATCACTAAAATAAAATATTTTAATGATTACATAAATTTTTGGATGTCCGGATATATCCAGAACGTAAGATATGCGCGAAAATGCAAACTTATGCACTTTTGACGCTTTTAGTCTCTATTGATCAAATAAGTTTATTTTAGCATACCGAACCCTTCAAAGCCTATTTCTAAGCTATGTAAAGGATATTTAGGGTAGGTTTAACTTATGATCAAGTTCCGGAATGTTCGTTACAGTACGACTCGACATACTTTCGCAGTTTGTCGAAATTAGTCCATGTAAGCGAATAAACTTGATTTCGACACACCAAACCATCCAAACTAATTTCTAAGTTATGTAAAGGTTATTTAAGGTATGTTAAGCCTATGTCACTATTCCAGAGTGTTTGTTGCATTAAACTGGTTATATTTACGCATCAGTTCGCGTATAACCTTCTAGAAAGCGATTTAGAGCTCAAAACCGATCAAGAATTGATATGTGCAAATGATACACATATTTATACAAATCCCAAGTATGAAATTACAATATTTCATTGGTTTGGTATTTGTTTGATGGTTGAAGTGACACAGGTGTCACAGTCTCCCCTACTTTAGGAAATTTCGTCCCAAAATTTAATTTTAGAGGAAACTTGTGAAGACAACTGTGATGGTTTCGCTTTCGAATGAATCCCTCAAACCCTAAGTAAAACTCCGGGCCATGTTTGGATTCTTAGCGAAATTGTCAACTATCAAAGTGAATTCCTTGTAGTAACAAAACATGGAGTTTTGAACTATGGACAGAAGAACGTTTCTCATGAAGACTTATCATAGGAAACTTGTGTGTGCTCGAAATCAGAGTTGGAGAGTGTAATATAAAATGACATTGGTCAAGGTCCAGGACTTCTAGTAACTTAAATAACAGTATGTTCGCAATGTATTAAGGGACACTTATATATAGGAAGTACCAGCGGCGTATCCACCATGCCCTTTCTACATTGTTCCCGTATCGTTATTCTTTTCACTACAGGTCTTAACGCATGACAAAACTTGCTATGATTTTTGTTCCTGAATTCCATAATTATATATGCAACCATAATTACGTAATTTCTTGCACAGTCTGCACAGTTCATTTCATAATGCGTAGGGGAAAAATCAATTGAATAAACATGAAGTGACTTGATTAGACCACCAAAGGATCTTTTTAACTAGATCAACGAGCGATCTTTTTAACTAGATCAACACATGATCTCCTTAACTAAACCGTCGTACGATCTCCTTAAATAGACCACTTAAGGGATCTTTTCAGTTATATCATCACATGATATTCCTAACCAGATTTTTAAATCAATCTGTTTAACTAAGCGACTCAAGGGGTCAAATTATAGAATAGTACTTCATAACCCAAGGGACTTAACTACAATGTAGAAGTCCATTAAGGATTTAAGATAGTACCTTTGGATATCCTACTATGAATCCCTCATAGGAGATATGGAAGATTCGATGAGGATTTGGATATGAATATTCGGATTACACAAACACACAAGACATAAAAGAAATCACATAAGCACATAATCACATAATTGATTAACTTGATTTTTAAATTTGTTAACTTTGGACACGGGTATTTAAAGCATACCAGGAATCCAATCCGTGGATTTCATTTGGTACTTTAAATATTTTCAAGAATCTAACCATAAAAATAGGAAGATCTTAATAAGAATTCGGCTTTGTCCTTATTGAATCGTAATGTATGTATTAAGGCATACGAATAATTCAATTAAGGGCTCCGATTTGAGTGATAATCATCCACAAAAATCTAATTGTGAAGATAAAAAGATCCTATTTTGGATTTTGGAATTGTGTAACGAGAGGTGTTTCGACACCCTGCACTAGACGTGCTTAAGTCGATGCACAAGGTAGAAAATTTATGAGGTTGAGGTACTAGATATGCCAAGGCGACATATGAAGCAAAATTTGGAGTTTGAGCAGCGGCAGGATTTGCAACAACTTTGTTTTGGAAAGCAAAGCGACACATGTTAACCAAATGTCTCCATCGTCCACCGTGGGTACATTTGAAACAAGGTATTTGATTCGGATGATGACGGTTACATTGATTGCACCAAGAAGCAGTTCCCTTGTATGGCTTCATCCTTGAGGCGAGTCTTGGTGATAGCTAAATCAACGGTCCTCTGAAGTACGACGCCTATTTGTTGGGCAATTGTAGAACCTGGTTTGGATACTTGAGTGTTGTTTCGATGAAGAGGCATCATGAAGAAAATGGAAGACATGGGAGGAAACAAGGGAAATGAAAACAGAATGACAACGCATAAAAATTGCGATCATTTGTTTGTTACCTAAGGCAAACAAATGAGATGGTGATTAATCAAAGTAAATGGGTCAATATAATGTATCGAGAAGACATGCTCGCCTATAAGTGGACACTCACCTCAAAAGTTCCCAGGTAAGAGTGACTGGTCCGATACTGCGGATTTGTACGAACACTCTAGCCTTAGACAGAAGACTCAGGGTACAGGCACCCACCCTTCCAGTTTGCACGTGTTCACATTATTTAGACCAAACTTTGACGAGATTTGAAAACTTAGAGGGTTCAAAACCTTATAATAAATCATCCTAGAACAGATGATTGGTTTTCAAAGCGGATTCGAAATTTGTGTTCTTATTGTGGTTGTCACCTAAGGATAGGCGTCGGTATTGTTTTAGAGCTAAACACAAGATGACTTGTGTTAGGGTCCTAGGAAGGTTATAATCTAGGTCAAAGCATTACTAATAACCTAATTCCCTATAACCATTGGCTCTGATACCAACTTTTTTGTCACACCCCGACCACGTAAAACAACAAATCATGGCGGAAACGTCGGGGAGTGTCGTAACAGAATCATTGTTTCACAACCATGGATTAAATAATTTCGTTTTATTGAATTATTGAACTCATTGTTTTATTACAAATCAGATAAATACAAATATTATCTTTCTAGTTTTAAAGTCGCTAAGGCACGAGTCCATCCTATGTATAGCATGCATCAACAATCATCGCAAAACAGCACCTGAAACATGTGTAAAAATAGGTACGTCAGCATAAAAATGTCTGTAAGATACATAGGTTTTATTATAATAGGATTCTTGACCTATAAGTTTTTTTAAAAAAAAATATATTTAATCAAAAATAGTCATGAACCTTAAAAATATTTTCTTTTATAAATCATACTAAAATTTATAAGAAATCAGATGATATAACAGAATAATACATAGGTAAATAAATAACTAAGTAAAATGAGTTTATATAAAATATGTTGTTTGTAAAACAACATTTTGATAAAAAGGTTTGTAATATATATATATATATATATACTTTGGTTTTAAGAAAGTCGAATAAGTAATATATTAAAATATATTTCAGTTCCAAAATCGTTAAACAAATAGTATATTAAATATACTTTAGTCGTCAAAATAATAAATTTTTAGTAGTATATCAAAAGTACACTTTGGTTTTATTAATAACATATTAAACTATGCTTTGGTCTTATAAATAACATATTAACTATGTTTTGGTTTTATAAATAACATATTAAACTATGTTTTGGTTTTATAAATAACATATTAAACTATGTTTGGTTTTATAAATAACATATTAAACTACATTTTGGTTTTATAAATAACATATCAAACTATGTTTTAATAATTTACAAAATATATGTTGGTTTTGTACAATATCACACATGAGAGCATATCAAACTATACTTTTGGGAGTATAACTAAATATACAATAAAAATGTGATTTAAGAATTCATTCAGAACTGGTCAATGCAGAAAGTCAAACCCTGTTTGACTTTTACGCTTAAAAACGCATAAAAGAACGAAAGAACTTACAAAGGGTCAAAGCTAGGAAGATATGATCTATAAATTCTCAGGTATGAAGCATTTGGCTTCAACTTAGAGAAAATTAGATCATGTGTGAGGAAAGAATGAAAATGAGGTGGGTATATATAGGATTCGGTCCACCGTTAAGATCGTTTATCGAGAACCGTGCTTTAATCATGGCCTTACACTTGGGCCCAAGGTTTTAGAATACCACGGGAACAAGTAAAACCATCAAATACCAGCCCATAGGGTGCAAAACCATGGGTTAAAACCATCAAAATCTCAAAAATGGACCAAGTTCAATGTATCTGCCAGAAATTTCAAAAATGGTCCCTGCACTTGTAAAACTTGATTTTTTTGCACTTTTATGCCCGTTAACCCCATTTCAAGGCTATAAAATAAAGTTAAAGTATAGGGAACTTAAATATGCTCAAAAACATCTCGGATGTCGGTTCGTTTGGTCGTACGGTTGCGTTGTTCGGTTAATTACGACGGAAATCGTAATGAACGCAAAAACGATCCAAATTACGCGAAGAATGGAATTTTATCATGCCAATCACTAAAATAAAATATTTTAATGATTACATAAATTTTTGGATGTCGAATATATTCAGAACGTAAGATATGCGCGAAAATGCAAACTTATGCACTTTTGACACTTTTAGTCTCTATTGATCAAATAAGTTTATTTTAGCATACCGAACCCCTCAAAGCCTATTTATAAGATATGTAAAGGATATTTAGGGTATTTTTAACTTATTATCAATTTCCGAAATGCTCGTTAAAGTAATCAGCATACTTTCGCAGTTTGTCGAAATTAGTCCCTGTAAGCGAATAAACTTGATTTCGACACACCAAACCATCAAAAACTTATTTCTAAGTTATGTAAAGGTTATTTAAGGTATGTTAAGCCTATGTCACTGTTCCGGAGTGTTTGTTACACTAAACTGGTTATATTTACGCATCAGTTCGCGTATAACCTTCCAGAAAGCGATTTAGAGCTCGAAATCGATCAAGAATTGATATGTGCAAATGATACACATATTTATACAAATCCCAAGTATAAAATTACAATATTTCATATTTTTGGTATTTGTTTGATGGTTGAAGTGACACAGGTGTCTCAAGATGGGCTTGTGGGCCTTGGGCCCAAGCCTAATTTCAAACCCTAGTATATAAACCCAATTATAAGACTTAAAACCCTCATTCCCCTTTTCGAATATGCAGCTGACACCCACCTTTATCTTTCTCTCTCAATCTCCGGTAATCGAAGATCGGAAATCCGGCTGGCTCCATTCTCCGCTGGTCGCACACCACACCCACACCCACACCCCCTAAACCTCATCCCTCTTCCACACACACCTGTCTCCCTCTCACTCTCGTCGTCATCTCGGGCCATCTTTCTGACGGTTTCCGGCATTCCGTCACCCTCCCTTTCTTCTTCGAACATACATCTCGAAAAAAAAGTGTTGAGAGAGGAAACAGAGAGAGAGAACAGAAAGGGGGAAGCGGCAGCAGTTACCGCCCGTTTTTTCGGCGACCGACTTACCGGCGGTGATGGTGGTGGTGGATTCTAAGATGATTATGACGATGATGAATATGACAACGATGATTTCGATGACGATGATTACAAGATGATTATGATAAAGATTTCCGGTGAAACTGTGATAACTGTGCTCTGTAATCAACGTACAATGTAAAACAATGTTAGTTATTAATAAAACAATGTGTTTTGGTGTTATTATGTGTGTATCTGTGTTTGATGATTTTACGATTTGATTCGATTCCGATTTCAAGCTTTAAATCACTTTCTGGGAAGTTATACGCAAACTGGTGCATAAACGCAGTCAGTTTAACGCGACAAACACTCTGGAATAGTGACATAGGCTTAAAATAGCTTAAACAACCTTCACATAACTTAGAAATAAGTTTTGAATGGTTTGGTGTGTCGAAAACAAGTTTGTTCGATCACAGGGACTATTTGTGTCAAACTGCGAAACTATACCGATTTGTATAGTAACGAACATTCCGGAACTTGATCATAAGTTAAACATACCATAAATGTCCTTTACATAGCTTAGAAATAGGCTTTGAGGGGTTCGGTATGCTAAAATAAACTTTATTGATCAATAGGGACTAAAAGCGTCAAAAAATGCATAAGTTTGCATTTTCGCGCATATCTTACGTTCTGAATATATCCGGACACCCAAAAATTTATATAATCATTAAAATATTTTATCTTAGTGATTGGCATGATAAAATTCCATTCGTCGCTCAATTTGGATCGTTTTTGCGTTCGTTACGACTTTCGTCGTAATTAACCGAATAACGCAACCGTACAACCAAACGAGCCGACATCCAAGATGTTTTTGAGCATATTTTAAGTTCCCTATACTTTAACTTCATTATAGAGCCTTGAAATGAGGTTAACGGGGCTTAAAAGTGCCAAAAATGCATCAAAATGCAAGTTTTACAAGTTCAGGGGCTAAAACTGACATTCTGCCAAACTGTTTACACGGGCCGCGTAAGCCCAGTGTTAATATTACGCGGGCCGCGCCAGAGCTGCAGATCAGAAACATTGAACCTGGTCTTCCAGCTTGTTTTTGGCGGTTTTGTTCATGGTTTTTGGTTACCATCTGCTAGAAATTGATAGTTTTACATGTCCCCTAGTATTAGAATACCACTAACCCACATGTATGGCCACGATCTTTCCCCCTTTAGCAAGAAAGGATCCTAACGGTGAATTGAAAACTATAAATAGGCATGCCATTCTTCCATTTTTCCTCACATTTGATCTGAGATTTCTTTAAGTTGATGTGATTATTCACTTCATACCTGAGAATACTTGGAATCAAATCTCTTTGGACCCTTTGTAAGTCCTCTTTCGTTCTTTTATGCGTTTTTAGCATGAAAGTCAAACTCTGTTTGACTTTCTGCATTGACCAGTTTATGGTCAACACGAAGTTCGTTTGAACTTCGCAACGTGATCGTAATCATGATGGTTATAGTCATTAGTGACTATACCTACTGATTACCATGTTGACTAGGCGTAGTGACGAGTCGTAGTTTCGGTCAAAATGCGCATTTAAGCGTATTTTGCAACCAAACTACTCTTGGTATCAAAACACTTTGTTTTGATATCAAAACCTGTTTTCTAACTTAGTTAAGCATGTTTTAACATGCTTAGCTCGTCACTTTTAGTTTAGTGCTTGTTTAGAGTCGTAAGTCAAGCGGTCTAAACCACCGCTTAGACTTTCGAACTCGACCCGTTTGGTCGATCATTAGGATCCGACCAAGCATGTTTAGTGACCATAGTTGCATAGGGAATAACCTTCCGAGGTTATACCTTATGGTCACCTAGTTTAAGTAGTTGTATGATAGGTAGTTTGTATGCCTTAGGTAATTTACCAAAATGCCCTTTTCTTGCATAATTGGATTTTAAGCATATGTAACCTAAACATTTGTCACATAACTGATTATGAAACATAATTAAACATGTTAGGGCGTATAATACTTGTCATAGGACTAGTTAGACGTCTCGAATGCGTTTTACGCGAACGACGCGTTAAAGTAGCGTAAGCTACCTAAACGGGTCGTAACGGGTCGAAAGCACTTAGGTTAGGTTCCGATTTAGAATGTAGGCTTTGTTAAACCATATCACATGAGTTCCTACAGTCATTTGGTTTACAAGACCTCATTCTGTCCGATCTTCCGATTTAGGTGTCGATTTATTTACTAGTGATTCGATTATTAGGTGCTGCTTAAGTTTCCTTGGTTTGATTGAGCTTGTTGAGTTCTTTAGATTGAGGATACTTTCACTTCAATGTGAGTACATAGTTCCCCTATTTTACTGTTTTCAATTGTTTTGGGGTGATTCATATGTATTAAACGATTTCGAGGTTTAAACGATGGTTTCAAAAACGATTTAAATGGTTTATATTAAATTAATAACAATTTCAATAATGTGAACGAACTTGTTGGTTGTAGTTACATAACGAATGACATTCATTAATTTTGGCCGAACCGACCAGTATTAGGTTATGGTATCATAGGATCTGACAAATCCCGTTATCAGACTACACCCATGGTTATGTGTGGGGGTTATGTAGGTAACGACCGACTCTGATGATTGTTAACTTACCCTTTGGTGGTTTATTAATGCGAGAAGCGAGATAGTCGAGTCACGAAGGTTTGAATGGTATTAGTGAGACGACCATAAGTAGTTTCACAATTAAAACAAATACGATGTTGGGACGAGTTAAACGATTTGAGACGATTTAAACGAGATAAACGATTTGGATAAACGATTGGTTTTGGGTAGTGATTAGATAATGGGCCGTGTGTAGCATGATAAAAGCATGGTAGATACGCTGCTGGTACATCTTATATATAAGTGCTGTTATCATATTACATTGCGTGTCATTATTTAGTTCACTTGGGAAACGATTTCGAGACGATGTCACACAACGAGGTTTTAGAAATGATATAAACCATACGTGTTTTATTAACGAGTTTTACGAGATATTTTACGGATTGGTTTACTAAAACAAATGTTTTTGGGTTAAAACTCATGGCTATGAGATTTTAAAAACTATAACCAACTTGATTTGAGTTGGTTAATCATGTTGAAATACACTTTTCAAAATGCGGTTTGTATTTTCACTCTTGTAGTCTAATAAGGTACTGGAACATATAAACGAGCCTTGAATCCGATACTGTCATAAAACCTATGTGCTCGCCAACATTTCTTTGTTGACTTTATTTTTCCATATGTTTCAGGTGGTGTTGCATGATGTTGATTGCTAGGAAGCTTGAGTCACATAGGATCTGGACGAGGCCTTAGTGACATAAAAACAATGATAGACGATATTTAACTTGTTTTTTGGTTTTAAGACAATGTACATTACTTAATAATTCAATAAAATGAAACATTTGTATCCATAGTTGTGAAACAATAATTCTGTTGCAACACTCCCCGACGTTTCCGCCGCGGTTTCGTTGTTTTAACGCGGTCGGGGTGTGACAGAAGAGTCGGTATCAGAGCCAATGGTTATAGGGAATTAGGTTATTAGCAATGCTTTGACCTAGACTATAACTTTCTAGGACCCCAACGCAAGTTTACTTGGGTTTAGATTTTAAAACAATACCGTCACCTATCCTTAGGTGATAACCACAACGAGAACACAATAACAAATCCGCTTCGAAAATTAATCATCTATTCCTGGATGATTGATTACTAGGTTTTGATCCCTCTTAGTTTTCAAAATCTCGTCAAAGTTTGGGTCTAAATAATGTGAACACGTGCAAACTGGAAGGATGAATGCCTGTACCCTGAGTTTTCTGTCTAAGGCTAGAGTGTTCGTACAAATCTGCAGTATCGGACCAGTCATTCTTACCTGAGAACTCTTGGGGTGAGTGTTCACTTATAGGCGAGCATGTCTTCGCGATACATTATATTGACCCATTTACTTTGATTTGTCACTGCGTTTCGTTTGTTTGTTCGAGGTAATGAACAAATGATCGCACTCCTTGTGTTTTTTCGATGTTTTCAATACCTCTTTTGTTTTTCCAAATTGTCGACCTCACTCGTTTCTCATGTTTCCTTGTTAGACAATGCCTCCTCGACGTGATGCTCAACCTTTTACTGCTGAAGAAGTCGCAGTCCTTGTCGCTCAGCAAATGGCTGCAGTACTTCCTAGCGTAGTAACCCAGATCCATGAATTATACAACAACAATAATAACAATAATGCGCAATGTGGTTTCAAAAATTTCAACTCTGCTAAGCCGATAAACTTTTCTGGGTCGCAAGGAGCAACTGCACTCCTTCAATGGTTCGAAAGTTTGTAAAGCACATTCAGACATGTGCAATGTCCGAATGAGCGTAAGGTTGAGTTTGCATCTAGTGTGTTCAAGAAGCTTGCTCTTACATGGTGGAACGGAGTGATGCGTGATAGGGGTGCCGATGTAGCGATGGCACAAACTTGGGAAGAGCTCTGAGCTCTCATGATGAGAGAGGTCTGTCCCTGTCACGAAATTCGAGCTTTAGAACGAGAATTCGATGATTTGAAACAAGACAGGGGAGAACACCGTGCTTATACGGATTGATATGAGGAGCTCAGTTTGTTGTGTCCTACGATGGTTACCCCATTGGAAAAGGCAATAGAGAGGTATATTGATGGGTTACCCGATTTTGTGCAAGATATTGTGACTGGCAGTGATCCTACCACTATCCGTTAAGCGATTGAATTGGCTGCTACCCTGACTGAGTCTCAAGTCAGGAAGGGTAAACTTACCCGCAAGGGTGACAAGAAGAAGTCGGCCGATTCTGTTAAAGACAAGGATAAGGGTAAGGGAAAGAAGAAGGGAGAGTCTTCCAAAAAGTCAAGGAAGCGCAAGGCTTCCCAAAACTTTGCCGTCACTACTCAGAATCCTCAGAACCAACCGGCTCAACCGCCTGCGAAGAAGCAATATGCTGGTACTGCACCTCACTGTGCTCGCTGCAACGGTCATCATGTTGCACAACAAGCTTGCAAGCAATGCACTACTTGTGGTAAACTTGGGCATCTGGCTAATATTTGTCGTATGGGTCAGAATCAAGCTGCTCAGGTTCCAGCTCCAGTTCAGGGGAATGCTGCAAGATTCCCACCCGGTTCGTGTTTCAATTGTGGAGAGTTTGGTCATTTCCGCAACAACTGCCTGGGGTTGATAAATGCAAATGCGAATCCGAACGCGATCGCGAATGTGAACCCCGCTCGTGGATGAGCATTCAATCTGAATGCAAACGAGGCGAGGGCGGAAAACGAGGTTGTTAACGGTACGTTCCTTGTTAACAATCAACTTGCATCTGTTATTTTCGATTCTGGTGCCGATAGGAGTTTTCTTTCGTTATCCTTTGAGCCTTTACTTGCGATACCTAGAACTAAACTGAGGAAACCCTTATCTGTCGAAGTTGCTACTGGTAAACCACTCGTACTCGATTCTGTTCTTCGTGGTTGTCAATTGAACCTCGATAACTATCTTTTTCCTATTGACCTCACGCCAATGCAACTTGGGAGTTTCGACATTATCATGGGAATGGATTGGTTAACCAAACATCATGCCGAGGTTGTTTGTTTTGATAAGATCGTTCGTATTCCTCTTTCGTCTGGTGATGTCCTAGAGGTTCGTGGCGAGAAACCATATGTTGGTTTGAAACTCATGTTGTGTACAAAAGTCTGAAGTTATTTACGAAAGGGATATGTTGCCTTCCTGGCACATGTCACCGAGGAGAAAGACAAGAACAAGAGTATTCAGGATATTCTGATTGTTCGGGATTATCCAGAGGTGTTTCCTGATGAACTGTCTAGTTTACCTCCAGTTCGTCAAGTCGAGTTTCATATTGATCTTGTACCCAGTGCTAACCCGATTGCGAAAGCATCTTATCGTCTTGCACCGTCTGAGATGCAAGAGTTATCGAAACAGCTTCAAGAGTTATCTGATAAAGGATTCATTCGACCGAGTTATTCACCTTGGGGAGCTCCTGTCCTCTTTGTGAAAAAGAAAGATGGATCTTTTCGAATGTGTATCGATTATCATGAGCTTAATAAGCTTACCATCAATAATCGATATCCCCTACCTCGAATTGATGATCTCTTTGATCAGCTGCAAGGTGCTACCTGTTTTTCTAAGATCGACCTGCGTTCTGGGTATCATCAGCTTCGTGTACTCGAAGAAGATATTCCCAAAACCGCTTTCCGCACAAGATATGGGCACTATGAGTTTACTGTCATGCCTTTTGGTTTGACAAATGCTCCAGCCATTTTCATGGACTTAATGAATAGGGTCTGTAAACCTTATTTAGACAAGTTCATTATTGTGTTCATCGACGATATTCTCATTTATTCGAAGCCTCGAGCCGATCACGAGCAACACCTTCGTTTGACACTGGAACTCCTGAAGAAGGAACAACTTTTTGCTAAATTCTCCAAGTGTGAATTCTGGCTTAAAGAAGTTCAGTTTTTGGGACATATAGTCAACGAGCAGGGTATTCATGTGGATCCATCCAAAATAGCTGCTATTAAGGATTGGAATACACCAACGACACCCACAGAGATTCAATCTTTTCTTGGTCTCGCTGGATATTATCGTCGATTTATTTCGAACTTCTCTATGATTGCGGTTCCACTCACTGCTTTGACTCAGAAGAATAAGCCTTTTGAGTGGGGACCCAAACAAGAAGAAGCGTTCCAAACGCTGAAACAGAAGCTGTGTGATGCTCCTGTTCTATCTCTGCCCGAGGGAAACAATAATTTCGTTGTCTATTGCGATGCATCTAACTTAGGCCTTGGTTGTGTCCTCATGCAACGAGGCAAAGTTATAGCATATGCGTCTAGACAGCTGAAAGTTCACGAGAAGAACTACACCACTCATGATCTTGAGTTAGGAGCTGTAGTTTTTGCTCTCAAAATCTGGAGACACTACCTCTATGGTACGAAGTGTGTGGTTTTCACAGACCACAAAAGTCTCCAGCACATTCATAATCAGAAGGAGCTGAACATGAGGCAACGACGTTGGGTTGAACTCCTAAACGATTATGATTGCGAGATTCGCTACCATCCTGGTAAGGCGAATGTCGTAGGCGATGCACTTAGTCGAAAGGAGCGAGTCAAGCTTCATTCTGTTCGCACTCTATCTGATCTTCAAACTCGTATCCTTCAAGCTCAACAATTTTGTGTTTCACAAAATTTGATAGGTAAGGAATTACCATGTCAACTTGAGCTTATGCTCGAAGCGAAAGACGATGGGTTACTCTTTTTCAAGGATCGTTTGTGGATTCCGAAACAAGACGATCTTCGCACTTTAGTGATGGACGAATCTTACAAGTCTCGATATTCTATCCATCCTGGTACTGATAAAATGTATAAGGATCTTCGTACTCAGTATTGGTGGCCTGGTATGAAGAAAGATATTGCCTTGTATGTATCGAAATGCCTAACTTGTCTCAAAGTCAAGGCTAAACATCAACGACCATCTGGTTTGCTTGTACAACCAGAGATACCAGTTTGGAAGTGGGAGAACATTGCTATGGATCCCATCACTAAATTACCGCGTACATCTAAAGGTCATGATGCTATTTGGATTATCATCGATCGATTAACGAAGTCAGCTCATTTTATTCTGATTCGCGAGGATCTATCTGCTGATAAACTTGCAAAGATTTATGTTGATGAGATTGTATCTCGACATGGTGTTCCTTTGGACATCATATCTGATCGTAATGCTCGATTTTCATCTCATTTCTGGAAGACCATGCAATCTGCTATGGGAACCCAACTAAATCTAAGCACTGCTTATCATCCCCAAACAGATGGACAATCTGAAAGGATAATTCAAACTTTGGAGGATATGCTTAGTGCATGCGTGATAGACTTTGGTGGTAATTGGGACTCTTATCTGTCATTGATCGAGTTCTCTTACAACAATAGTTATCATGCTAGCATCAATATGGCACCATTCGAAGCTCTTTACGGTTGAAAATGTCGTTCACCTGTCTGTTGGAATGAGATCGGTGAAGCTCAGCTTACTGGACCTGAGCTCATTCTGGAAACAACAGACAAAATCAAGAAAATTCGCGATAATCTTGTGACAGCTAGACGCCGTTAAAAAAGTTATGCGGATATGCGACGTAAGCCTTTGGAAATTTCAAGTCGGAGACCATATCCTACTCAAGGTGTCACCTTGGAAGGGAGTGGTGAGATTTGGAAGGAAAGGAAAACTTGCACCACGATATGTTGGACCATTTAAGATTGTTGAAAGAGTTGGAAAGGTTTCCTATCGACTAGAGCTACCTCCAGAGCTTGGAAATATTCATCCGACTTTTCACGTGTCCAATTTGCGAAAGTGTCTTGCTGACACTAATCTTCACATTCCACTCGACGAAATTCAAGCTGATGAAACGATGCACTTTGTCGAGAAACCTGTGGAGATAACGGACCGTGCAGTCAAATAGTTGAAGAACAAACAGATTCGATTGGTCAAGGTTCGCCGGGAATCCAAACATGGCCCAGAGTTTACTTGGGAACATGAGGACCAAATGAAGGCGAAATATCCGCAATTGTTCTCACAAGTTTCCTCTAGTTAAAATTTCGGGACAAAATTTCCTAAAGTAGGGGAGACTGTGACAACCGTGCTATGTAATCGACGTACAATGTAAAACAATGTTAATTATTAATAAAAAATGTGTTTTGGTGTTATTACGTGTGTATTTGTGTTTGATGATTTTACGATTTGATTCGATTCCGATTTCAAGCTTTAAATCGCTTTCTGGGAAGTTATACGCAAACTGGTGCGTAAACGCAGTCAGTTTAACGCGATAAACACTCCGGAATAGTGACATAGGCTTAACATACCTTAAACAACCTTCACATAACTTAGAAATAAGTTTTGAATGGTTTGGTGTGTCGAAAACAAGTTTGTTCGATCACAGGGAGTATTTGTGTCAAACTGCGAAACTATACCGATTTGTATAGTAACGAACATTTCGGAACTTGATCATAAGTTAAACATACCATAAATTTCCTTTACATGACTTAGAAATAGGCTTTGAGGGGTTCGGTATGCTAAAATAAACTTTATTGATCAATAGGGACTAAAAGCGTCAAAAAGTGCAAAAGTTTGCATTTTCGCGCATATCTTACGTTCTGAATATATCCGAACACCCAAAAATTTATATAATCATTAAAATATTTTATCTTAGTGATTGGCATGATAAAATTCCATTCGTCGCTCAATTTGGATCGTTTTTGCGTTCGTTACGACTTCCGTCGTAATTAACCGAATAACGCAACCGTACGACCAAACGAGCTGACATCCGAGATGTTTTTGAGCATATTTTAAGTTCCCTATACTATAACTTCATTATAAATCCTTGAAATAAGGTTAACGGGGCTTAAAAGTGCAAAAAATGATCAAAATGCAAGTTTTACAAGTTTAGGGGCTAAAACTGACATTCTGCCAAACTGTTTACACGGGCCGCATAATCCTAGTGTTAATATTACGTGGGTCGCGCCAGAGCTGCAGATCAGAAACATTGAACCTGGTCTTCCAGCTTGTTTTTGGCGGTTTTGTTCATGGTTTTTGGTTACCATCTGCTAGAAATTGATAGTTTTACATGTCCCCTAGTATTAGAATACCACTAACCCACATGTATGGCCAAGATCTTTCCCCCTTTAGCAAGAAACGATCCTAACGGTGAACCGAAAACTATAAATAGGCATGCCATTCTTCCATTTTTCCTCACATTTGATTTGAGATTTCTCTAAGTTGATGTGATTATTCACTTTATACCTGAGAATACTTGGAATCAAATCTCTTTGGACCCATTGTAAGTCCTCTTTCGTTCTTTTATGCGTTTTTAGCATGAAAGTCAAACTCGGTTTGACTTTCTGCATTGACCAGTTTATGGTCAACACGAAGTTCGTTTGAACTTCGCAACATGATCATAATCACGATGGTTATAGTCCTTAGTGACTATACCTACTGATTACCGCGTTGACTAGGCGTAGTGACGTGTCGTAGTTTCGGTCAAAATGTGCATTTAAGTGTATTTTGCAACCAAACTACTCTTGGTATCAAAACACTTTATTTTGATATCAAAACCTGTTTTCTAACTTAGTTAAGCATGTTTTAACATGCTTAGCTCGTCACTTTTAGTTTAGTGTTTGTTTAGAGTCGTAAGTCAAGTGGTCTAAACCACCGCTTAGACTTTCGAACTTGACCCGTTTGGTCGATCATTAGGATCCGACCAAGCATGTTTAGTGACCATAGTTGCATAGGGAATAACCTTCCGAGTTTATACCTTATGGTCACCTAGTTTAAGTAGTTGTATGATAGGTAGTTTGTATGCCTTAGGTAATTTACCAAAATGCCCTTTTCAGGCATAATTGGATTTTAAGCATATGTAACCTAAACATTTGTCACCTAACTGATTATGCAACATAATTAAACATGTTAGGGCATATAATACTTGTCATAGGACTAGTTAGACGTCTCGAACGCGTTTTACATGAACGGCGCGTTAAAGTAGCGTAAGCTACCTAAACGGGTCGTAACGGGTCGAAAACACTTAGGTTAGGTTCCGATTTAGAATGTAGGCTTTGTTAAACCATATCACATGAGTTCCTACACTCATTTGGTTTACAAGACCTCATTCTGTCCGATCTTCCGATTTGGGTGTCGATTTATTTACTAGTGATTCGATTATTAGGTGCTGCTTGAGTTTCCTTGGTTTGATTGAGCTTGTTGAGTTCTTTAGATTGAGGATACTTTGCACTTCGATGTGAGTACATAGTTCTCCTATTTTACTGTTTTCAATTGTTTTGGGGTGATTCATATGTATTAAACGATTTCGAGGTTTAAACGATGGTTTCAAAAAGGATTTAAATGGTTTATATTAAATTAATAACGATTTTGATAATGTGAACGAACTTGTTGGTTGTAGTTACATAACGAATGACATTCATTAATTTTGGCCGAACCGACCCGTATTAGGTTATGGTACCGTAGGATCTGACAAATCCCGTTATCAGACTACACCCATGGTTATGTGTGGGGGTTATGTAGGTAACGACCGAATCTGATGATTGTTAACTTACCCTTTGGTGGTTTGTTAATGCGAGAAGCGAGATAGTCGAGTCACGAAGGTTTGAATGTTATTAGCGAGATGACCATAAGTAGTTTCACAATTAAAACAAATAAGATTTTGGGACGAGTTAAACGATTTGAGACGACTTAAACGAGATAAACGATTTGGATAAACGATTGGTTTTGGGTAGTGATTAGATAATGGGACGGGTGTAGCATGATAAAAGCATGGTAGATACGCTGCTGGTACATCTTATATATGAGTGCTCTTATCATATTACATTGCGTGTCATTATTTAGTTCACTTGGGAAACGATTTCGAAACGATGTCACACAACGAGGTTTTCGAAATGATATAAACCATACGAGTTTTATTAACGAGTTTTACGAGATATTTTACGAATTGGTTTACTAAAACAAATGTTTTGGGGTTAAGACTCATGGCTACGAGATTTTATAAACTATAACCAACTTGATTTGAGTTGGTTAATCATGTTGCAATACACTTTTCAAAATGAGGTTTGTATTTTGACTCTTGTAGTCTAATAAGGTATTGCAACATATAAACGAGCCATGAATCCGATAATCTCATAAAACCTATGTGCTCGCCAGCATTTCTTTGCTGACTTTATTTTTACATATGTTTCAGGTGGTGTTGCATGATGTTGATTGCTAGGATGCTTGAGTCACATAGGATCTGGACGAGGCCTTAGTGACATAAAAACAATGATAGACGATATTTAACTTGTTTGTTTGGTTTTAAGACAATGTACATTACTTAATAATTCAATAAAACGAAACATTTGTATCCATGGTTGTGAAACAATAATTCTGTTGCAACACTCCGCGACGTTTCTACCGCGGTTTCGTTGTTTTAACGCGGTCGGGGTGTGACAGAAACTTTTTCGACGGACTATTCCGGTAGGTGCATCTCTTCCACTTTGTAGATTCAGATTTGTTTAGATCTTGTTCAGTCAAGTTTCTTTTGTTTTCTTTTCTTTTTAGTGGGTGTTGACGACGATTGGACTGTTTTGGTGGAGTTCGGCCACGGCGGAGAGCCGGCGTCGGTGGGGCAGACCGGCGGTAGCGGCTGCGGTGGTGGTTCTGTTGTTATCTTTTCCTCCTGTTTCAGTCTGTTCGGAACTAAGCACAGGTGCCTTGTTCGAGTTCGGGTCCATTTTGTGTGTGCTCACGAGAAACAAGGTTTCTGGTTCGAGTCAAGGTGGTCGACGAGTCAACTCAGCTTCCGTACCGGTCAACTAAGTGGTCAAAATCAGTCAACAGAAGACCCAGTAACAAATTTAATCATAACGAGTTATTATTACAATAGTTTAGATTTTTTAGTTACGCGAACCGAGCTCGAACCATCGTATTATAGATTATACATTTAGTGACTCGTTACATTTTTTGGCGTATTTGACAAAATATTATATATATATATATATATTATTGAACTATTTTTGTGTTTTGACAAAAGATGACAACTTTGATTGTCGGGGCATCCTAAAAACAGGGGAAACTCTGCCCGGTTTTCCGTAAAAATCCAAAATATCAAACATATTTATATTGGATAAACGACACATATCGAAGTTCAAGTTTTCTTATAAAATAAATATGAAAGTATATTTATTTTGGCGACGTATTACGAATTTCAAAACAAATTTATAACATCCCGACAAACTTGATTTACTACTTAACGAAACTCGATATTTATATAAAATAAACATGATTATTTATTTCAAAACGCCGATAATTAGAAATACTTTGAATATTTTCATAAAATAAATATGAAGTTTCTATTTATTTCAAACGTCGAGATTTCCGAACACATTTATAGAATAAATATAACATTTATATTTATTCTGAACGCCGAGATTCGGAGTACTTTTGTAAGATAAATATAATGTTTATATTCACTTCAAACGTCAAGATTTTGAGTATATATTGTTGGACTCTGTATGCCCAAGACACATATTAAATTGATGTGGCTAGTACGTTATGATCCAAGTCGAGTCATACCCAATAACAAGCTAGACAAACACCTATAATATTTATTTATGATATGATCAAACAAATAAATATTAACACTTATAATATTTAGAAATTGGTTTTCTAAATAATTGCACTTAAGAAACTAATAAATTATATGGATAATTTATTTTGAGAGAATATTTTATTTTGTTATTTAATGGGTTAAATAACATTATAAAAGGTTATGAGATATTGCATAAAGTCTTGTAAACATGTGATGTTATATTTATAAAAGTTATAAATAAAAACCAAGACTTAAAATGTAAAAAGGAAAAATTCTCATTGGTTGAATATGGTGGCCCTATGGCCGGCCATGTGGAGCTTCCAAGGTGGGTTTTCCCCACTTCCAATACATGCAAAATCTCACACAAGATCATAACTTGATTTGATCATTTTTCTTTCATACTTTTTTCTTACAACATTCAAGTGCAAGAACACTATTTTTCCTCTCAAATTTTCGGCCCTAGGTGGTGTTTCAAGAGGGGTTCAAATTTGATTTTTAAGTGTAGAAATCCTAGCAAATCAAAGTTTTTGTTGGAAGGCTTGGGATATACAAGCTTGAGTTCTTCTCCTTTGAAGATTACCATTCAAGAAGCATCATCCTTTTCACCTACTTGTTCTTTGAAAGGTAGTATTATAAAACACCCTATGGTTGTGTTTTTGATAGCATGCATGTTCGTATATGGATCCGGGTTATTGGGTTTTGCATATAAAAGAGTTTTATATCTTGTAAAGTAACATGTTTTAAATAATTATTCCGCTGTGTTTTTATCTTATATGTGTAAAATAACTTTGATAAACATGTGAAAAACCCAACAATGGCATCTAGAGCTGCTTATATGAGTGCATGCTTCAATGGATTTAAAATTTTCAGGTTTCGGGTTTGGTTAAAACCCTATGGCCGAAATTTAAACATGGTTCTCCCTTTGTTTTTCACGATTATTTTCTTACATGCATAAAGGAATCTTGAAAAATTATGTCATATGGATGATTTGTTTGTTTGGACAAAAACCCACCTTTTCGGTTTTTTCTTTCTTGGCCGAAAATGGGTTTTAAAAGGGAACCATTTTTTTTTCTTTTCTTGAATTTTATATATGTGGATGTATATTTTGGTGTTCATAACCTAGCCATGACCTTGTGTTTGAATATGTTGAGTGATTGTGTTTGTGATTTATATTCAATTATTTCGATGGGTTGTAATAATTAATGTCTTTGTTCTTCCATTTGAAAAATATGTAATTTATTTATCTTCATTTGGTATGTAAAATAAATAGATTAGTTGCATTTTATTTTACTAGAAAAAATGTGTTAGGGTAATTTTCTGTAAAAGAAGATGCACAAAATGGGTTTTGGTTTAGACCATAATATTTTGGCCCAAAGGACTTCATGGTTCTAAACGGGATTTTAGCCCAATAATCAAAACATATTTTCGAAGCCCAAAAGAGTTTGGAGCTGAATTTAAAGACATTTTGGAAGCCCAAAAAAAGTGGAGAAATCACAACACAAAAGGAAGACTTGAAGCATTTGGATGCGGCTTCAAGTGGGAGTTCAACGACACATTTCATGTGTCAATATTCACCCCTTAGGAAGGACCTTTTGGCACACTTGTTTCGTCTAACAAGTGTTGTAAAAAATAGTTGGCTATGGTTATGCACCTATTGATATGTGTGTTGTGCTTGTGTGGTTGCTTATTTATGTTGTTTGGATGATATATCGATATGCATGCTTAACAAACAAATAATTGGCGTGTGTAAGGTGTGATATATTTTTATTGATATTTTAAGCCCATTTTACACATTAGTCAATTCTTAAATTTATAAAACACGATATTCTACTAACACTAAATACACACTTGGGCAAGTGCACCCATCGTGAGCGTCGTATAGCGTTGGTAAGATACCGAGGTCGTCCAAGGACACAAGAGCTTTTAGTACCGATTTATCCTCAACGTCTAATCAATCTAAAATTTTTGAGAAAATGTTTTAAACATGAAAATAAAAACTAAAAAAAAAGTGCAGAAATAAAAATAAAATAAAAATAGATAGACAAGATGAATCACTTGGATCCGACTCGCCTTTTTAGTATCCTTTGATGATTTTCGCATTTTCGGAATTTTTAAGAGATTATCTTAGTTATAGTAGTAGGCCTCTCTTTTGAAGGTGACGTTACCCTCAACCTAGTGGTTTGAGTCAGCAAGGATACAATCCCAAAGGGTCGGAATATTGAAAGATAATTAATTAAGTTATTAATGCGAAAAGTGGTAGGCCCCTCTTTTGAAGGTGACGTTACCCTTGGCTAAGTGGTTTGAGTCAGCAGGCATACAATCCCAAGTAGCCGGTTTAATATATTAATAGTAGTTTACATATGAGGGGGTCAAGCCATTCGCACCCCCGCCATCCAATACCAGTGGGTATTGAAGGAGATCCTAGTAAGCTTGACCCATGTCCTTGCAGGATCTATACACTGAACAAGGCAAGAACCTTACTAAACCATTCCCTTAACCCCCGACCAGGTAGCCAACATATCTCTATATAGACCGTAGAGAAATGAATGGTGTGAATCTTTTACTTTATATAGACAGTAAAGTAATGCCAAGACACCACAGACAAATGATAAAGAAAATTCACCTTCAACATAAGAAACTAGTTATTAAAGTCATTAATACAAAACCAAATAAAAATGCCGAAAGATTAAAAATCAAAAGTAATACATAAAAGACTTGTCTTCACCAAGTGATGTAAGAGGCTTAGCCAAACATGGCCTTTGATTGGCAAGAACTCTTACTATCAATCTTGGATCCCAAGACTACTACACACTCTAAAGGTGGATGATGGATGATGATGGTGGGTGTTGGTGGTGTAGTGGTGGTGGAGTGGTGGCAAAGTGGGAGAGTAGTGGTTTGCCAAGGGATGCCTTTGACGTGAGCCAAGCACCCCTATTTATAGCCTAAATAGAACCCCGACCACGGCCTCGTGTCCAGCGGACACGCCCCCATGGCCATCCTTTTCTCTTCCTTCATTAAATGCATTTGTCAGCATATGGCCCTACATGGCCCGTGTTCAGCGGGCACGACCCCGTGGGCAGAAGCATATCTATACTATCAAGATTTTGCAAGATTCTGCGTGTCTTAGCGTTGACCATGCCCCGTGCTGAGCTGGGCACGCCCCCGTGGTAGGCGTAGAAGCTTCCACAACTTTGTCTTTTCTGCAGGCAGCTGACCACGCCCCCGTGTCCAGTGGGCGCGACCCGTGGTCAGTCTTCTGTTTCTTTGTTTTTGCTTTGGGGATGCTGCCGAGGGGTCGGGCATGTTACGTTTTTCCTTTTCTTTGTATTTATATTTGTTTTGGGTGCATATTTGTTCCTTTTGCTCGTTTAAGCTCATTTGGTCCTGTAAATTCAAAAGGAAGACAAAAACATACTTTTTCCAACATTAGTTCTAAAAAGGGTTAGTTTTATGCCTCATTTGATGTAATTTATATGTTACATTTTGCACACATCAAATACCCCCACACTTGAATTTTTGCTTGTCCTCAAGCAAAACTCTTTACTATGTGGCTTACACACCCATATAGAATAGGTAGAGGAGAAGTTTTGGGCTTGTCTTAAGTGTCGGGAATCCAAGATCTTTATTGGGTTTTATTTTTATTCTATTTACAATCCTATTCGTTATGATTTATTTAGAACGTTTCATAAGAAAAATTACTTATTTGGGCATAACATGCCTCTTTAAAATTCCATTTATATACAAGTTCACATACCTCACGGAAGATCACTTAACACTCGGCCGAAGACGTATTTTTGTGAAACACTCGAGACCGGCATGGAACTTACTTCTACCATATGCTTGCCAGGCAATCAAACCTCCTCCTTTTTAACTATAAACTTTCGTAAATATCAAGAGGGCTTTGGGAAAGGGTTAGGTTTGGGCTAAGGGTAGGTGGTTTTGGTTAGTGGTTAGTAAAAACGGCTAAAAGCGTAAAAAGCGTCGGTCGTCGTAAAACTTTTTTTTTTTTGTGACTTTTATTCAAACTAAGCATATTTAAACAAAGTTTCTTTGAGTAACTTGTTTGTTTATTACTAGACTTTCATTTTTTTTCGATAGGAAACATCACAAGATAACCGAGCTTTTTACTAAAATAAAGGGGTTGAAAGGAAAAAGGGTTTTGGTGGGTAAAGGGTGTTTGTTTTGTGGATTTTGAAATGAAAAGGTTTATACTCAAAGGGGTTAACTAGGGGGATTTTGGGTAGGTGGTAAGGACCGGGAATGTATCGTCATGGCAAGTTCTAGAGTTGTAAGAACCAAGCAGCTATTCACACAAGAAACGAAAAATGAGCATTTAGTTTAAAGATATATGCTTGTATGCTCAACAAAGGCTCAAAACTCACTTGTTGTGGGAATGGGTTTATAACGTGATCAAGTATATATAATCAAATTTTAATTAGATTTGTCATGCCTTTTCATAATTTCCTTATGTTGGTTCTTTTTATCACGACGCTATCGGTTGTAAATTTGTAAAAATATAACCTTTTTAGAACTTGTTATTCCCAAATTAAACCGATACAAGTAGAAAAAATGAAAATTTTTGAAAAAATTTGGGGTGATTAGCGGTTCCAATAGAGTTTTGTGTAAGGCTTGTTATTAAGACTTGCAAAATTCAAGGTTTTAGCATCCCCCCACATTTAAATTACACATTGACCTCAATGTATCCCAAAAATAAGTTTTTAGGTTGATTGAATGTGTAAAAAGGTGTCGAAAAACAAAATTTTGTGTTACTGGGCGTCTGGCCACGGCCCCGTGTTGGTCCGCGCACGGCCCCGTGGTTAGATCGCCAGTACCAAAATTTAACAGAAGGTTGGACACGGGGCGTGTTCAGTGAGCACGGCCCCATGTCCAGTTACCTGAATTGGGAAAAATTCTGCAGAGCCTGGGCACGGGGCGTGTTGGGCTGAGCACGGCCCCGTGCTGAACTTGCTGTAATGCTGGAAAATTATCGGGAGGCTCTGTTCTTGTGCATGGGGTGTGGTTTTAGCGTTCCCTTGGTAACCCCCACCTTTTCGAGTGTATTCAACCATTACAACATTATCCAAACACCATTCAATAATTTAAACCATCATTCATTAAAGAAGTGCGAAGTACATAATTCCTAAAAAATTAAAAATAAAGTTGCTAAAAATGAAAAACTACAAAGGTCCTAAGATAGATAGGTCATAAAATGCAGGAAATCACTAGGGAGTTCTACCCTAAATGTTGTAGGAATGACAAAAACCCGGAAATGACTTTCTGGTACTTAAGGGCTTTGTAGAACTCGAAACCAAAGGATGACTTTCAAATGTCATTGAGCCATTCCTCTATCTCCCTATGGAGAAAGAAGGCGGGCTCATTCTCCACAATGTCTTGTGGAGGGGGCGCAACGACTACTGGAACCCCGTGTAGTATGTATAGGGGAGGTTCCGAAGGCATGACATTCTATCCGATTGGAATAATGATTTCCGGCATGACATTCCACCCTCTTTGTGTGACGATTGGCACCATATGAGGTGAAGCAAGAATATTCAACCTTTGGTGCAAAAGGTTGACTTCTTGAAGGCAACCCTCTAACCCCACCAACAAATGGTTAATACGGTCAATTAAGGTGTGACACCTCGGATCTTTCCGGATAACCTTTCGATGTAACAAACGTGTACGTAATCGACTAACAGTAAAGATGTATGAAAAACTATTTGCTATTATGTGTTATATGCCGATTTACTTATGTGTATATATGTATATGTATGTGTTATATATATATGTAAACCGAAACCTCAACCCGACTCGAGACCGCGGTCTCGAGTGAACAGTGAAGCACTTGGGCCGGTTTGGGCCTTGTGACCGAGAAACCCAAGCCGGAATCCCCTAAGCCCACTCGGTACACTATATAAACCCAACCCCACCTCCCTTATCCATTTTACACACTCTCTTCTCACACTCTCCTCTCATCTTATTCACTAAACCCTAAAACCCTAAGTTTCTAGCAACCAAAATCATCTCTCCATTCCTCCATATCTCTCGGATCAAGTGAGCTATCAACAAGGAAGATTGGCCGAACCAAGAGACCACCCGAACACCCCTTTTCTCTCAACACCGAGTAACCGGTTAGTGTTTTTATGTCCATGATTGTTGGTGATTGCTATGGTCCTATGCTTGTTGATGTGATTAGAGGTTTTAGTATGAATCTTAGGCTTGTATGTTCATAAAATATGCTAAGGAAGATGGTTACTTGATGATGTTTGTTGTGAATGTTTATGATGTTTGTTGTTATGATATCCGGTTTGGTGTTAAATGGTTGTGATATTCGGATAATGCTAAATGCTTGTTAGGATGATTTTGACCAAGTGGTATGCATAATTTACTTAGTCTCACGAATTGTGATTTATGATGAAGCATGCTAGACTAGGAACCGAGAATAATAAAGCCGATTATGTAAAACAGATTATGTTAAATAGGTGTTCCTTGATCTTATGGTTTGGGTTACAAATGATGAATATAGTTTGAATATTGCTTGATGAACATGAAGAACAATTTGAATGCCTTTGAAATATTTTTGAAATGTGTATATTTGATCTGTTTTGGCTAATGATCAGACAAACAAACATGTTTTAGTGGAAATGGTACATATTGGTTTCATGAAAATGCATTTCCATTGGTTCGTACAAAATGACAGGTTCTAGAAGGTCTTCATGCACACGTAACTACGGTTGCGAGTCGCAACCTTTGGTTGCTACTCGAGACCGCACCAAGATTTGTCGAGACCTCCCGGTTGCGAGTCGTAATCAACGCGTATCGATCCGATTGCGAGTCGTAACCACAGCTGCTTTGTCGAAACCGCCGGTTGCGAGTCGGAATCTCTGATTGCGAGTCGCAACCAAAGCGTGACGGACCGAGACCGCAGTTACGAGTCGCAACCTCGGTTGCGAGTCGCAACCACCTTAGTTTCGACTGGGCTGTTTTATGTTATTGGGCCTTGACTGTTTGTCTTGTGTTTTGGGCTTCAACTGTTGGGCCTCCTATTGACTGGACTTCATTCTGATCTGCTACTGTTTGTCTACATGTTACTGTTTGTATACGTACATGCTATACGTGTTTATTTGTACCCGACTTGACCCATACTTGGTAACCATGCTAGGACGTGGTGACCAACATACTTAACCAAGTAACGTATCATACCGAGCAACCCAAGGTGAGTTCACAACTTAAAAGCATGCGTCCCGGTGGTTTGGGACACGAGACTAAAACAACCCTATCCCCTTGTAAAGGGGATACCGTCTACATTCCTTCCCTAGTTATTGGGAACAAACTTACTTTATCTTCCCTAGTATTGGGAAACCTTTTTAGTTAATTACTGTTTATACGGAATGCAACTAACGGCACTAAACGCAACTCTATCACTCAAGTCCCTACTACATAATACCGATTAGTCGCCGGTGCCAGGCGAACGGGTTATTAGTTGATAGCGCTATTTAGGTCTTACCAGCCTCACACCGTGCCATGGTATGGGATCGGTCGTGAACTAATGTACTCAGGCATCCGTCAATGCTGATAGAACATTGACATCGGGGCATCCTGCGGAAACGCATTCGGTTACCTAGTGTTCGGTATTGGAAAAACAGTTTAGTCGCTAACTTTTGGGGTAGCTCCCCATGGCATGTATAAACGGGTAAATTAACTGGTGAAACAAGTTTTTGGTAATTAAAACTGGACAACTAGTGAACTCACTCAGCATTATTGTTGACCCCCTTACTGCATGCTTTGCAGGTGGCCAGTGACTGGAGCAGCTACTTGGGATGTGTAGTGGTCGTCTGCCCGTGTGTTGGGCATTTATCATGTTTACCTTATGAACAATGTTTAAAACTGTTAATTATGCTTCCGCTACATTTTACTCTGAACTTAAGACTTGAACCCTAAACTTAACACTTGCTAATCGTATGGTTAGTAAGTACTACTTTTGTTATCCATTTAGTTATTCAGTATAATTGGTGGCTGGATCCTGGTCAGTCACGCCCTCGAAGCGGGTGTTATCCGCGGGTGGATTTTGGGGGTGTGACAGATTGGTATCAGAGCCATTGGTTATAGTGAACTTGGTTTTAAAAAGGGGAAAAATCTTTTTGAGAAAAACCAGACTATAACCCGTGACTCGTGGCGACACTACACTCCAAGTACAAGGCTCGACTTATCTGACCTCATAGCTCGGACCCATAGTTACTTGCTTAATTGTTTTATGTTTCTGCTTTGCTATACGTACTAGTTTGCCTGATTAGATAGATACACCTTCTCTCTTCTATCTTATTCTCGCTATGTTGCGACATCACGCTCATACTATGTTTTCTGGTTATGAAGACAATGAGTGGACGCGGACGAGGAAACATCAACATGACTCAGGCTCAGTTCACTAGCCTGCTCAACACTGTGGCTGCAGCTTTCGCAGCTCACCCTATAGGTAAACTCGATGCTTTAGGATGTTTAGATCCTACCGCCACATCGTCTTTTCGCCTCTAAACCTATTTCGCTTCACTCCTCACAACAGGTCAGCCTGCACCTGTGCAACCACGTGTTTGTACCTTCAAGACCTTCATGGATTGCAAGCCTCTTCCATTCAGTGGCACTGAGGGTGCCATAGGACTTCTACACTGGATCGAGAAGGTCGAAGCTGTTTTCGCTGTTTGCGAGTGTCCCCCTGCTAATTGGGTGAAGTTTGCTACTGGTACTCTAGAGGGAAGCGCACTTTCATGGTGGAAGGCGCAAATTCAAATGCTTGGTTTGGAGACTGCTAACGCTACTGCGTGGGAAGATTTCAAGGATATGATCAAGGAAGAGTACTGTCACAGGGATGACATCCACAAGCTGGAAAATGAGTACTATGAACTCAAGATGGTTGGGTCAGAGATTGAGACCTACACCAAGCTGTCCAACGACTATGCTGCTCTTTGTCCAAACATGTCCCGACCCATGTACCGAAGGATCGAATTGTACATCAAGGGTCTAGCTCCAGAAATCCGAAGCCATGTAACTTCAGCCAACCACACTACCATTCAGCCAATTGTTCGACTTGCTCACAAACTCACTGATCAGGCTGTGGAAGAGGGCAGGTTGCCCAAAAGGATCAGTGCTGCGGAAGGAAGTTCTAGTGATGGTAAACGGAAGTGGGATGGAAATCAGGGCAAGGATGCTAACCCTACTCAAGCCCCAGCTCAGCAAAGGAAAACTGACAACAACAAAGGCACTCAGCAACAGGGTGGCTACCGGGGAAACTACCCTAAGTGCAACAAGTGTAACAGGCACCACAATGGGGCATGCAACAAGGGTCAGTGTCAGCGATGCCACAAGATGGGGCACGAAGCAAAGGATTGCAGAAGTCAGTTCCCAGCAAGGCAGAATCAGCAACAACCCCAACAGCAACAGCAGCAGGGAAACAACAGAGCATGTTTTAAATGCGGGGCAACAGGGCACATGCGAAAGGATTGCCCTGAACTGAATCAGAATCGCAACAACAATCAGGGAGCTGGGAACAATGAGCAGAACAACAATGCGGGGAATGCAAGGGGAAGAGCTTTCGTGATTGGAGCTGGCGAAGCAAGGAACGACCCCAACGTCGTGGCGGGTAAGTTCCTACTTGATGATCGTTATGTTTCTGTGTTATTTGATTCCGGTGCCGATGCCAGTTATGTATCCCTTCGCATTAGTAAGAAACTTAAGCACTCGCCTGCATTATTAAGTTCTAAGCATACCGTCGAGATAGCTAATGGTAAGAACATCGAGGCCACGCATGTGATCCACGACTGCACCCTAGAATTGTCTGGCCACACGTTTAGTATCGATCTTTTCCCTGTTAAACTCGGAAGCTTCGACGTCATCATTGGCATGGATTGGTTATCCAAACATTGCGCTGAAATCCTCTGTCAGGAGAAAGCAGTTCGTATACCTCGCCGTTCTGGTCAACCCCTCATCGTTAAAGGCAACAAAGGTGGAGAAGTCACAGGCATTATCTCGCTTTTAAAAGCCCAGAAGTGTTTGCAGAAAGGGCACACCGCTATCCTAGCACTCGTCACCAACACCCACGAAAAGGAAAAGAGGATTGAAGATTTTCCTGTAGTACGCGATTATCCCGAGGTATTTCCTGAGGAACTACCTGGACTCCCTCCTCACCGTCAGGTCGAATTCCAAATCGAGCTAGCTCCCGGAGCAGCACCCATAGCTCGTGCACCGTACCGTTTAGCCCCTGCAGAACTGAAGGAACTCTCTACGCAATTACAGGAACTATTGGATAAAGGATTTATCCGTCCTAGTTCATCACCCTGGGGAGCCCCAGAACTTTTTGTCAAGAAGAAGGATGGCACATTCCGAATGTGCATCGACTACCGTGAGTTGAACAAAGTTACCATCAAGAATCGTTACCCTCTCCCGCGCATCGACGACCTATTCGATCAGTTGCAAGGATCGAGCTACTATTCAAAGATTGACCTGCGATCAGGCTATCATCAGCTGAGAGTTCGTAATGAAGATATCTCCAAGACTGCGTTCAGGACTCGTTATGGTCATTACGAGTTCCTCGTTATGCCTTTTGGAATGACCAACGCGCCTGCAGTGTTCATGGATCTGATGAACCGCGTATGTAAGCCTTACCTCGATAAATTCGTGATTGTGTTTATCGACGACATTCTGATTTATTCGAAAAGTCAAGAAGAGCATGAACAGCACCTACGCCTTATCCTCGAACTCCTTCGCAACGAGCAACTGTACGCCAAATTCTCTAAATGTGACTTCTGGCTTCGGGAAGTCCATTTCCTCGGCCATGTAGTTAATAAGAACGGAATTCACGTCGACCCCGCTAAGATCGAATCGATAAAGAACTGGCCTACGCCTAAGACTCCCACTGAAGTTCGCCAATTTTTGGGTTTGGCGGGCTACTACCGCAGATTCATTCAGGGATTCTCCAAGATTGCACAACCCCTCACGACTCTTACTCAGAAAGGCGTCGCCTACAAGTGGAATGCAGCAAAGGAATCTGCTTTTCAGAAGCTTAAGGATAACCTCTGTAGCGCTCCTATTCTCTCGTTGCCTGACGGCACTGACGACTTTGTGGTTTACTGCGATGCATCTATTCATGGGCTCGGTTGCGTGTTAATGCAACGCGAGAAAGTTATTGCCTACGCCTCTCGACAACTCAAGACGCACGAAAAGAACTACACGACGCACGACTTGGAACTGGGAGCAGTGGTTTTTGCTCTTAAGATATGGAGACATTACCTGTACGGTACCAAGTGCACTATTTACACCGATCACAGGAGTCTCGAGCATATCTTTAGGCAAAAGGAATTGAACATGAGACAACGTCGATGGGTCGAACTCTTGAATGACTACGAATGCGCCATCAAATACCATCCGGGCAAAGCCAATGTCGTGGCAGACGCCCTCAGCCGAAAGGACACCGTACCAAAGCGCGTGCGAGCACTGCAACTTACCATCCAGTCTAACCTCCCTACCCAGATTCGGAATGCTCAAGTAGAAGCATTGAAGCCGGAAAACATCAGGGCTGAGTCTCTGCGAGGATCGAGACAGCAATTGGAACAGAAAGAAGATGGTGCTTACTATGTAGCAGGGCGTATCTGGGTTCCACTCCTTGGAGATTTACGTGAACTCGTGATGGATGAAGCCCACAAGTCCCGCTACTCAGTACATCCTGGTTCGGACAAGATGTACCACGACTTGAAGACTACGTATTGGTGGCCTGGTATGAAGGCCCACATAGCAACATACGTCAGCAAATGCTTGACTTGCGCGAGAGTCAAGACAGAATACCAGAAGCCAGCAGGTCTACTCCAACAACCAGAAATCCCGAAATGGAAATGGGAGCAAATTTCCATGGATTTTGTTACAGGGCTACCTAGATCTCAACGCGGAAATGATGCTATTTGGGTAATAGTGGATCGACTGACCAAGTCCGCGCACTTTCTGGCTATTAAGGAAACAGACAAGTTCTCTACCTTGGCGGAGATTTACTTAAAGGAAGTAGTATCGAGGCACGGAGTGCCAACCTCAATTATTTCCGACCGAGATGCTCGATTTACTTCGGAACTGTGGCAAGCTATGCACAATTGCTTTGGCTCACGTTTGGATATGAGCACTGCTTATCACCCGCAAACGGATGGACAGTCCGAACGTACCATCCAAACTCTCGAAGACATGCTTAGGGCGTGTGTGATCGATTTTGGCAAGAACTGGGAGAAGCATCTACCGTTAGTAGAGTTCTCCTACAACAACAGCTACCACACTAGTATTCAGGCAGCACCTTTTGAGGCATTGTACGGTCGTAAATGCCGGTCACCTCTCTGCTGGGCAGAAATCGGTGATAGTCAAATCACAGGCCCAGAGATGGTGGTAGATACAACGGAAAAGATTGCCCAGATCAGACAACGCATGGCGGCAGCTCGTGACCGTCAGAAGAGCTACGCTGATAAGCGTAGGAAACCATTGGAATTCCAGGTCGGTGACCGGGTTCTACTTAAAGTCTCACCCTGGAAGGGTGTGGTTCGCTTTGGTAAACGGGGCAAGCTTAATCCGCGATACATTGGACCATTCGAAATTACCGAGAAGATCGGTAAGGTCGCTTATAGATTGAACCTGCCTGAAGAACTGAGTGCGGTACACAACGTTTTTCACGTATCCAACCTGAAGAAGTGTTTGTCGGATGAAACACTTGTGATTCCTTTTAAGGAACTAACGATTGACGAACAGCTACACTTTACTGAGGAACCGATCGAGATCACGGATCGAGTGATCAAGACCCTCAAACGTAGCCAGATACCTCTTGTACGAGTCCGTTGGAACTCACGACGTGGCCCGGAGTATACCTGGGAGCGGGAAGACCAGATGGAGCACAAATATCCCCAGCTGTTCCCTAACGAAAATCCCAGCACTGAAGCTACGAACGAATTTCGGGACGAAATTCCAAACTAACGGGGGGATGATGTGACACCCCGTTGAAACGCTTTCACGTACACTAGCTTGACAGTGGCTGCCTTAACTTTCGGGACGAAAGTTCCTAAAACTTGGGGATAATGTGACACCTCGGATCTTTCCGGATAACCTTTCGATGTAACAAACGTGTACGTAATCGACTAACAGTAAAGATGTATGAAAAACTATTTGCTATTATGTGTTATATGCCGATTTACTTATGTGTATATATGTATATGTATGTGTTATATATATATATGTAAACCGAAACCTCAACCCGACTCGAGACCGCGGTCTCGAGTGAACAGTGAAGCACTTGGGCCGGTTTGGGCCTTGTGACCGAGAAACCCAAGCCGGAATCCCCTAAGCCCACTCGGTACACTATATAAACCCAACCCCACCTCCCTTATCCATTTTACACACTCTCTTCTCACACTCTCCTCTCATCTTCTTCACTAAACCCTAAAACCCTAAGTTTCTAGCAACCAAAATCATCTCTCCATTCCTCCATATCTCTCGGATCAAGTGAGCTATCAACAAGGAAGATTGGCCGAACCAAGAGACCACCCGAACACCCCTTTTCTCTCAACACCGAGTAACCGGTTAGTGTTTTTATGTCCATGATTGTTGGTGATTGCTATGGTCCTATGCTTGTTGATGTGATTAGAGGTTTTAGTATGAATCTTAGGCTTGTATGTTCATAAAATATGCTAAGGAAGATGGTTACTTGATGATGTTTGTTGTGAATGTTTATGATGTTTGTTGTTATGATATCCGGTTTGGTGTTAAATGGTTGTGATATTCGGATAATGCTAAATGCTTGTTAGGATGATTTTGACCAAGTGGTATGCATAATTTACTTAGTCTCACGAATTGTGATTTATGATGAAGCATGCTAGACTAGGAACCGAGAATAATAAAGCCGATTATGTAAAACAGATTATGTTAAATAGGTGTTCCTTGATCTTATGGTTTGGGTTACAAATGATGAATATAGTTTGAATATTGCTTGATGAACATGAAGAACAATTTGAATGCCTTTGAAATATTTTTGAAATGTGTATATTTGATCTGTTTTGGCTAATGATCAGACAAACAAACATGTTTTAGTGGAAATGGTACATATTGGTTTCATGAAAATGCATTTCCATTGGTTCGTACAAAATGACAGGTTCTAGAAGGTCTTCATGCACACGTAACTACGGTTGCGAGTCGCAACCTTTGGTTGCTACTCGAGACCGCACCAAGATTTGTCGAGACCTCCCGGTTGCGAGTCGTAATCAACGCGTATCGATCCGATTGCGAGTCGTAACCACAGCTGCTTTGTCGAAACCGCCGGTTGCGAGTCGGAATCTCTGATTGCGAGTCGCAACCAAAGCGTGACGGACCGAGACCGCAGTTACGAGTCGCAACCTCGGTTGCGAGTCGCAACCACCTTAGTTTCGACTGGGCTGTTTTATGTTATTGGGCCTTGACTGTTTGTCTTGTGTTTTGGGCTTCAACTGTTGGGCCTCCTATTGACTGGACTTCATTCTGATCTGCTACTGTTTGTCTACATGTTACTGTTTGTATACGTACATGCTATACGTGTTTATTTGTACCCGACTTGACCCATACTTGGTAACCATGCTAGGACGTGGTGACCAACATACTTAACCAAGTAACGTATCATACCGAGCAACCCAAGGTGAGTTCACAACTTAAAAGCATGCGTCCCGGTGGTTTGGGACACGAGACTAAAACAACCCTATCCCCTTGTAAAGGGGATACCGTCTACATTCCTTCCCTAGTTATTGGGAACAAACTTACTTTATCTTCCCTAGTATTGGGAAACCTTTTTAGTTAATTACTGTTTATACGGAATGCAACTAACGGCACTAAACGCAACTCTATCACTCAAGTCCCTACTACATAATACCGATTAGTCGCCGGTGCCAGGCGAACGGGTTATTAGTTGATAGCGCTATTTAGGTCTTACCAGCCTCACACCGTGCCATGGTATGGGATCGGTCGTGAACTAATGTACTCAGGCATCCGTCAATGCTGATAGAACATTGACATCGGGGCATCCTGCGGAAACGCATTCGGTTACCTAGTGTTCGGTATTGGAAAAACAGTTTAGTCGCTAACTTTTGGGGTAGCTCCCCATGGCATGTATAAACGGGTAAATTAACTGGTGAAACAAGTTTTTGGTAATTAAAACTGGACAACTAGTGAACTCACTCAGCATTATTGTTGACCCCCTTACTGCATGCTTTGCAGGTGGCCAGTGACTGGAGCAGCTACTTGGGATGTGTAGTGGTCGTCTGCCCGTGTGTTGGGCATTTATCATGTTTACCTTATGAACAATGTTTAAAACTGTTAATTATGCTTCCGCTACATTTTACTCTGAACTTAAGACTTGAACCCTAAACTTAACACTTGCTAATCGTATGGTTAGTAAGTACTACTTTTGTTATCCATTTAGTTATTCAGTATAATTGGTGGCTGGATCCTGGTCAGTCACGCCCTCGAAGCGGGTGTTATCCGCGGGTGGATTTTGGGGGTGTGACATAAGGCTTCTTCCACTGATGTCATCTCATCAATGGCTTCTCGCAAGGCGTACACATAGTTGACCAAGGAGTCTTCCACCGATGTTCTTCTTCCACTTCGATCGTTTCTTGAGTGAGCTGAGGATGTTCCGCTGTTCCGGCTCGACATTCTAAGAAAACAGGTCGAAAAGTTCAAAGTAATGAAACAGTAACTCTGGCCACGGCCCCGTGTTCGCTGAGCACGGCCCCGTGGCCACCATTCTACAGATTTTTGAAACAAGGAATCTTAGTGCTTTAAATTATTTTCCTGACTTTGGAGACACTTCTGAGCACAAATAACTTAAAACAGTGTTATAAAACTTATTTTTGATAAGATTCATTGGTTAAAAACCTAGCAAATATCACAATAAAGCTTGAAGACATAGAAGTTTCAATCTTTAATGGAGGTTTGAGGAGTTTTTAGAGAAGAAGGAAAGAGACAAAAGTGGTAAAGACAAGATGGTTGTTGAGAACCTTCTTTGGAATATACCTTGTAGGGTATATGTGAAGATCCCAGCAGATCTTGGTCTTTGGAATGGGTACAAATGTGCAGGAATCATGCTGACTTTATAGAAAGTGACAGCACGATGACCACGGCCCCGTGTCGGCTGGACGCGGCCCCGTGGTCAGGCAAGACTCTGACACATTTTGTCCGTATTCTAAACACGGGGCGTGTTGGCCTGGACACGACCCCATGGTCAATTTTTAGGCGGGCACGGGGCGTGTTGACCTGGACACGGCCATGTGGCTAGAGAGTTTTATGAAGTTTCGTCTTATTTTTAGGAATTTGTCTGGATCGAGCGGTTCCTAACTGGACGGAACAACACCGAAGTGCTTAAGGTACCTTGATTGCTCTTGATTTAAACAAGAACACAAGAGGTTATCGGAAAAGGTAAATCCTAAGCTAAATACCGGTGGGCGAAACCGACCTTTATTCCCCTTATCCGGGCTCTCGTTAAAGAAGGTGTATGTCGAATCGCTCAGGTCTATGAACGCATCGGCGGAGACCGATGGAGAGTCCTTCATGGCACAATCGACACAGGGACGACTATCGCTCAAGTTCTCACAAGAGTTGGAGGTGCTTTCGGTACAGTCGATGTTTTTAGAATCCGAATGTGTCCCCAATAATTCTCCTTGATTGTCGTCTTGTGATGAATAACTTGTTTTCATCTCAAGATCTTTTAATATTTGGAGAAGTATTTCTTCGAGCTGACATAATTCTTCGAAGGTTATGTTATCTAAAAGAAATGGTTGAGGGCATTCGGGGGAGAGATAGGGATCGTTTTTACTTTCGCCCATCTTAAGGTTACAGGGAAACGATGGGTCTATATAGTGGGGAGTGTAATTTAGAAAGTAACATTCTAAATCTTTATGAGATCCACCACATATTTGACACCATTCACCATAAAAGGAGCGAAAGTAAAAATAATCAATATCGCTCATATTTTTTCTCAGAAATTACCAACCGTCGGGATCTTACGGTTCTGTTTTCAGTAACTGAGGTTTGGACACGGGGGCGCGTTCAATGGGCACGGCCCCGTGTTCAGCTACTGTCAGACTTAAAACAGGATTACCAGTAACAAAGATTGGGCACGGGGGCGTGTTCAGTGGGCACGGCCCCGTGCTGAAGTCTGCAGATGTTGAAAAATAAAGAAAAATCCTAAAAAAATAGAAAAGTAAGCAAAAATGATTAGGCCGTTGATTCCTAACTTTCTTAAAATCCTTGTGTCCCCGGCAACAACACCAAAAACTTGGAGTGTGTAAGGTGTGATATATTTTTATTGATATTTTAAGCTCATTTTACACATTAGTCAAGTTTTAAATTTATAAAACACGATATTCTACTAACATTAAACACACACTTGGGCAAGTGCACCCATCATGAGCGTAGTATAGCGTTGGTAGGATACCGAGTTCGTCCAAGGACACAAGAGCTTTTAGTACCGATTTATCCTCAACGTCTAATCAATCTAAAATTTTTGAGAAAAGGTTTTAAACATGAAAATAAAAACTAAAAAAAAGTGCAGAAAAAAATAAAATAAAAACAGATAGACAAGATGAATCACTTGGATCCGACTCGCCTTTTAAGTATCCTTTGATGATTTTCGCACTTTCGGACTTTTTAAGAGATTATCTTAGTTATAGTAGTAGGCCCCTCTTTTGAAGGTGACGTTACCCTCAACCCAGTGGTTTGAGTTAGCAAAGATACAATCCCAAAGGGTCGGAATATTGAAAGATAATTAATTAAGTTATTAATGCGAAAAGTGGTAGGCCCCTCTTTTGAAGGTGACGTTACCCTCGGCTAAGTGGTTTGAGTCAGCAGGGATACAATCCTAAGTAGCCGGTTTAATGTATTAATAGTAGTTTACATATGAGGGGGTCAAGCCATTCGCACCCCCGCCATCCAATACCAGTGGGTATTGAAGCGTAGAGATATGAATGGTGTAAATCTCTTTTGAAGGTGACGTTACCCTAGGGAAGAACCTTAATAAACCATTCCCTTAACCCCGACCAGGTAGCCAACATATCTCTATATAGACCGTAGAGATATGAATGGTGTAAATCTTTTACTTTATATAGACAGTAAAGTAATGCTAAGACACCACAGACAAATGATAAAGAAAATTCACCTTCAACATAAGAAACTAGTTATTAAAGTCATTAATACAAAACCAAATAAAAAGTGCCGAAAGATTAAAAATCAAAAGTAATACAAAACCAACTGATGTAAGAGGCTTAGCCAAACATGGCCTTTGATTGGCAAGAACTCTTACTATCAAGAGTAAATTACAAGTTTTGTCCTTTATGTTTGTCCCAAATTTCAGGCGTTGTCATTTACCTTTAAAATTGACGAGTTTTGTACTTACTGTTTCAAAATCTTGCATGTTATTTCCTTTAGCCCTAACCTAGTTAAATTTTTCTGTTAAATTATATCACGCGGGGCTAGTTTAGTCTTTTTATCAAAAAATTAACAAATATACAAATTAATAGAACATAAGAAAAATCTTGTCTGATATAGCTCTCTTTCTCTCTAGATCTCTCTCACTACCTCTCCCACCGCCACCATTAACCACCAACAACCACCCTTAGCCACTACCCTCCACCACTCTCCAATATCACCATCACACCACGATTCTCCTCGCTGAAACCCTAGTTGTGCCGCCGCCTTCATCTCACCATTACATATCGACTGTACCCTAACCCCAAATAGATTCCGCCTTCATCTCACCATTACAGATCGTCGCTCTCAAATATGAGTATCTGGTACACCTGAGCATGTTCCTTAGTCAGATCTGTGACCCACGAGTCCGGTGGTCTGCATAATCGACAACATTTGGTTGGATCTGGTAGAGAGCAGGACATGTTAAGGAATTTTGAGCACCATCCGTTATAGTGCTTTAAATTTTGAGTTTTGATCTCATCTGGTTGTAGTTGCTTGTTTCTCAACTTGTTGCTTTTGTTGTTGAACTTTTTTTAATTTTAATCGGTAGATGATTAACTGTTACTTTCGAAGATGTGTTTGTCTGGGCTTTTGTTGTTGAATTTGTTTAAAATTTATGTCTGTATTCATCGATACTAATAATATTAATATTAACAATCAGTGTTGTTTTAAAGATGTGTTTGTCTGGGCTTGAATATTGAGTTCTTGTTTTGTTTTTTGAAGCCCAAATATTGATTTTGGAATAAAAATATTGTAGATCTGGTTTTTGGAGCTAGGTGTAGAGAGCAGGACATTTGGTTGGATCTGGTAGAGGCTCAGCAACAACAATTGGTTGAGGAGCAGGATATGTTAATGAATCTGAATAGTTTGGAGATTTGGGTATTAATGAATCTGATGGTGGATCGAAGGGGTAGATGTTGATGGTGATGTTGGAGACGGTGGAGTAAGTGGTGATGATGGGTCAGGCGATGGTGGATATAGTGGGTGGTCGGCGACACGTGAGGGTGGGAGTTGGTGGTGGTCGGCGGCACGTGAGGGTGGGAGGTGGTGGCGGCAGGTGATGGCAAGTGGTGGGTCTGCAACTTTTGAAGATGGCGGGGTATTTATTTTAAGTTAATTACTTAAATTTCCCTAAAAACGAAATTACAAAACTGCCCTCATGTGCCTTGCACATGATCAGTTTTAACAAAAAAAAAAATAACTGGGTTTGCTCTAAAGGACATAACATGCAAGATTTTTAAACATTAAGTACAAAACTCATCAATTTTAAAGGTAAAGGACAACGCCTGAAATTTGGGACAAATATAAAGGACAAAACTTGTAATTTACTCTATTATCAATCTTGGATCCGAGACTACTACACACTCTAAAGGTGGATGATGGATGATGGTGGTGGGTGTTGGTGGTGTAGTGGTGGTGGAGTGGTGGCAAAGTGAGAGAGTAGTGGTTTGCCAAGGGACGCCTTTGAAGTGAGCCAACCACCCCTATTTATAGCCTGAACAGAACCCCGGCCACGGCCCGTGTCCAGCGGACACGCCCCTGTGGCCATCCTTTTCTCTTCCTTCATTAAATGCATTTGTCAGCATATGGCTCCACACGGCCCGTATTCAGCGGGCACGGCCCCATGGGCAGAATCGTATCTATACTACCAAGATTTTGCAAGATTCTGCGTATCTTAGCACTGACTACGCCCCGTGCTGAGCTGGGCACGCCCCCGTGGTGGACATAGAAGCTTCCACAGCTTTGTCTTTTCTACAGGCAGCTGACCACGCCCCCGTGTCTAGTGGGCACGACCCCATGGTCAGTCTTCTGTTTCTTTGTTTTTGCTTTGGGGATGCTGCCAAGGGGTCGGGCATGTTACGTTTATTCCTTTTTTTTGTATTTATGTTGGTTTTTGTAACACCTCGAAAAAATTCGTCAAATAATGTCTTGACACGTGTCATCAGGTTCCGGTATGTGAAAACAAACTTTAGAGGGACTAAAAGTGACAAACGGTGAAAACTATGGAACGTAAGGGTCCAAAGTGTCAACAATGGATAAATAGACTCTATGATAACCCTACATAATGTTTATAACCTTAAACGGATGGATCATGGATCATACGAAGCGGGAAATGCACATAAGTGAGGAATTACAAACTATAGGGGCCAAAAGTGTCAACATGTTGAATTTATACCTCTAAGTGAACTTTTGGCAGACCCTAAGCCTTGTAATGCTAAAATATACTCACTAGAATATGTGGTAAAAATTTCGTGAAGTTTCGATAACGTATGAGAAAGTTATGGCCAAAACCGTACTTGAGGGGTTAAAAGCGTCAACGTCAAATTTCATGGCTTTTCGGTTGAGCGCAAAGTTATCCGAGGACATTACCATGTTGGTAAATGTCCCAAGGTTCTTAAAAACCAAGTTTGGGGGTTTACGAGTCAAGTTAAGCATCAAAACATCGCGCGTGAAGGTCAGGGGCCAAATCTGCCAATTATAGAAAGTTGCTGACCTGACCAGGTCCCTTGCGGACCGTATAGAGAGGACCTTACGGTCCGTATGACTTGCCCAGTATCACAGTTTCACGAATTAATCTGATTTGGCCCGAATTTGAGTTGGAACCAGCTGTGTGCACCTCCAAATGCTCCAATAATAGTCCATGCATGCCTAGGACTACAGTGAGCTATCCCAAACCTCTGAATTTCACTTTAAATCAGATTATTCTTCACATTCTTGAGCAATTGTGATAGTAACAAGGACTCTCAACTTGCAAGAACACTCGCAAGACTTTCTGGAGCAATTCTGAATGACAAGGCAGCATCCTAGTGTTAACTAAGCTTCATTAGGACCTTTGTAAGATTCTATATCAGTCTCTAATTCGTTCTTGCATTGATTAATTGTTAAAAGTCAAACCGTTGTTCATATTATTTGACTTTTCGATTAAACGAGTTTTACTCTGTCATTTCTCAAATTGAAACCACTAATATGTTGGTATTTATGTGGGAAACAAACCCTTAAAAGGGTATTCTCTGATTCCCACTTTATGCATGCTAATTGTCGAGTCAAAGTTGTTTCTAAAAAGTCAACAGGAGTTGTTTTTGCAAAAATAAGCTTAAATGGTAATGTAGATGACATGCAATCCGTTTGATCATCAAAAATAGCTTCATAATGAATATAAGAATATGTTTTACCATGATCAACTCGACAATCTTTAGTATAAACCCGGATTGGAACCGAAAGTCTTATAAAACGACTTTTTCGTAGACTATCGATTCGGATCCGTGCATGCATGTTTGAGATCTGTATTGGAGCTTATTTTTGACCACTTTTATTGTGGTTAAACTTTCTGGAATTTTTATATCTCGAGTCTATACTTAGCCGATTTATTTGCATGTTTCCGATTTATGCTTAAAAGTTGACTATTTTGCCCTTTTTGATATAAAACGTGATTTTTGGAAAAATAAAAGAGTAGAAATCTTTATTTCTAATATATAAACATGCACCGAAAATTTGAGGTCAGTTGGTGGTCCAGATTTTGAGTTATGGCCGATATCGTAAAACTATATCTTAAAGTTACATAAATGGCGCATTTAGCGTATAACCTATTGCAGGCCACGTTTTGGTATAAAACTTTTTACCCACTGATGTTATATATTATTTTAGGATTTTTGTTGATTTTTATTTAATTTTTGGCTGATCGGATCATAGATCGCTAAGTCGATTCGGTTAATGCCGGTTTTGACCGTTTAAGCCATAAAATGAGTTTTATACATTCTTTTGACCCGAAACCTTTTTCCAATGATTTTATATGTTGAATAAATTATTTTGAGCCTTCTGGAAATGTAAAAATCTCAGCTTTCTTATTAAAACCCGGAAACGGCTCTAAATCGCATTTTAAGCGTTTTTAGCGCATAGTAAGCGTTATACCCGTTTTAAACATATAAGACTCATACCTACTGATGTAATTAGTATATTTTCATATAATAACAGTAAGTATAAGTATATGAACTCAGATTTCCAGTTTTGGCATTTTTAGCCCTTGTGAAATTACTAAAATACCCCTACGGTGCATAGTTTGATTTTAAATGATAAGTTTTGTATACGGGTCATACCCTACTGTTATAATATGTTAAATGAAGTATATTTACTGTATAAACCAGACCCGAAACTCAGATTTCTAATATGACTCTTTTATAATCTTTTAAATGACCAAAATGCCCTTCTAAGGCATAAATTGAGTTTAAAATTATTCGGGGCATAATAGAACATAACTTACTGATATTATATCATATTTAAAGCGTATTATATCAGGGAACTTGCATTTGACTCTTTTGACTACCCGTAACGCCCTTTTTGCATTCGGTTCGGTTTACGTAACTAGTTTGCGTAAATTGACCGAAACGGGTCAAACGTTATCGTTTTTATCTCAAAATCCAGAATGTATTTAGTATACCCATATTATACAAGTATTCAAACTTGTCGGGTCTAAATCACATTCTATCCGGTCTTTCGCTTAATCGTGCGCTTGTACCGTATCGTCCTTAAAACTAACCGGTCAAGCTTAGGCTTAAATAAAAGACCCGTTAGGAATCTAATAGGTTATTATAAACCTTTGTTCTAGATTAGGAGGCCCAGTAAAAGCTACCTACACTTACCGTTTGTGATTCATACTTGCTCAGGTAAATACATTTTGACTTATTTTCCCTATACGGGCTTGGGGTACGGTATTTAAAATACCGCTTGATCGAGCGCACAAATCCTGCACCCTATGGGTGTACAGTCTTGAATAGTTTGTGCGACTCGTTTAAACAGTCTTGTTCTTACTTTAGGCTTTGGGGGGTTATTGACCGTGTCCCGGATATCCTTGGCATTATCTTACGAGATGGCCACGACCAGAGCACAAGGTGTAGGCGTACACCCGGCGTGTATAACTCTTTAATGTGGTGTGTCATTTAATCTTTAGCCCGGACAGCAGATCCCGGGCCACCAAATGTACGAGTAACATGTAATTCGTTCACAAGTTTATATTGCATAATTATCCCAAGTTAATAAAAATATTTATGTCTTGTGCATTTAAATCAATTTTTAATCATTTTCAAAATGAGTCAGTTGATTTGTATTTACCAGTGTAAACTGACGTATTTTCCCAAAAGGTTAAGTGCAGGTACTATACGAACTAGGCTGGCTGTTTCCTAAGAGCGTCCACTATAGTCTCGCAAGCTCGGACGACAAAATAAACTGTTGAACAATTTTATCTTATTTTTATTTGATCCGCCTGTGGATCCGTTTCAACTACGTATGATGTTATTATTACATTTAATTAAAGTTGAAATGTATCTATTCTGCTTCCGCTGTGCATTATTATATTGTGTTGTTTGTCTATGACGATGCCAACCACGTCACTGTACCCCACACCGGGCCCACCGGTGACACGTGGAGATCGGGGTGTGACAGGTTGGTATCAGAGCCAACACTGAGTGAATTAAACACTAGCCTTTTGTGTTTGATCTCAGTTACACAATTGCACGTTCCTCGATTTTCGAGTCTAGACAAAGAACTTAGGAAATGTTCGACATTTCGTTTATTTTATCTTTATTTTATTATTAGCTTTGTCTTATATTTTGTTGTGCAACTTGTTTAATTTTTGACAGGTTCATCATGCCGCCACGTATGCGAGGACGAGGAGGATTCACCATATCACATGACCACGAGGCAGGACCCTCACACAGGCGAGCCCCATCAGCTTCGCACAACACTGCAGCCTATGATCTTTGGAGATCATTCGCCGAGCCAGCCAGGCACTCGGTATCTTTGAGCACCTCGCCATCTCTACCCCACTCATTTGGGCCCCACTCTGAAAATGGGCCCCACGACTCCCATGGATCTTTCATTCCATTACACCAGTCACCTCACCACTACCCAGCACCAGCTTACCTGTATAACCCTGATGCTTTCTTGGATGAGCCAGTGGGTCATAACCCACTAGGACCTGAGGACCACTTCTCTGGTGGTAACGAGATGGAGGTCGACGAGGACACTGACCCTTCCCTGCCACCGTCCGGCACGCCTAACCATCCCATTGAGATATCGGATGGGTCACCATACAGGGGATCACCATTCAATGGTGTTGACAGCTACGAGGAGAGGTTTAAACAGCATGATTGGTTTTACACCCCCAGCCACCACAACTCTCCCATGCACTAGTCTTATCACGGTTCTCCCGTGCATTCGCAGCACCACTCTCAGCAGCAGCAGCTTCAGCAGCCGCCTTTGCAGCAGGACCCATCTGAGACCTTTTGGCGCGACGTGATTACTCCGTCGCCACCACCACCACCGGTTTTACCTCCTCCGCCTCAGAGGCCAAGGAGGAACGCGCGTATGTCTACGCGAGGAGGGATTCGCATTGCCACCCCTCGACATTCAGGTAGCGGCCGCTACTCGCCGCTCCACAAGGAGTCAGAGATGGGAGAGTCTCAGCATCCCGTCTCAGAGATTACTTCTGCGACTATTGCGCCACTACCGCCGCAGAACTTTGGAGAGCCCATCCCTGCGTATGCTAGCGTAGCGCAGTTCAACCCTTTCGAGCCGACTTTTCCTCCCGGTTATGATTATACGGGAGATCCCTACTGGTTAGCTTCAGGCTACAACCCTCTCAATCAGGAGAGTACTTTTGGAGGTCCCTGGGCTACGGGACAATCAGCTTTTGGATTCCCACCGCAGGGATACCAGCAGCCGCAGCCTCCACAACCACAGCAGTATCAGCCACCTCCGCCGGCGCCGATGATGTCGCCGCCGCAAGTCCAAGAAATCCTGCAAGGGATACATGACGTGCGACGGGAATTGCAAAATGATCGCCGACACAACCGCGGTATGTTCAAGAAGATGGTTGACTTGATTAAGGGTAAGAGTAAGAAGGATTATTAAATCCTTTGTTGTTATCTCGTTTACTCATGTCCCTGCGTGGACATTTATTCCTGTATTCTACCCCTGCGTGGGTATATTTCTCTTGTTCTACCCCTGCGTGGGTATGTTATTTCTGTTTAACCCCTGCATGGGTTTGTTTTGTTAGTTTTGTCTGTTGTTTGGTTTAGCCCCTGTGTGGGCATGTTATTTGAATTAAAGTCCCGTTTAGGGCAAAAGTTGTACTAGTTTACTTTAATATAATGGTTAATTTAAATTTTTCATTTTATCTTTGTGCATGAATTTAATATTCAAATAAATGGAAAATATCAATTTTTATTTGATTTGCCATTTTTATAAGAATCTTAGTAAGGTAGAACCTAGCTTGAATGTCTTATTAAAAGGCCTAGCCAATATGGTAAAACCTGGTTGAAAAGATTCAAATCTCTGTTAACATCTGAAAACATGTTAACATTCTTGACTAAGCGTGATTCGTAAAATCACACATGTCACCCTTTTTAATAAATTATCTACAGGTTATATCTGTATACAAGTCTGGTAATGACTTGATACCTACGGGTTATGACTATGTCATATAGTGGCAGTTGTGGTTTATGACTCCCTGCCTAGTAAAGGATTATTTGTTTAATTATACAATGCTAATCCTATAAAAATCTAAATTTATAATCTAGTAAGTTGTCCGAAGTGACTAGGCCTATTGTGCCAATATATATATTTCATTCCATAATATAGTTGCTAATAAAAGCCCTGAATGAAATTAAATAAATTAACTATTATGATTCTTAATATCATGGTTAATAAATCGTCTAGAACGATAATGTTGTTAGGTTTCTAAATAAGACATTGTCCTTTTATGTAGCTTAAAGCTACATGGCTAAATCGGAGGAGACCAACAGTCATTCTGGAGAACACCCAGATGATACAAAGATTCACGTCACTGGTGCGGAACTGCAAGCACTGGTTGAGAACGCTGTTGCCAAAGCTATGGATAGGCAATTCAGGGAATCTAGCGGGACTCGGAGTAGGACCCGAACTGTAACGCATGTAAAGCCCAAGACTCATTCAGAGGCTCATAGTAAGCCACCTTCTAAGAAGGATGAGCCGAAGAAGGATGAGGGGGATAATCACTCCTCCAACCACAGCAGTATTCCTAAGCAAGAAATCAAGCTGAAGCATGATACGCACAGCAAGTCTTGTACGTACAAGTATTTCGTTTCATGCAAACCCAGGGATTTTATTGGGGAAAAAGGAGCAGTTGATTGCATGACGTGGATTGATAAGATGGATACAGTTGTTGACATCAGCGGGTGTGCTGATAGGGACGTTGTGAAGTATGTGTCCCAGTCGTTCAAGGGAGATGCGTTAGCATGGTGGAAGTCACTTCTGCAAGCTGCCGGTAAGGCCGCTCTGTATAGCATGACCTGGGATCAGTTCGTAGCACTGATCAAAGAGAATTTCTGCCCGCAGCATGAGGTCGAAAGAATTGAGTCGGATTTTGTATCCCTAGTGATGAAAAACCTCGATTGTCAAGCGTATCTTACTACATTCAACACCTTATCTCGATTGGTGCCGTATTTGGTGACCCCTGAGCCACGAAGGATCGCCCGTTTTATTGGGGGCTTGGCACCGGAGATAAAGGCGAGTGTTAAGGCTTCAAGGCCTACGACATTTAGATCCGTAGCTGATCTATCCCTCTCCCTCACTCAAGATGTAGTCAGATTGAGAGCTATGAAGAGCTCAGAGGAAAACAAAAGGAAACGTGAGGATGACACCTCACGAAGATCTGAGAAACGACACAGAGGAAACAACGACCATAGGAAAGGGTCGGGATCTAAGAAAGGAGATCATCAATCGGGTGAGAGACCCAGATGCAAGACCTGCAAGAGACACCATTTTGGGAAATGTCGTTTGGAGACGAAATCCCAGTCTCAAGAAAAGCGATGTGGAATCTGCAAGTCCACAGACCATAAGGCATTGGATTGCAAGAAGATGGAGGATGCAACTTGTTTTGGTTGCAACGAGAAAGGGCATATCCGGCCAAATTGCCCAAAGAATGCGAGGAAGGCAGATGAAGGAAAGAAGACTAATGCGAGAGTCTTCAAAATGGACGCCAAGGAGGCAGTTCTTGACGACAACGTCATTACAGGTACGTTTCTTGTAAATGATGTTTTTGCTAGAGTCTTGTTTGATTCAGGAGCTGATAAGTCGTTTGTAGATGATAAGTTTTGTAAATTGTTGAACCTTCCTGTTAAAACCTTAAGTGTGAAATATGAGGTGGAATTAGCCGATGGAACCATAGAAAACGCCTCGACTGTTCTAGATGGATGTGTTATATCCATTAGGAATCATTCTTTCCCGTTATCCTTGCTTCCCTTTAAGCTAGCTGGATTTGATATAGTGATTGGCATGGATTGGTTAGCGCAAAACCAAGCCCAGATTCTGTGCAATAGAAAGCAAGTAATAGTTAAGACTCCGTCTGGTGAGTCACTTACTATTCAAGGAGATACCCAGCATGGATTGCCTGAGCAAGTGTCCATGCTCAAGGCATCCAGATGCATGCAGAAGGGATGTGTCATTTATATGGCACAAGTTACCATTGATGAGCCGAAGCCGAAGATTGAAGATATCCCTGTTATCTTAGAATACCCTGAAGTATTCCCTGAAGAACTACCCGGTTTGCCACCGGATAGGCAAGTGGAGTTTCGGATAGACATCATTCCAGGCGATGCGCCTGTAGCAAGAGCACCATACAGATTGGCACCAACGGAGATGAAGGAGTTGAGGACGCAGTTGGATGATTTGTTAGCTAAAGGTTTTATTAGACCTAGCTCGTCTCCTTGGGGAGCACCAATCTTGTTCGTTAAAAAGAAGGATGGATCGATGCGTCTGTGCATCGATTACCGTGAGCTTAACAAGGTCACTATCAAGAATAGGTATCCGTTACCCAGGATCGACGATCTGTTCGATCAGTTGCAAGGAGCAAGCTATTTCTCCAAAATCGACCTGAGGTTAGGTTATCACCAGTTGAAGGTCAAGGAGGAAGACGTACACAAGACAGCGTTTAGGACTCGTTATGGACATTACGAGTTCCTAGTGATGCCGTTTGGGCTCACCAACGCACCAGCAGCATTCATGGATCTCATGAATCGTGTCTGCTAGCCCTATCTAGATAAATTCGTTATCGTCTTTATTGACGACATCCTTATTTACTCGAAGAGCCAAGCTGACCATGAGAAACACCTTCGTTGTATTCTCAAACTTCTGCATCAAGAGAAGCTTTATGCCAAATTTTCGAAGTGTGAATTTTGGCTTCGAGAAGTCCAGTTCCTTGGACATGTAGTAAGCGAGCGTGGTATCCAAGTAGATCCCGCTAAAGTAGAAGCAGTCATGAACTGGCAGGAGCCGAAGACTCCTACCGAGATTCGCAGTTTCCTCGGATTGGCAGGATATTATAGGCGATTTATCGAGAACTTTTCAAGAATTGCTGCGCCCCTAACTTCGTTGACTCGTAAGAAGATTAAGTTCGATTGGGGCCCTAAGCAGCAGGAATCCTTCGACATTTTGAAGAAGAAGTTGAGCAACGCGCCAGTACTGACATTGCCCGATGGCATAGAGGAATTTGTGGTGTATTGTGACGCATCACACACTGGCATGGGCTGTGTACTCATGCAGAAAGGCAAAGTCATTGCCTACGCTTCTCGACAGCTAAAGGTGCACGAGAAGAACTACACCACCCATGATTTGGAATTGGGTGCAGTTGTATTTGCATTGAAGCTATGGAGACATTACTTGTATGGAACCAGTGTATAATATATTCAGATCACAAGAGTCTTCAACACTTGTTCAATCAGAAGGAATTGAACATGCCACAAAGGCGATGGATGGAAACTCTAAATGATTACGACTGTGAGATAAGATACCATCCAGGCAAGGCAAATGTAGTTGCCGACGCCTTAAGCAGAAAGGAAAGGGTGAAACCGATTAGAATCAATGCCAAGCGCATTGAGATAAGGAATAATTTGAATGAAAGGGTGTTAGATGCACAGAAGGAAGCTGTGCTGGAAGCTAACTATCCTGACGAGAAGTTAGGAGTAACTGAGGAGCAGTTATCCTACGACAAAGATGGAATGCTACGACTAAACGGACGAATATGGGTTCCAGTTTATGGAGGACTTCGGGATGTTATCCTCCAGGAAGCCCACAGCTCTAAATATTCCGTTCATCCTGGAGCTGATAAGATGTACCAGGATTTGAAAGCAAACTACTGGGGGATTGGTTTGAAAAAGTCAGTAGCTGAGCATGTAGCTAAATGTTTGACTTGTGCGCAAGTCAAAGCGGAACATCAGAAGCCGTCAGGTTTGCTTCAACAACCTGAAATTCTCAAGTGGAAATGGGAAATGGTGACAATGGATTTCATCACCAAGTTGCCAAAGACGAAGAAGGGAAATGATACCATATGGGTCATAGTAGATAGACTGACGAAGTCAGCTCATTTTCTACCCATCAAGGAGACGTATAGCTCCGATATGTTAGCTCAATTATACGTCGATAAGATCGTAGTGTTGCATGGTATACCCATATCTATTATCTCCGATAGAGATACTAGATATACGTCGCATTTTTGGAAGAGTTTCCAACAATCGTTGGGCACTCGTTTGAATTTTAGTACGGCTTATCATCCTCAGACCGATGGTCAGAGTGAGCGTACTATTCAAACTTTGGAAGACATGCTTCGTGCATGTGCGATCGACTTGGGTGGTAGTTGGGATAAGAACCTACCACTGATTGAATTCTCCTACAACAATAGCTACCATTCCAGCATAAAGGCTGCGCCTTTTGAGGCCCTATACGGTAGAAAGTGTAGATCGCCCATTTGTTGGGCAGAAGTTGGAGATGTCCAGTTGTCAGGACCAGATATCGTTTTTGAGACGACGGACAAGATCGTGCAGATTCGCGATCGTTTGAAAGCTGCCAGGGATAGGCAGAAAAGTTATGCGGATCCTAAGCGCAAGGATTTTCACTTTGATGTAGGTGATAAAGTATTGCTTAAAGTATCGCCCTGGAAGGGTGTGATGCGATTTGGAAAGAAAGGCAAGCTAAGCCCGAGATATATAGGACCTTTCGAGATTATTGAACGTGTCGGGTCAGTTGCTTATAAGTTAAACTTGCCTGAAGAACTCAGCGCTATACATAATGTGTTCCACATCTGTAATTTGAAGAAGTGTTTCGCTGACGAATCACTGGTTATACCACATACAGATATACACATAGACGAAAGTTTGAAGTTCGTAGAAAAACCTTTGTCGATTGAGGATCGACAGGTGAAAAAGCTTCGAAGGAAGCACGTGCCTATTGTTAAGGTCAAATGGGATGCCCGTAGAGGTCCCGAATACACGTGGGAAGTGGAATCCACGATGCAAGAGAAATATCCTCATTTGTTTCAGTAAATCTCTGGGTCGAGATTTCTTTTAAGGGGGTGAGGATGTAACACCTCGAAAAAATTCGTCAAATAATGTCTTGACACGTGTCATGAGGTTCCGGTATGTGAAAACAAACTTTAGAGGGACTAAAAGTGACAAACGGTGAAAACTATGGAACGTAAGGGTACAAAGTGTCAACAATGGATAAATAGACTCTATGATAACCCTACATAATGTTTATAACCTTAAACGGATGGATCATGGATCATACGAAGCGGGAAATGCACATAAGTGAGGAATTACAAACTATAGGGGCCAAAAGTGTCAACATGTTGAATTTATACCTCTGAGTGAACTTTTGGCAGACCCGAAGCCTTGTAATGCTAAAATATACTCACTAGAATATGTGGTAAAAATTTCGTGAAGTTTCGATAACGTATGAGAAAGTTATGGCCAAAACCGTACTTGAGGGGTTAAAAGCGTCAACGTCAAATTTCATGGCTTTTCGGTTGAGCGCAAAGTTATCCGAGGACATTACCATGTTGGTAAATGTCCCAAGGTTCTTAAAAACCAAGTTTGGGGGTTTACGAGTCAAGTTAAGCATCAAAACATCGCGCGTGAAGGTCAGGGGCCAAATCTGCCAATTATAGAAAGTTGCTGACCTGACCAGGTCCCTTGCGGACCGTATAGAGAGGACCTTACGGTCCGTATGACTTGCCCAGTATCACAGTTTCACGAATTAATCTGATTTGGCCCGAATTTGAGTTGGAACCAGCTGTGTGCACCTCCAAATGCTCCAATAATAGTCCATGCATGCCTAGGACTACAGTGAGCTATCCCAAACCTCTGAATTTCACTTTAAATCAGATTATTCTTCACATTCTTGAGCAATTGTGATAGTAACAAGGACTCTCAACTTGCAAGAACACTCTCAAGACTTTCTGGAGCAATTCTGAACGACAAGGCAGCATCCTAGTGTTAACTAAGCTTCATTAGGACCTTTGTAAGATTCTATATCAGTCTCTAATTCGTTCTTGCATTGATTAATTGTTAAAAGTCAAACCGTTGTTCTTATTATTTGACTTTTCGATTAAACGAGTTTTACTCTGTCATTTCTCAAATTGAAACCACTAATATGTTGGTATTTATATGGGAAACAAACCCTTAAAAGGGTATTCTCTGATTCCCACTTTATGCATGCTAATTGTCGAGTCAAAGTTGTTTCTAAAAAGTCAACAGGAGTTGTTTTTGCAAAAATAAGCTTAAATGGTAATGTAGATGACATGAAATCCGTTTGATCATCAAAAATAGCTTCATAATGAATATAAGAATATGTTTTACCATGATCAACTCGACAATCTTTAGTATAAACCCGGATTGGAACCGAAAGTCTTATAAAACGACTTTTTCGTAGACTATCGATTCGGATCCGTGCATGCATGTTTGAGATCTGTATTGGAGCTTATTTTTGACCACTTTTATTGTGGTTAAACTTTCTGGAATTTTTATATCTCGAGTCTATACTTAGCCGATTTATTTGCATGTTTCCGATTTATGCTTAAAAGTTGACTATTTTGCCCTTTTTGATATAAAACGTGATTTTTGGAAAAATAAAAGAGTAGAAATATTTATTTCTAATATATAAACATGCACCGAAAATTTGAGGTCAGTTGGTGGTCCAGATTTTGAGTTATGGCCGATATCGTAAAACTATATCTTAAAGTTACATAAATGGCGCATTTAGCGTATAACCTATTGCAGGCCACGTTTTGGTATAAAACTTTTTACCCACTGATGTTATATATTATTTTAGGATTTTTGTTGATTTTTATTTAATTTTTGGCTGATCGGATCATAGATCGCTAAGTCGATTCGGTTAATGCCGGTTTTGACCGTTTAAGCTATAAAATGAGTTTTATACATTCTTTTGACCCGAAACCTTTTTCCACTGATTTTATATGTTGAATAAATTATTTTGAGCCTTCTGGAAATGTAAAAATCTCAGCTTTCTTATTAAAACCCGGAAACGGCTCTAAATTGCATTTTAAGCGTTTTTAGCGCATAGTAAGCGTTATACCCGTTTTAAACATATAAGACTCATACCTACTGATGTAATTAGTATATTTTCATATAATAACAGTAAGTATAAGTATATGAACTCAGATTTCCAGTTTTGGCATTTTTAGCCCTTGTGAAATTACTAAAATACCCCTACGGTGCATAGTTTGATTTTAAATGATAAGTTTTGTATACGGGTCATACCCTACTGTTATAATATGTTAAATGAAGTATATTTACTGTATAAACCAGACCCGAAACTCAGATTTCTAATATGACTCTTTTATAATCTTTTAAATGACCAAAATGCCCTTCTAAGGCATAAATTGAGTTTAAAATTATTCGGGGCATAATAGAACATAACTTACTGATGTTATATCATATTTAAAGCGTATTATATCAGGGAACTTGCATTTGACTCTTTTGACTACCCGTAACGCCCTTTTTGCATTCGGTTCGGTTTACGTAACTAGTTTGCGTAAATTGACCGAAACGGGTCAAACGTTATCGTTTTTATCTCAAAATCCAGAATGTATTTAGTATACCCATATTATACAAGTATTCAAACTTGTCGGGTCTAAATCACATTCTATCCGGTCTTTCGCTTAATCGTGCGCTTGTACCGTATCGTCCTTAAAACTAACCGGTCAAGCTTAGGCTTAAATAAAAGACCCGTTAGGAATCTAATAGGTTATTATAAACCTTTGTTCCAGATTAGGAGGCCCAGTAAAAGCTACCTACACTTACCGTTTGTGATTCATACTTGCTCAGGTAAATACATTTTGACTTATTTTCCCTATACGGGCTTGGGGTACGGTATTTAAAATACCGCTTGATCGAGCGCACAAATCCTGCACCCTATGGGTGTACAGTCTTGAATAGTTTGTGCGACTCGTTTAAACAGTCTTGTTCTTACTTTAGGCTTTGGGGGGTTATTGACCGTGTCCCGGATATCCTTGGCATTATCTTACGAGATGGCCACGACCAGAGCACAAGGTGTAGGCGTACACCCGGCGTGTATAACTCTTTAATGTGGTGTGTCATTTAATCTTTAGCCCGGACAGCAGATCCCGGGCCACCAAATGTACGAGTAACATGTAATTCGTTCACAAGTTTATATTGCATAATTATCCCAAGTTAATAAAAATATTTATGTCTTGTGCATTTAAATCAATTTTTAATCATTTTCAAAATGAGTCAGTTGATTTGTATTTACCAGTGTAAACTGACGTATTTTCCCAAAAGGTTAAGTGCAGGTACTATACGAACTAGGCTGGCTGTTTCCTAAGAGCGTCCACTATAGTCTCGCAAGCTCGGACGACAAAATAAACTGTTGAACAATTTTATCTTATTTTTATTTGATCCGCCTGTGGATCCGTTTCAACTACGTATGATGTTATTATTACATTTAATTAAAGTTGAAATGTATCTATTCTGCTTCCGCTGTGCATTATTATATTGTGTTGTTTGTCTATGACGATGCCAACCACGTCACTGTACCCCACACCGGGCCCACCGGTGACACGTGGAGATCGGGGTGTGACAGGTTGGTATCAGAGCCAACACTGAGTGAATTAAACACTAGCCTTTTGTGTTTGATCTCAGTTACACAATTGCACGTTCCTCGATTTTCGAGTCTAGACAAAGAACTTAGGAAATGTTCGACATTTCGTTTATTTTATCTTTATTTTATTATTAGCTTTGTCTTATATTTTGTTGTGCAACTTGTTTAATTTTTGACAGGTTCATCATGCCGCCACGTATGCGAGGACGAGGAGGATTCACCATATCACATGACCACGAGGCAGGACCCTCACACAGGCGAGCCCCATCAGCTTCGCACAACACTGCAGCCTATGATCTTTGGAGATCATTCGCCGAGCCAGCCAGGCACTCGGTATCTTTGAGCACCTCGCCATCCCTACCCCACTCATTTGGGCCCCACTCTGAAAATGGGCCCCACGACTCCCATGGATCTTTCATTCCATTACACCAGTCACCTCACCACTACCCAGCACCAGCTTATCAGGGCCTGTATAACCCTGATGCTTTCTTGGATGAGCCAGTGGGTCATAACCCACTAGGACCTGAGGACCACTTCTCTGGTGGTAACGAGATGGAGGTCGACGAGGACACTGACCCTTCCCTGCCACCGTCCGGCACGCCTAACCATCCCATTGAGATATCGGATGGGTCACCATACAGGGGATCACCATTCAATGGTGTTGACAGCTACGAGGAGAGGTTTAAACAGCATGATTGGTTTTACACCCCCAGCCACCACAACTCTCCCATGCACCAGTCTTATCACGGTTCTCCCGTGCATTCGCAGCACCACTCTCAGCAGCAGCAGCTTCAGCAGCCGCCTTTGCAGCAGGACCCATCTGAGGCCTTTTGGCGCGACGTGATTACTCCGTCGCCACCACCACCACCGGTTTTACCTCCTCCGCCTCAGAGGCCAAGGAGGAACGCGCGTATGTCTACGCGAGGAGGGATTCGCATTGCCACCCCTCGACATTCAGGTAGCGGCCGCTACTCGCCGCTCCACAAGGAGTCAGAGATGGGAGAGTCTCAGCATCCCGTCTCAGAGATTACTTCTGCGACTATTGCGCCACTACCGCCGCAGAACTTTGGAGAGCCCATCCCTGCGTATGCTAGCGCAGCGCAGTTCAACCCTTTCGAGCCGACTTTTCCTCCCGGTTATGATTATACGGGAGCCACCAAATGTACGAGTAACATGTAATTCGTTCACAAGTTTATATTGCATAATTATCCCAAGTTAATAAAAATATTTATGCCTTGTGCATTTAAATCAATTTTTAATCATTTTCAAAATGAGTCAGTTGATTTGTATTTACCAGTGTAAACTGACGTATTTTCCCAAAAGGTTAAGTGCAGGTACTATACGAACTAGGCTGGCTGTTTCCTAAGAGCGTCCACTATAGTCTCGCAAGCTCGGACGACAAAATAAACTGTTGAACAATTTTATCTTATTTTTATTTGATTCGCCTGTGGATCCGTTTCAACTACGTATGATGTTATTATTACATTTAATTAAAGTTGAAATGTATCTATTCTGCTTCCGCTGTGCATTATTATATTGTGTTGTTTGTCTATGACGATGCCAACCACGTCACTGTACCCCACACCGGGCCCACCGGTGACACGTGGAGATCGGGGTGTGACAGTTTTGGCTGCATATTTGTTCCTTTTGTTCGTTTAAGCTCATTTGGTCCTGTAAATTCAAAAGGAAGACAAAAACATACTTTTTCCAACATTAGTACTAAAAAAGGGTTAGTTTTATGCCTCATTTGATGTAATTTATATGTTACATTTTGCACACATCAATAATCAACAACAAGTTTAAAAATTGGTTCTTAACAACATCATTAAAGTGGTTAATAAAAGGTTTTTATTAAAAGTTAATGAATTTTATAATAAAATGGGTTTTATTAAAAAGAACCTTGAAAATTTGTTTTCACTAAATTATCATTGATTTGAATGCATGCAAATGTATGGTACATAAAATTTTCTAAACTAGAATTTTGAAAAATTAAAAATCCCTTTTATAAAACAAGTCAAACACCATCCTTTTATACAACACTTGAATCACTTGGGAACTCTTTTGTGGGATAAAGGTCACCTAACCACATTTGAGGGAACTTGTATGTTTGAGGTGGGGTTACCATGTTTGTGGGATAAAGGTCACCTAACCACTTATATGTGTAAACTCACATGTGTGTGTAAGTTGGACGACTTGATTTGGAAACCATGTGCTTAGGGTCACCAAAGCATGGCGTACGAAGGTATTGATGGGATTAAACATGCCAAGTAAACATAAAGATGTTTAACCGATCCCATATGGCTAGAAGTTGCAAAGGGTTGCAATCTTCAAACGTTGACTACCTTGTTAATTTAAATAATTGGATAAAGGTCACCTAACCAACATTTAAATGTAACGTTGGATTCTAGATTTTAATTATTAATTGTCTATGAGACATAAAAGGGTATTAATGATTAAAATATAATCATATCGAAAATACTAAAATTAAACTTTGTTAAATTTTGTAGATGGCCGCTAACAATTACCCAAACCGTCCGTAACCTATCACTAAGAACAATCTTTGAAAAGGATGGTCTCAACCATAACAACTTCATCGATTGGTATCGAAACTTGAGAATCGTTCTCAAGCAAGAGAAGATATCCTATGTGTTGAACGATCCTATTCCCGATGAAGCTCTTATGGAAGATGAGGATGCCTATAACGATTGGATTAAGAATACCGTGGATTCTATGCAAGCCTCTTGCCTCATGTTGGGAATTATGATTCCCGAGATTCAAAAGGATTTTGAAATTCATGGGCATACGACATGATTACCCAATTGAAGGAAATGTTCCTACAACAAGCAAGGGTAGAACGCTTCGAAACGGTTCGGGCGCTTCATGCATGTCGAATAGAGGAAACCCAATCGGTCTCATCTATGTCTTTAAGATGAAAAACCACATTGATCGCCTCGAAAGGCTCAATGTGGGTAAAAAGGCTTCACCCATTTTAACGATCAATGAGGGTGGCAACAAGAAAGGGCATCACCCCGACTCCAAGGCAAATGTTGCAAGAGGGAAAGGGACTTTTCAAAGGGAAAAGAAAAGAAAGGCTAAAGCGGAACCACTGAAACCAAAAGAAAGGAAGGCAAAGGTTCCCACGAACGATCCATACTTTGAGTGTGGTGAGATAGGGCATTTGAAAGGGAATTGTCCAACATATCTCAAGGAGTTGAAAAACAAGAGGGGTGCAGGGAAAACCTTAGGTACAATCTTTATGATACATGTTGAGCTTAATGTTATTTCTTCTAACACATGGGTATTAGATACCGGATGTGGAACTCATGTTTGCAATCTGTTGCAAGGGTTCAAAAGAAATAAGCATTACAAGAAGGGAGACATTAGTCTCTTCATGGGCAATGGAGCGAAAGTTCAAGTTGAAGCCCGAGGAGACTATGTTTTGAAACTTCCAAGTGGTTTGGAAATTATTTTAAAAATGTTTTGTATGCTCCTAGTTTGACTAGGAACATTATTTCAGTTTCCCTTTTAAGACAATATGGTTTTGATTTAAAATTTATAAACAATGACATTTATGTTTCGATGAATGACATGTTTTACTTTAAAGTTATTCCTTCAAATGGTATTTATGAATTGGTTCATGATAATACATCATTTGATAGTTCAATGTACCAAGCAATTACCAAGAAACTCAAAATGGATTTGAGTGAGACCCATCTTTGGCATTATCACCTTGGTCATATAAATAGAAATCGCATGCAAACACTTCAAAAGAATGGTCTTTTGTATACAAATGTAGTTGGTTCATTTGATACATGTGAATCTTGTTTACAAGGTAAAATGATTAAGAAACCCTTTAATGGGAAAGGGCAAAAGATTTATTTGGAATCATACATTTTGATGTATGTGGTCTTTTTATGTCAATGACTAGAAATGGTGAAAGAAACTTCATTACTTTTACCGACGATTATAGTCGCTATGGTCATGTGTACTTGTTAAGACACAAAGATGAAGTTTTGAAACGTTCAAAATCTTCAAAAGTGAAGTAGAAAATCAACTCAATTAATGTTCTTTTTTCCGATAGAGGAGGAATCGAACTCAATTGGATATGGTTCGATCTATGATGGCTAGGAGCACATTATCTCTATCATTTTGGGGTTACGCTTTGCTCTCCGTGGTCCGTATACTAAATATGGCCCCAACCAAGAAAGTGGAAAGGACACCTTTTGAAATATGGTATGGAAAGCCTCCATCCTTATCATTCTTAAGGGTGTGGGGTTGTGAAGCTTATGTTAAGCAATACACCCAAAAAAAATGGAAGTCTGATCCAATAAGTGTATCTTAGTAGGATATCCTAAAGATGATATAGGATATTATTTATGCGATCCAACCGAGCAAAAGGTATTTGTTTCTCGAAAGGGTAAGTTCTTAGAAGCTAAGTTCCTTATGGAAGGGACTAGTGGTAGAACGGTGGAACTTGAGGAGGATCAAGAACCACAAGTCGATACACGTTTGGTTGATACTAGCGCTTAACAAGAGGTTGTTGAAAACGATCAAGAGGTTGATCAATACACAGAAAATGTTCGCAGATCTGGTAGAATTAGTAGTCCACCTGAAAGATATGGATTTTTCATGGATGGATGCTATGTGGTAGATTCAGATGAACCAACCACATACCATGATGCTATGTCAAAATTCAATTGTGACAAATGGCTTGAAGCCATGAACGTAGAGATGCAATTCATGTATGATAACCAAGTATAGGAATTGGTTGTGCCACCTCTTAACTCCAAAGTAGTTGGAAGTAAGTGGGTTTTTAAGACGAAAACTGATATGCGTGGTAACTTGGATACTTATAAAGCGAGACTTGTAGCAAAAGGTTTCACTCAAAATCAAGGGGTTGATTATGATGAGACCTTCTCGCCCGTGGCGATGCTAAAGTCAATTAGGATATTATTTGCCATACCTGAATATTATGATTATGAGATTTGGTAAATGGATGTCAAAATGGCTTTCCTTAACGGATATCTTGATGAAGATGTCTATATGGTTCAGCCTGAAGGTTTTGTCGATCCAAAACATCCTAACAAAGTATGTAAGTTAAAGAAATCAATCTATGGATTGAAACAAGCATCTAGAAGTTGGAATCACCATTTTGATGAAGAAATTAAGAATTTTGGATTCATCAAGAACGGCGATGAAGCTTATGTGTATAAGAAAGCTAGTGGGAGCACCATCCCTTTCTTAGTATTGTATGTCGATGACATTCTACTATTTGGAAATGATATTCCAACCATGGAAGGTGTAAAAACCTGGCTTGGAAGTTATTTTTCCATTAAAGATCTTGGAGAAGCTGCCTATATTTTGGGAATAAAGATCTATAGGGATAGATCAAGGCGCTTGATAGGTTTAAACCAAAGTGCATACATTGGCAAAGTCTTGAAAAGGTTCAAGATGGAGAACTTTAAGAAAGGTTTGTACCTGTTCAAAAAGGGACAATACTGAAAGCGTTTCAATGTCCAAGCTCAAAGGATGAGCAGGAAAGAATGAAAGGAATCCCATATGTGTCTGCTATAGGATCCATTATGTATGCAATGATATGCACTAGACCGGACATGTCATGAGCGAAATCCAAGTAACGGTCATTAGATGACTGTTAAGAGCATATTGAAATACCTTATAAGGACTAAGGATATGTTTATAATATATGGATCTGGTGAAGAGGAACTCGTTGTAAAGGGTTACACGGATGCGAGTTTCCAAACTGATCGAGATGATTCTCGATCATAATCAGGGTAGCATTGTCCACTATAGAATCAGAATATATCGCCGCTTCATTGATCAAGATGATTCATATGGATCTACCACTTGAATTATTACCGATCTAGGGGTAGTCCCTACCATTCAAGATCCCTAGAGATCTTTTGTGATAACGAGGGTGCGATTACTCAAATCAAGGAACCTCGTACACATCAAAAGACTAGGCACATTAGCGGAGTTTCAACTACATAAGGGATGAAGTTGAAAAAGGAAAGATATGTATTCGCAAAGTTCACACTGATCAAAATATTGCGGATCCAATCACGAAGCTCCTTGAACGGGCAATGCATGAAGGGTCATACTTATGCCTTAGGACTTTGATATTCTAGTGATTGGATTTGATCTGTTTTGTATTTGGATATTGGAACAATTGTTATTTTAACTCTCTATGGTATTTTGAGTTATGTTCCATTTTAGCATGTTTAAATCCATGAATAAGTTACTTATTCTAAATGTTCATAGTCGATCATACTTGTGGGAACAAATATGAATGTAAGACTATTATGAACTTGGATTGGTGGATATTCATTTTGTATGAATATAGAGCAAAGTGTTGCTGACTTCATAGATATTTGTGGGATACAAATATTGGACTGACCCGCTCTCAAATGTTACTGCATGGAATCTTTTGTGATTGATCATAAGTAAATTTGAGTAAAGGCGAATATCATAGTATCCTCTGACCTGAGATACATATTGGGTCTTGATATTCACCAAATATTATACCTTGACTTAGTTCTTCGTTGTCTGTAATAAGACAATACATAAGGCTAAGCTCAGGTGTGGTACAAGGTGATTGTGAGAGACGTATGTAGTCAAGAAGGGATTTGTTCCTCTTATTCGTTGAGAGTAAGATGTATAATGCCTGCTAAAGTTAAATCAACAGAGAATGATCACACTATGTCTCTGGATTTGACATGACATCTGTAACAAAGGGATAAATGATAGATTCACCTAAATCATGTTCAAGTAAGGGACTTGAAAGGGATGATGTTATTGAATGGCACTTAGTCATACGTATTAGGGGTAGTAAACCGTTGTTAGGCGGTATTTACTACTTGCATCAATCTTCTATGTATCTTGTGCTAGTGAGAGATTGTTGGACTCTGTATGCCCAAGACAAATATGAAATTGACGTGGCTAGTACGTCATGATCCAAGTCGGGTCATACCCAATAACAAGCTAGAAAAACACCTATAATATTTACTTATGATATGATCAAACAAATAAATATTAACACCTATAATATTTAGAAATTGGTTTTCTAAATAATTGCACTTGAGAAACTAATAAATTATATGGATAATTTATTTTGAGAGAACATTTTATTTTGTTATTTAATGGGTTAAATAATATTATAAAAGGTTATGAGATATTGCATAAAGTCTTGTAAACATGTGATGTTATATTTATAAAAGTTATAAATTAAAACCAAGACTTAAAATGTAAAAAGGAAAAATTCTCATTGGTTGAATTTGGTGGCCCAATGGTCGGCCATGGGGAGCTTCCAAGGTGGGTTTTCCCCACTTCCAATACATGCAAAATCTCACACAAGATCATAACTTGATTTGATCATTTTTCTTTCATACTTTTTTCTTACAACATTCAAGTGCAAGAACACTATTTTTCCTCTCAAATTTTCGGCCCAAGGTGGTGTTCCTAGAGGGGTTCAGGTTTGATTTTTAAGTGTAGAAATCCTAGCAAAATCAAAGTGCTTGTTGGAAGGCTTGGGGTATACAAGCTTGAGGTCTTCTCCTTTGAAGATTACCATTCAAGAAGCATCATCCTTTTCACCTACTTGTTCTTTGAAAGGTAGTATTCTAAGACACCCTATGGTTGTGTTTTTGATAGCATGCATGTTCGTATATGGATCCGGGTTATTGGGTTTTGCATATAAAAGAGTTTTATATCTTGTAAAGTAACATTTTTAAATAATTATTCCGCAACGTTTTTATCTTATATGGGTAAAATAACTTTGATAAATATGTGAAAAACCCAACATATATATATATACACATATATATTTACCTATTTATTTATTACTTACGAAAGCTATGGAGAGTCGTACTACTATTCATCTACGCCTACTATTCGCGACGACTAATGCGACTTCTCGAACGTATTTACATTTATATATAAATATATATTCTAAGTTGCTCGGATGCTAAGTCATTTCCACGACTTAGTTTTTATCCCGATTATAAATGGGATCAAATAACAATAGATTGGTTATTTTAAACCAAAATATTAACACCTTCGTAGAATCGTTTAGTTAACGATTCGGTAGAGCTCGGACACGTACTTTAACTACGTTGTTTAATTAGAAACTTATAAGTTATTCCTTGTTAGGAATGTCGTAGACTACATGCTAGCGAATTCACGTTCTTGGAACAACATCACGGAATCACGATAAGCTAGCTTTGCACAAGGACGTCAAGGTGAGTTCATAACCCCCACTTTTTACCGTTTTACATTATTTATAAATGTTTTCGGGGGTGGAAAGACATGCAAGTTTGCGAACGACCAGAATGTCTTCGATCTTCTTTTCCTCAGATTAGGTATCGGTAACGAGAGCTAGAATAGCAGGATAACCATTTGGTATCCACTTCTGGGCTTTCATTGCCGAGATGATGCAAATCGTAGTACCACTTCGATAACCCTGAACGGACAAAGAATATCCACTAAGGAGTGGAATACGAACGACCTTCTCTTTACAGAGAATTTCAGCTCGGTATTTGGACAACCACTCCATACCGACGACTGCATCAAAGCAACCAAGAGTGACTGGAAGGAGGTCAATGTCGAACACTTGACCTAGAAGGTCGAGTTTGCACCCAAAGTGAACATGAGACGCTTCAGTTGGTTTGTCGTCAGCCATTTCTACAGCCTGTTTGGTTTCGAGAGGTGTCGGGGTCAATCCTAACAGTTTACCAAATTTCAAGGACACATAACTCCAATCAGCACCGGAATCGAATAAAACAGAGGAGAAAAGATTGTTAACCGAAAAGGTATCAGTCACGACGTTGCCATCGGTCCTGGCGTCACCCGAGCCAATAGTGAATGCCCTCCCTCGAGCACCATTTCCACTGTTGTTGTTGTCGTGATTTCTGGCGTTGTTGTTATTGTTGTTGTTCCCATTGTTGTTGGTGTTCTGGTTCAACTGTGGGCAATCCTTCCTGAGGTAGCCCTTGCTTCCACACTGGAAGCACCCCTTCCGATTACCCTGATTCTGTTGCGGCTGTTGCCTCTGTTGTTGTGGTTGTTGTTCTTGTTGTTGATGTTGTTGTTGATGTTGCTGCTGTTTTGGGAACGGAGCTCTGCAGTCTTTCGCCATATGGCCCACTTTGTCACACCTCTGACAGGTTCGAGTGCACTACCCATGGTGTTGGTAGTTTCACTTATTGCACTTTGGCTGCTTACCTGCGTAAGAACCCTGATTTTGATTTTTGCCCTGGTTCTGATTTGCTGAGGAAGACTGGTTGAAATTACGGTTGATGTTATCAGCCTTCTTCTGTTGTTGGTTGGGATTGGAGATCTTTTCTGAGTCGTTCCACTTTTGTTTGTTCTTGACAACAGGAGTAGGCGCAGCACCATGCTTTGGTAGTGCACCACGTTCGACTTCTTTGTCAGTAATCTTGTGGGCTAGACGGATAATCCATGGTAAGTTTGTTGAGATTCGCCGCAGTAACCATACTCTTGATCTGTGGCGCCAAACCATTAATATACAGTTCGATCCTCTTGTAGTCCGGGTTTGACAGATTAGGACACATCTTTGCAAGCTCGTGATATCGCGTCGTATAGGCTTCGATCTCGGATCCACCATCTTTAAATGATAGTACTCATTCTCTGACTTTTGAATCAATTCACGTGGACAGTACTCCTCCGGCATCAATTCCTTAAAGTAGTCCCAAGTTGTAGTATTCGCCACCTCAATTCCAAGCATCTGAACTTGGGCGTTCCACCAAGTTAAGGCACCATCCTCCAGTGTGCCTGAAGCAAACTTCAACCTGCCCCAGCCGGACAGTTACACATAGAAAATGCTGATTCGGCCTTCTCAAACCAGCGAAGAAGTCCCACTGCTCCTTCAGTCCCACTGAAAGTTTGTGGTTTGCAATCCATAAACGTCTTGAAAGTGCAGACGGGCAGATTGTTCTGATTTTGGTTCATGTGTTGACCTGAAGGCAAAACAATGTACAACGCACGAATGAGAGTTTGAATACACGCATAAAGAACAAAACCAGCTTGTTGTAAATTTTGTACCAGCTTGCTGAGCTGCTAAAGCCTCGGCCACACGTGTGTTAATGAGATCCATCAACTCCGCCTGAGTCATGACGATGTTGCCACGTCCACCGCCGTGGCGACCACCACATCCACTCATGATTCTTTATCCACAAGTAGAGTGGAAAGAGTAAGGATCAAGATTGAGTAGAAGTCAATCATCGCTATGACTCCTATATATTGTTGATTCCCCAATTATGTTGGATAATGGGTCAGAACCCCTTTACACTTGCTAAGCCTCACTGGGACTCACATGCACTCCTATATAGTGTACACTCGTAATGATAACGTGATTTGCATGTTCATCCCAGTTCATCTTAACTTGCGTCAAAAGATTCTCAGATTCAAGTGTTAAAAGTTAAGGTGTTTTCAAAACGATAAGGATCACGAAGGTCTAAAGGTTATGTCATACTAAATATGCATCATAATGTAAATAAGTAATACATGTAATTATACTGTAATGTTGGGTATGCAATGCAATGCATATGTGTACGCTAGACGTATAATGTATACAATAATAAAAGACGAACCTTGCAATCTGGAGCGTAGTGTCATGGTCGCTTTCGGAACTGATTCACTATAACCAATGGCTCTGATACCAAACTGTCATACTCCCAAAAGCCCACATGCGGATGTCACCGCGAGGCGTGTGATGTACCAGGATCTAGCCACTAATTAAGTCGAACTAATAGTAAATGACAGTAAAAACAAACATCACATTCAACATGATTAGTGCATTTCAAAAACTGTCGATTCAACAAAACAATGTAATTAGCGGAAGCAATATAATCGTTTAAAAACGATTAAAATCATATTGTTTTAAAATGCGAAGTGTTTAACATTCACTACAATAATACGCCCCATGACACCTTCCACTCTCCAGATAGCAAGTTGCAGCGTATGATGCATCTAACGACCTGCAAGCATGCAGAAAAGTGTGTCAACATAAAGTTGGCGAGTTCACAGTTTTGTTTAACGAAAATCATGTATGTGTTTAGTTTAAAGACATCTTACGAATAATAAACTCGATACCGATTGGCTGTTCTTTTTTGGTGCCCTCATGAATGTCTATCATCATTGATCAAAGTGTTTAAGGTCATTAGTTCACGCCCGTCCTCCCAGGTATGGTGTGAGGTTTGTCAGGCCTAATAGTGCTATCAACTAATACCCCATTGCCTCCCAGGCAACTAGCTCGGTATGTAAGTAGGGACTTTCGTGATAGAGTTGAGTTTATTAACTAACATCGAAATTAAACCAAAACATTGAAAAGTATTCCTCCCAGGAATAGTAGTTTGTTTGTCCCCCCCCCCCCCGAGATGCATGCTTGTGAAAAAGTAGTGAACTCACATTGGTTTGCTCGGTTTGTGTTTACGTACTTCTAGCGTTAATAATATGTTAGGTCCGTCACACGTGACCTAATGTACAATATCGTGCAAGTATAGTAAGTATACGAGTAGGGTTTGCAATACCCTAAGTACCTAAACAATCAAGTGTTTAATGTGACCAATTCCACAAGTTTAACATTCAGTAACATTCAGTGTCTAGTTGGTGACTTGTTGGTGATTCAGAGATCAAGTGTGTAAAACTCGGACAATTAAACATGTATTACAAGTAACTCAGATACAAATATTCATGTATATTCCATACTCAGATCAATATATTCAGAACACATAACATGGAACTATTATTCATGAAACAACATACAACTCAAAGATATTGATCACATTTGGAACCATATATGAAACTCAGAACTTCCTTTTTATATATACCCATAAAGTCGGACACATTAGGTACCAAACATTAAACATTGGAACCTTGTAAATAAAGTCGGATTATATATATAAAGTATAAACATATATAAACTCGGAGCCGACATGTCCTTCATAAACTCGGATTTCATTCTATACCCATAAATCCGGACATCTTTATTAACATAGCTCGGACCCCCTTAACTCAATATAAATTCGGACCTCCATAAACTCAAGTAACTCGGACACCAAGTAATGGTAAACACGGACTCCAAACCAGTAAACTCGGACCCATCTTTTAACACTAAGTTCGGATACATCTAATTCAGGAAGCTTAAAACTTAGGTACACGTAGAGAAACTCGGATCCATTAATATGTATCATAACTCGGACCATACCATATGAATAAACTCTGATGAACTTGGAACCTTATATGCCTACATACATAAGTTCGGAATTTTATATATCACCATCCACTTACATAAATTTGGAACACATCATGCACAATTACTAAACTCGGATCTATGATAACACGTAAACTCGGACATCCAACAAACTCGGACTCACTTATGTTCGAACATCATACAAATTTAAACATCACATAATAAGCTCGGATATATACAAATTCAGATCCAAAGATAAATTCGGACTCCCTTCACTTAACAAATTCGGACTCTACATCCATAGGTAATCATGTAACTGGGAATCCATACCGAACACGTATAAACTCAGACTAGGTCAAGGAAAACCCGGATAATACACAACATAAATAAACCCTGACTTCATTATTTATAAACTCTGACTATATATAAGGACCTAATAAACTCTGATCTTTTTACTTCCCAAAACCCTGACTTTGTGACTTCACAAAGTCGGACTAAACATAATCGCTCATGAACACAAGATAAGCAGTTTTCAATACAACAGTTACTTCTGTACGATCAAAACCCTAATCTAGCATATGAATCAAACAACAATTTAACAATTCTAGCATATGGATTGCATCCAAATAACAGACAAACCATTACACAATCATTCACAGACCATAGCGCAAACTATCAGAAAGATTAACTAAACCTAGAACCATTGTTTGGAGGACTAGGGCTTGCATGAAATCAAAAGAGGAGAGATAATAGCGTATAATCATAAAGCAATTACCTTGGCTTGATTCTAGGTGGATAGAAAGATCAAGATTGATGTGTGTGAAACTTGTGTAGCCAGGGATTAGAGAAATGATTGAAGAAATGATGAACTGCCGTAACTTGGATTATGAGGAATGATTAGGGTTGCAGGAGTTTTATTTTATTTTCAATATTAACACTTAACACCCCTAACTTTGTAACTTTCACACAAAACACATAACCAATTGTAATTTACAATTAAAGAATGTAGCTCATGTAGTTGTCATGCAGCACCTACGTTTCGTATATACCATTCATTATAATTATCATTCGCGTTACTCTCCAACGTTCAAGAATTATCATGTGCGTGTGTTCCAGTAATTCCCTGAATTACCAAAGTAGACTCATCTAACTAACCCTAGTTAAATGTAGTGCTATGAATGTATGTTTAAATTAACTGTGGTTCGGTTAAAGTAGTAACCTGAAGTTGCGGGTTGTCATAGTACTTGTGATACTATCACAGATTCTGCGAATCCTAGAGTTGACCACGACCCGTGTTGGGTTAGCACGGCCCCATGTTGGTTTTTCTTTTGTTGTTGTCTTTTTCTACAGAGAATCTTGACTGGGCATGGACCCATGCCTAGTGGGCACGGCCACGTGCCTAAGCTTCTGTTTTTGTTATTTTGTTGTTTTGAATGTGGATGGGGGTTCGGCAGGTCATGTCAATTCTTCTTCTTTGTATTTGTGTTGGTTTCTGCTGTTAATTTATTCTTTTTATTCATTTAAGCTCTTTTGATCCTGTAAATTAAAAGTAAATAAAGAAACATGCTTTTTCCAACATTAGTACCGAAAAAGGGTCGATTTTATGCTTTGTTTGATATAATTTATATGTTGCATTTTGCGCACATCAGTAAGTTAAACAAATGGACATGAATAGAGGTTTGTTCGTTCGTTTATGTTCGTGAACATTCGTTGATGCGTTCATTTATGTTTGCTCATTTATGTTCATTTGTATGCATTCATTTAAATGTTTTTATATGTTATATTTCTATTTTATTGGTTTTAGGTTTAAATTTTGAAACCATAGTTATACTATACACCTCCGCCAACATCTCTCATTTGACTATTTAATTTTAGTTTTTGTTAAAGTAACTTCTAAATTTTTGTGTTAATTTATGTTTATAATAATTATGTCAACCATGTTCAAATAGTTATGTTAAATACTTGTTTATTTTTTTTGTAGCAGCCTGTGTTTTACTATAACTTTTTTTTTTCTTTTTTGTGCTTCCTGGTCATGTTATATTTTATTGGGTGGATACTATTATCAATATTTAGTGTGGTGGAGTTGGGTGTAGGTCTTTTCTCTTAAGTTTGCCCCAGAGGTTCGATCTCACTCTCTCTTCACTATTATATAACCACCATACGTCCTTCATATTTTAATTTACCTCTCATGTTAAACAGTATTTGCCTAAAGTGCCCTCATGTAAGGGACATGCAATTGGATTTTAACGAATAACGTGATGGAGTTAATTTTAGGGGCTAAAAAGGTTAGGAAGATGGCATTGGGGTTTGAACTGTCAAAAAATTCATTTTTGAGTTGATATGGTTAATGTAACCTAACCACATGCGTCAGAAACATAATTTACTCTTTTCAATTAAAGGGTAAAAAATCCAATTTGCCCTATTAATTTGCAAGACACGTGACCAGACTTTACATGCAAAATTATCGGTCGTTAAACAAAAGACATGAACTATCACAACACATGAACATAAAGGATCAACTTTTTCAGTTCTTTATATTTAGGATGAAAAGTGAAATTCACAACTTACCTAAAGGCCGAAAACTCTAAGTTACTAGTAAAAGAATAACTTTATTTGCATTATGATAGGTCAAAATGATACTTTCTATAATAGTTGGGTTCCATTTTGAAAGCTCTTAAATGCTTAGGGTGGTTATAGTAAAATTTGCATTAGGGTAACCCCACACTTCCTATTTAAACGAACACAATACCATTTTCATTATAATTACTTAATCACCGCCGCACCCTTTCTTCTCTCATTCATCCACATCCTGGCCCTGAAGACGACCTCTCTTTTTTCGTGTAATTGTAAGAGCTTTTATTAATTTTAGTTTTATCTAATTTGAATTGCCTCATAATCTTTCTTTACACTTTTAAAAATCATTGCTTGTTTTCAAAAGTACGAATTTGAGAATTTTGGTTAATTAATTTTATGGAGATGCATGCTTTGATTTTGTTGGTGTTGATGTAACATATACGCATAATAACCCAGATCGGTTTGAAAAATAAAGAAATTCATTACCAAATACATTTTAGAATTTTTAATTTTCTACAAGCATGTTCTAGTATAGATCTATAAACAAATGAAATTTTTGTTCCTTATTTGACATGTAGTTATGAGGATTTTTTTTGTTCCTTATTTGACATGTAGTTATGAGGATTTTCTGTTTTGTGCTTGTTTTGTTGGTTATAAATGTTAGGTTTGGTGTTATTCACCGATCTCACATCACAAATGGATCTGGCTTATCATTCAGAAGCAGACTAGCATGTTGATTTTTCATGGCATTTCAAGGGCTCAATTGAGAAAGGTAAAATCCAAAGCCATTTAAACTAATGGAGAAAGTCAGAGGCGAAATTGCAAAAAAAGGATAGTCAAACTATGTTATAAAATTAAAAATTAAAAAAAATTGTTTTATAAAATCTTATTTGGAGTGAAACACAATTATAATATTAAGGTGTGATTTTGAGTCAATAACGATGATCTATATATATTACCACCTAAAGCCTTTAGAAATGTAAAATTTGTATTATATAAAAAATAGAAGATACTTCAAATTTTATTTTTGTTTTTATTTTTTCGTATGTGTTTAGATTATCTAAGTGTGCTTGTCATATGTCAGGCCAGTAGCTCTCAAACAGCTCAAAGACTCCCGCTATTGTTGTTGAGTTAGGTAAACGCACACCTATTCTTGTTTCCTACTTTGATAACCTCCTATACAGGGTTGCCTACTTAATAAAAAAGTAAACCCTAGGTTTGGACAACCAAATTTTTTAGATCCTCATTTTGAAATTTCAGGTATATATATATATATATAGGGAGAAGATCATGCGAGAACCACCACTTATTGCGTGAACCGCGAGAACCAATGTGAACACAACCAAAAATGCCTAAAAATAGCTAAAAATCACACAAATTTTTTTTTTAATATTTTTTATATAAAAATCGCTACTTTTCGAAGCCAAAAAAAATTAAAAAAAAATTTTTAAAATTTTTTTGCCACTAAAAGTAGCGATTTGAGCATAAAAAATATTAAAAAATTTTTTTTGATTTTTTTTAGATTTTTATAGGTTTTTTGGGGTTTAATTTTTAGCATTTTAGCTTGAGAGGGGGGAGGGGGGTGGGGGAGGGGGTTTAGGTTTTTTTGGGGGGGGGGGGGGGTGGGGTGGGGTTAGTTTTTTTTTTTTAGGTTTTTTGGGGGTTTTAGTTTTTAGCATTTAGCTTGATGGGGGGGGTGGGGGGGGGGTTTAGGTTTTTGGGGGAGGGGGTGGGGGTTAGGTTTTTTTAGCTATTTTAGGTTGTGTTCACATTGGTTCTCGCGTTTCTCGCAATAAAGGTGGTTCTCGCATGAACCTTACCCTATATATATATATAGGGGATGGTTCAAATGAAAACCACTTTTAACGCGAAAACTCGAAAACTAACTAAAAAAAGCCTAAAAAACACATAAATTTTTTTTTTTCAATATTATTTAATAAAAATCGCTGGTTTTTAAATATAAAAAAACTTTTTTTCAAAAAAAAAAAATTGACACATGTGCACTACACAAAAAATTTTTTTTTTTTTTGAAATTTTTTTTATATAAAAGAACATGCGAAATTTGGTTTGCAAAAAAAAAAATTGTATGTTTTTTTGGCTTTTTTTAACTAGTTTTCGAGTTTTGACAATAACTAGTGGTTTTCATTTGAACCTTCCCCTATATATATATATATATATATATATATATATATATATATATATATATATATATATATATATATATATATATATATATATATATTTACAGAACCATAAATATTTACAGAACTCGCAGAACTCCTAATAAACAATCTTTTTATTTATATATTTTTATGTTTAGGATAGTTTTATCATCTATTATGTGTATTTTTCCGATTACATACATGTTAAGAGTAATTTTATCGTTTTTTATATGTAATTTTATAATTACACATATGTAAACTAGTTTTTTTACATATATGTAATTAGTTATGACACATATATATATTTTTGATGTAAACTACTTTTAACATGTATGTAATCAAACAAATACATATAATAAATGATAAAAAGATCCTAAATACAAAAACTTATATATAAAATGATTGTTTATTAGGAGTTCTGAAAGTTCTGTAGTTATTTAGAGTTCTGAAATGAACTCAACCCTATATATATACAGAACTTGCAGAACTTTTTAAAGCCACTCATTTTAATTTGTTTATTTTTTTCTTTCTTTTATTAATAAAGGGTACAAAAGTAAATTAACACAAGTATTAAATATGAATACAACTCGTTTAACTACTTGATATCTCATGTCTATAACACAGTTTAAGCAAACCATAAGTGAGTATGAAATTAATTGATTTTTTAGCCCAATGGTTTCTACGTTTGCATCTTTTTTTAGAACTCATGCGTTGCGACAGTACTACTAAACCAAACAAAAAATAGACATAAAAATGTTGAATTACACACACACTTTACATGGATTATTACGCAAAACATTATTGTATAAAAGAATAACCAAGTCGAAACGATAACAAAACCCATGTAAAAAAACTATAAAAGTACAGTACCAACCCGGAAATATAAACGTAGTAATATTAATAACCATATTATATAGGTTTACTTGTATTTCTATTTGTATCTCTTGATATAATGATTATTATATTAAGATAATCATATTTTAATAATATTAATATAAGAATATTCATAACAAATATTATTCACAAAAACAATATAAATAAATAAAATATAATAGGTTTTTACAAATAAAATATATATTTAAACCTTAGCAACAACAATTAATCAAAAACATCATAGCCATAAAAAAATATCTAATTTTAACATTATTGAACTATTTATTTTATCAACATAATTATTTTTATATTTGAACAAATAATAAGAGTGTATGTAATATATTTGTAGTCTTAGCTACTTAGTCGATTAATTCTTTTTAACTTTTCAAAACACATTATAAGTCCTTTTTAACTTTTCAAAAAGTTAATAAGTTATAAGTTGATGAAAATAAGGAATCCCAAACACCCACATCATCGTGACCCCACACCATCAACCACTGTTATCTCATGGTCGGCCCATGCCATGTTTCTTCACCTGCTCCCATTTCAGATACAACCCACATCCTCATCTTCTTCGAATTTTCTGAGTGGTGGCTGAACAGATCTACAAGAATTGCAACCGATCGGTTGTTTGTCGTGACGCCGGCTGTAGTGTGGTGGTCAACCGCCTCTGATCGGTAGTGGTGGTGGTGGTGCCCGACGGTGGATGCGGTGGTGATATTGAAGATGCCTCTGAACAAATACTTGTACACTTAGGTTTTTTTTTCTTTGTACCTGCAAGGAGGAAGGGGTCATCTGGTGGTTGACTTTTCTTGTAAATAGAAACAAGAGTAAATTTCACTTTTTGTCCTTTATGTATTATCTGAATTTTGAAGCGTACCCTTTAAAAGTTTTTATTTCAGTTTATGTCCTTAACTCACATATTTTATATCACTTTAAGTCCTTTACACCAAATTGAGTTAAATTACTCAGTTAGGTTTATTTAATGCAGGGGTATTATATGTGATTTTATCAAAATCTTGTTATTACAGAGGAAGCTATTAACCAAAGGGAAAGAAATCAAGAAGCAAGTAAGAAGAAAATCAAGAAAGATTCAATCTTGAATGAAAATAGGATTTCTAATTACCTAAGATTTATATATAAACCAAGTATAAATGCATCATTATCAAGTATAGGGACTGCAGGAAGCCGAATGTCTTTTTCTTCTGTACCTATGAATTTGTTCTCCTCATTTTTATTGCTTCTTTCGTAACTATGTCCGGAACGTTTGCTTGATGCTTCTCTCCGATTTGAGTTCTCTTTTTCGGTTCTCTGAAATGGTTAAATGCATCATTATCAAGTATATGGACTGCAGGAAGCCGGACGTATTTTTCTTCTCTACCTATGATTTTGTTCTCCTCATTTTTATTGTTTCTTTCGTAACTATGCCCGGAACGTTTGCTTGATGCTTCTCTCCAATTTGAGTTCTCTTTTTCGGTTCTCTGAAATGGTTAAATGCATCATTATCAAGTATAGGGACTGCAGTAAGCCGGACGTCTTTTTCTTCTGTACCTATGAATTTGTTCTCCTCATTTTTATTGTTTCTTTCGTAACTATGTCCGGAACGTTTGCTTGATGCTTCTCTCCGATTTGAGTTCTCTTTTTTGGTTCTCTGAAATGGTCACCAGAAGATTGTTCATATCTAAGCCACACTGAACAACAATCACCTGCTTTCATTATGTCACCCATCTAATACACAAAAAGAAAATAGAAAGGATTTATGAGCTCTCAATGTCAATCAAATAAAATGCGCAAGTCATTTTCTAGATCATTTAACAACAAAACTACCTAAAGTAACATCATTTTCTAGATTATGTATGCATAATTAAGAACGTCGTGATCATAAATACTTCATGTGCAGATCATAAATACTTCATGTTACTTTAGGTAGTTTTGTTGTTAAATGATCTAGAAAATGACTTGCGCATTTTATTTGATTGACATTGAGAGCTCATAAATCCTTTCTATTTTCTTTTTGTGTATTAGATGGGTAACAGAATGAAAGCAGGTGATTGTTGTTCAGTGTGGCTTAGATATGAACAATATTCTGTCAGAGAACCAAAAAAGAGAACTCAAATCGGAGAGAAACATCAAGCAAACGTTCCGGACATAGTTACGAAAGAACCAATAAAAATGAGGAGAACAAATTCATAGGTACAGAAGAAAAAGACGTCCGGCTTACTGCAGTCCCTGTACTTGATAATGATGCATTTAACCATTTCAGAGAACCGAAAAAGAGAACTCAAATCGGAGAGAAGCATCAAGCAAACGTTTCGGGCATAGTTACGAAAGAAACAATAAAAATGAGGAGAACAAATTCATAGGTACAGAAGAAAAATACGTCCGGCTTCCTGCAGTCCCTATACTTGATAATGATGCATATAACCATTTCAGAGAACCGAAAAAGAGAACTCAAATCGGAGAGAAGCATCAAGCAAACGTTCCGGACATAGTTACGAAAGAAGCAATAAAATGAGGAGAACAAATTCATAGGTACAGAAGAAAAAGACATTCGGCTTCCTGCAGTCCCTATACTTGATAATGATGCATTTATACTTGGTTTATATATAAATCTTATGTAATTAGAAATCCCATTTTCATTCAAGATTGAAGCTTTCTTGATTTTCTTCTTACTTGCTTCTTGATTTCTTTCCCTTTGGTTAATAGCTTCCTCTGTAATAACAAGATTTTGATAAAATCACATATAATACCCTTGCATTAAATAAACCTAACTGAGTAATTTAACTCAATTTGGTGTAAAGGACTTAAAGTGATATAAAACATGTGACTTAAGGACATAAACTGAAATTAAAACTTTTAAAGGGTACGCTTCAAAATTCAGATAATACATAAAGGACAAAAAGTGAAATTTACTCTTGTTTCTGTTTACAAGAAAAATCAACCACCAGATGACCCCTTCCTCCTTGTAGGTACAGAGAAAAAAAAAACCTAAGTGTACAAATATTTGTTCAGAGGCGTCTTCAACGGTCAACACTACATCCACCGACGGGCAACACCACCACTACCGATCAGAGGCGGTTGACCACCACACTACAGCCGGCGTCACGACAAAAGACCGATCGGTTGCGATTCTTGTAGATCTGTTCAGCCACCACTCAGAAATTTCGAAGAAGATGAAGATGTAGGTTGTATCTGAAATGGGAGCAAGTGAAGAAACATGGCATGGGCCGACCATGAGATAACAGTGGTTGAAGGTGTGGGGTCAAGATGATGTGGGTGTTTGGGATTCCTTTTTTTCATCAACTTATAACTTATTAACTTTTTTGGAAAGTTAAAAAGGACTTATAATGTGTTTTGAAAAGCTAAAAAGAATTAATCGACTAAGTAGCTAAGACTACAAATATATTATATACACTCTTATTATTTGTTCAAATGTAAAAATAATTATGTTGATAAAGTAAATAGTTCAGTATTGTTAAAATTAGATATTTTTTATGGCTATGCTGTTTTTGATTAATTGTTGTTGATATATATTTTATTTCTAGAAACCTATTATATTTTATTTATTTATATTGTTTTGGTGAATAATATTGTTATGAATATTCTTATATTAATATTATTAAAATATGATTATCTTAATATAATAATCATTATATCTAGAGATACAAATATAAATACAAGTAAACCTATATAATATGGTTATTAATATTACTACTTTTATATTTCCGGGTTGGTACTGTACTTTTATAGTTTTTTTACATGGGTTTTGTTATCGTTTCGACTTGGTTATTCTTTTATACAATAATGTTTTGCGTAATAATCCGTGTAACGTGTGTGTGTAATTCAACGTTTTTATGTCTATTTTTTGTTTGGTTTAGTAGTGATGTCGCAACGCATGCGTTCTAAAAAAAGATGCAAACGTAGAAACCATTGGGCTAAAAAATCAATTAATTTCATACTCACTTATGTTTGCTTAAACTGTGTTATAGACATGAGATATCAAGTAGTTAACCGAGTTGTATTCATATTTAATACTTGTGTTATACGAGCGTCAGAGACCTGTTAAACCCGATAAGACACGATTTGCCAGCCCCCTACTCTGAACTTATAAAAAAACCTTCCTTTTCTTAGTTACTTGTACAAACTATAGATAAATTGGTAATACTCTACAAAATGTTTATATATATATATATATATATATAGGGTAGGGTTCTAGAGTGAACACTAGGTTGAGAGTGAACTGTGTGAACTAATCAGGGCCTTTGATTTTGTTGATCTATAGTTTAATACCAATGGCATGATTGTAATTTTTTTGTAAGTAATTTCCTTTTTAAAAAAAAACTGAAAGGGTATATTAGACATTAGAAATATTTTTTCTCCTCATAATTATGGAATTGAAATCGTTTCATATATTTGAAAAGAAATTTGATTCCCCAAATTGTAGCACATATCAGTACACAAAGGATTATTTTTCATTTGTTTAGAAATCTCTTTTCTCTCTCTCTAAGAAAGACAGACGACAAGACGACAGTAAGGCGACTCTGGCGAAGAAATCTGTCAAACGTGTGTTTCCCTTTCTGAAACTGATCAAGGTACATTATAATCCACAAATTTGTTTATTCTTCTTATGTAGTCTTCGTCGATTGAGCTAGGGTTTGACATATGCTCCCTGCTCTTCGTTTTCTGTTTGGTGAAAGCTAGGGTTAGGATTCTTTTGTATAATAGCTTCAATTAGTCAGTGTAACTTGTTTTATAAAGTTGGATTATAACTTTGATGTGGTTGTTTGTAGTATACATTTGTTTATAGGATGTGTATTTCAGATGTGGTGTATGTATAAAACATATGTTTTGAAAAAAAAAACTTGATATGCTTGGTTTGTCAATGGCTGATGTGGGTGTTTTTTGTATATAATTGTTAAGTGGTATGTATCTGAGGTTCGATGTACACCGGTGTACAATGAGCATTCAATATGATTTACATTTGTGAATAAAAAGTGTTTTTGAAGTTCGATGTACGTCAGTGTATAAGGAGCGTCAATATGATGTACATTTCTAAAGAACCAGTGGTTTTCAAGGTTGATGTACATTAGTGTACGAGGAGCGTTCAATATGATGTATATTTGTGAATTACCAGTAGGTTTCAAGGTTGATGTACATCGGTGTATAAGTATTTTGCAAATATGATGCTCTTATGTATTAGGTTTTGCACTTGATGGCTTGTACACATATGTATAATTGTTTTTTTATGCTGCATATGACTTTTTGTTGTTTTTGGTGGTTTTTATGGATTATTATTGATATCATATAGGTGTACTCAGTCCTATTGTAATGTTTAGCTTCCGTGTGTATATTTTTTTTAAGTTGCATATGACTTTTTGTTGTTTTTTGTGGTTTTTATGGATTATTATTGATGTCATATAGGTGTACTCAGCTCTATTGTAATGTTTAGCTTCCATATGTTTATGTATACAGATATGTTTATGTATACAGGTCTGTAAACATGTTATAAGTTTAAATTGGATTATTGGTAACAAGTCAATTAGGATTTATAAGAACCTACTAATTTAATTATGTAGGAAGGAAAAGCAAAAGGATTTCACGTAAAGCACCGCCTAAGTTTAAAAATTCAATGGATGATCCTATTCAGTTTTCTGACATTGAAGGAACAGACACAGAATTAAAATGGGATAACGGGTTTCTGCTTGCACACACGCCAAAAAAGGTGTGTTTGACTCGGTTAAGGAAAAAGTATGATGTGAAGATTGTGTGCTCCAATGCTAACATGCTCGGTGATCGAGTAATGGCTGAAGCGGTTGCATACAACGTGGTGAATAGGCTTAATGTTTAGAATGTTCAATGTAGACAATAATATGTTTATGACTATGGTTTTTGTTTTTTTCGTAATGTTGGCACATGGTTAGTTTTTTTTTTCTTATGACGTAAACCGGATTTTTGGTTGGTTGGTTTAATTTAATTTTGGGTATGGTTTTTGATTTTTATTATGTGTACAATGTAAAAGTTATGTAGTTCTTATGGTTACACCAATGTGTAGACTTTAATACACAAGTGTATCTATGAGTATACACAAGTGTACTTGTGTGTAAATAAATGTAGTTATGAATTTACACATGTGTGTATATGATTATACACAAGTGTACATGTGCGATCGACTAATGGCTGGGCATTATTTTTTGGGTCGGCCATGGTTGAAAGACATGACGAACTGTGCGATAGAAATTGAGTAGAAAACTACCAGATATGAATTTCTTAACTTACGTGATCTTGTTTGTTATATGTTTTAGATAATGATCTTTGTAAAATTTAAAAGATATAATCCTTGTTAATCCCAATGAACAATTACACGACGAGTATCTTCGGAAATACAATGAACAATTACACGACGAGAATCGTCGGTTCAAGCGATGAAGAACCGTTGGTTCAGACGATGATGGTGACTACCATTTTAGACGACGATAGTTCGGTCAACTCTAGTGTTTGTAGGTGTTAAATTGGAACTTTGATGAAAACTATTAAGAGCAAAAAAGAATAAGATGATTGACGAACTGGATCTAAGATGTATGAATTCGTAATTATGGAGGATGTAGGATTTTATAATCTTGATTAGGAATAATTAAACTAAAATACTAAAATATAGGATCAGTTTATGGTAACTGATATTTTGAATGCAAATTAAAAGTAGTTTAAAAATTAAATTTAATTGTCCATTTACAATCCTACCCTTTTGATCTTAAAAACTAATCAAGGGTCAAGATTAGTTCATTTAGTTCACAAACAAGGATGTTGTTCACTCATGATCCCTATCCTATATATATATATATATATATATATATATATATATATATATATAGGGTAGGGTTCCAGTGTGAACAACCTCCCAAGAGTGAACTGCGTGAACAGATATGGACCCTTGATTTCTTTTTTAGTTGTTAAGGGTAGGATTGTAATTATATAAAAAAATAGATTTAAATCATTATTTTAATAATTGAATTAAGTTACATCTTTCCTAATTTAAATTCATTATCAACCTTATGTTTATTTATTAATAAGATAATTATCAAAACAAACTACAAATCACCAGATTTCAATTTTAATTTTTATTTCAGATTTCATCATCAGAATTCAAAATTTGATTTTTAAGATCCATGTAACCTTCATATTTCAACGGTATACACATGTGTACTTGGATATAAATAGAACAGTACACATGTGTACTCAGCATCGTACATATGTGTACAGTAATTCACAGGTGTACATCAACATTCAATACAAAAAAAAAATTCTGAGATATCACAAAAATAGACGATATACACATGTGTACATCGCATTAAAAATAGGGCAAAATCAGAATACACATGTGTACATCGCATTTAAACAAATAATTATTTTAGTAATTGAATTAAGTTACATCTTTCCTAATCCTTGATTTGATTTGTGAGAGATTTATGCAATCAATTTAAGAGGATAATTGATTACTTGATTTGTGAGAGATTTATGCAATCAATTTAAGATTGAAATTACACATATACCCTTTTTGTATTTAATTAAATGGAAAAAATTAACCAAATAATTACCGTCATGCCACTCACGTTAATCTCAAGATCATAAAAATCAAGGGCCCAGATCAGTTCATGCAGTTCACTCTTGGGATTTTGTTCACGTTTGAACCTAATCCTATATATATATATATATATATATATATATATATATATATATATATATATATATATATATATATATATATATATATATATATATATATATGGTAGGGATCCTAAGAGAAGTCCACCCTATATGAGAAACTTGAGAAGCATTCTGGACCACACATTTTTCTAAGCCTTTCGTAATATACACATATGTATAGTTTAAAATTGACTATATACATATATGTATATTGAGTTATACACATATGTATATAGTCAATTTTAAACTATACATATGTGTATATTACGAAAGGCTTAGAAAAATGTGTGGTCCAGAATGCTTCTCAAGTTTCTCAACTAGCATATCACTTCTCACATGATCCTTTTCCTATATATATATATATATATATATATATATATATATATATATATATATATATATATATATATATATATAGGGTAAGGTTAATGCGAGAACCACCTTTATTGCGAGAACCGCGAGAACCAATGTGAACACAAGCTAAAATAGCTAAAAAAACCTAAAAAAAAACCCTAAAAAAAACCTAACCCCCACCCCCCACCCCCCAAAAACCTAAACCCCCCCACCCCCCCCCCCAAAAAAAAAACCTAACCCCCCCCCCCCCCAAGCTAAATGCTAAAAACTAAAACCCTCAAAAAACCTAAAAAAAACCTAACCCCCCCCCCCCAAAAAAAACCTAAACCCCCCCTCCCCCCCCCACCCCCAAGCTAAAATACTAAAAACTAAACCCCCCAAAAAACCTAAAAAATCTAAAAAAATAAAAAAAAATAAAAAACAAATCTAATTTTTTTTTATTTTTTTACTATTTTTTATGTTCAAATCGATACTTTTAGTAGCCAAAAAAATTTTTTTTTAAAAAAAAAAAAATTTTTTTTTGGATACGAAAAGTAGCGATTTTTATATAAAAAATAGTAAAAAAACAAAAAAAAAAAATTTGGGTTTTTTTTAGATTTTTTTAGGTATTACTGTTTGTGTTCACACTGGTTCTCGCGGTTCTCGCAATAAAGGGTGGTTCCTAACGGATCTTTGTCCTATATATATATATATATATATATATATATATATATATATATATAGGTAAAAGATACTGTAAAAAGTCCTACTTTTGTAAGAAGTGTGAGAAATAATTTGGGGATGACAAGTGTCCTTTATCTTAATTAATTAAAAAGGGTACATTAGTAATTTACATTTCTTATCAATTAATTGTGTGTAATGGTTTTGGAGTTATTTTAGGAGATACATATCTTTATAATTGATCTACGTAAGGATACAAACAAAGAAAATATTGACCTGCAATTATATATGTGGCAACCTCGAAGAAGCACATATTTTACATCATTCATGGAGATTTCTTGCATATGATATCCTACCTAACAAACAATTTGTTTTCATTGTAGATGGCGGCTGATCCCATTATAAAGATCAATAACGCAAGGTGAATGCAAACCATAGATATAATATTGAAATAAAATAAAGAAAGGACATAAAGTATTTTTGTCCAGATGTTTAAAACACCACGCCATGAACATTGTCTCTAGATAAAACACCATGACTTGAATCATAGTCAATTTATCCAGTTGTTTTAAAACACCACGCCATGAATCTGATTATACAATGTCTCCATATAGAACACCATGACTTGAATCATAGATATTTAAAACACCACACCATGAACAATGTCTCCAGATAAAACACCATGACTTGAATCATAGTCATGGTGTTTTAAAATCTGGGAATGTTTTGTATTGATAAAACACCACGCCATGAACAATGTCTCCAGATAAAACACCATGACTTGAATAATAGATGTTTAAAACACCACGACATGAACAATGTCTCCGGATAAAACACCATGACTTGAATCGTACATGTTTAAAACACCACGACATGAACAATGTCTCCAGATAAAACACCATGACTTGAATCATAGTCAATTTATCCAATTGTTTTAAAACACCACGCCATGAATCTGATTATAGATCTCTTTATGATAACGTATGAAGAATATGCAACCAAAGATCTTCTACAATTAAGGTGAATCATTAATTCCTATATTTAAGGAAAAAGGAGTGAATGTAGGTATTTTTGGTTATGTAGGTTACGCTTACCATATTTCAAACATTGAAAAAGACACTATTGCCCTTCAATTTTACATAAGGTCCCTCCAATTAAAACACAATTTACATTTTTATACCCTATTGATCTCAACCATTAGATCAAATATCTAATGGTTTAAAACACTTCTTATCCTTCTCACATTTTAAAACACTTCTTACCCTTCTCACATATATATATATATATATATATATATATAGGATCAAGATCAAGGGAAAACCCTTACGAGTTGTGAGACTTAGGGAACTCGGTTTTCTCGTGCGAGTTTTGCCCCCATTTTTTTCACAGCCCTAGATTAAAATGTTAGAAAAGACTACCGTAAAAATAAAATTTCGAAATGGTGTTTTTCGGCCCGTTAAAGTAGCTGTAAAAAGCTGATGACATAAGCATGACATCACTTTTTACAGCATTTACAAGTGCCATAAATGAAAAAAACTGATTTTTTTTTTTTTGGAAAAGTTGATTTTTTTTTAGAATTTATGGTAAATATTTTTTTTGAAAAAACCTTTTGTAGTTCTCTAAGTTTTCACAACTCGTATAAGTTTTCATTTTACGCTAACCCTATATATATATAGGGATGAGTTAAAATGAGAATCACTACGAGTTGTGAGAACCGTGAGAACTTTTTGATCCCGTGTGAGTTGGGCGAAAATTCTTTTGCACAAACGTAGATGAAAACATTATAAACACATCTGTCAAAAAAGTAAAAAAAAAATTGTCGAGTCGTTAGTTTTGACTGATGCAAGTTTTTTTACGCCCTGATAAAAAAATAGTTATCAACTGCAGTGCGTAAAAAAACTTGCATCATTCAAAACTAACGCCTTGACTTTTTTTTACTTTTTTTACAGATGTGTTTATAATGTTTTTATCTATGTTTGTGCAAAAAAAAAAAAATTTGGCTCAACTCGCGCGGGATCAAAAAGTTCTCACGGTTCTCACAACTTGTGGCGGTTTTCATTTGAACCGAATCCTATATATATATATATATATATATATATATATATATATATATATATATATATATATATATATGTATATATATATATATATACGCGATGTCCTTTATCGTACAATATGTACGCGATGCCCACAGCCGTACGATCTTCCATCATTTAAACGCGGGTGAAACTAATTTATATAATTAAATTAATCAAATTAATATATATAAATCATACCGCGAAGGTTAAAATCGTCATTGTGAAATCATAATCCTTGTAAATCAGCGAAGATACTTCAAAATCATACCCTAAATCAAAATAAAAAACCTTACATTCTTCTTCCCCAACCTCCGTTCAATTCTTCCGGTGCGATTTCATCAAACGTTAATGAGGACTACTGATTTGGGAGTTGTAAAGGAGAAACGGAGCAAGACTAACAACGATTGAGCACAATCGAAGAATATGAATCCAGGTTATTGATTATACATGCGATTTGATAATGGGGTTTGATAAGGGTTTTGTACGATACATGCGATTTTGTATGATTAGTGGTGTTTGGCAAGGGTTTTGTCTGATACATGTGATTTTATATAATTAGGGGAGTTTTGATAATGTTTTAGTGTGATACATGCGATTTGGTATGATTGGTAAGGGTTTTGTCTGATACATGCGATTTTATATGATTAGGGGAGTTTTGATAATGGCTTAGTTTGATACATGCGATTTGGTATGATTAGGGGGTTTTGAGTAGGTTACGTCTTAGTTATAATTCTTAAAATATGCGAAATAGATGTAAAAACTATGTTTGGATTATTGTAATACGCGATGTCACACCCCGTCATTCCGACAACATCCCGGTGGGCCCGGTTGGGGAGTACGTGACGATTGATATCAAATACACAAACATAGATAGCACAACGGAAGTCTTGTAGTTAAGCTATTATTACACACATAATGTCCGAGTGTTCAAAATAATATATACAGACAGCTTGTAATAAAGATCCACATGCAGATCGAAAATGTACAAAATGAAATATTCAGACTACTAGGCTTTATGCAAAGGAGTTGCAAATTCCTCTTCAAGCATTACCAGGCAACTTCCAGCCTATTAACGTATCCTTGCAACCTATAACTTAGTCTTTTGAAAATACGTTAGTTTACAATGGTAAATACAAATAATCGACTCATTTTAAAAACATTTCAAAAATCATATTAAGTGCACAAGGCACATCATTTTCATAAATAACATGGGACAATTCAAAATGATATTGTATACAGTATTACATGCCTGTCAATACATATTGGGTCTGGTGCAGAAACCGAAAAACATGATTAACCAAAACGCCACTTAAAACCCACAAATGGGTATCCCCAATTAATGGGTAAGAAAAACATTTTATAATAGCATTAGCATATGTCAGGTGTATGCCTACACCCCGTGCTCAGTCGTGGCCCTTAGTAACTTAAATGAGCCGAGGATATCCAGGACACGGTCGTGTTAACCCCCAATTTTTAAGTTATCAGACAAAACAGATTAAAATGGGTTACAACGATTTTGTAGTCACAATCCGACATATGATCCCATACCCGACCAAGCGGTAATAATTTATCGTATCCCAAGCCCTTATAGTGGAAATAGGTTAAGAGTATTTACCTGGCTAAAACTCATCTTAATATGCAAGAATTATAAATAGCACACCCATAATTCAATTAACTAAGGTTGATTGCAATTTAATGGAAGGCCCTAGTCTGGAATGATGGTATAAATAACCTACTAGAATGTTAACGGGTCCTATTCAAGTCATAGACTTGGACCGGTTAACTTAAATTATCGTAAATGGTACGATACGCTTGACTAAGCGATGACCGGAATAGAATGTAGTTTAAACCCAACAAGTACCAAGACTTGTATAATACGGGCAAACAATATACATTCTAGAATTTGAAATAAAAATGATAAGATTTGACCCATTTCGGTAAACTTACGTAAACTAGTTACATAAGCTCAACCGTACGCATATAAGCGATATCAGGTAACCGAATGAGTCATAAACAAGTTTTATATGCCAAAGTACTTTAAATAAGTTGTAACATCAGTAGGTTATCAACTTATATGGCCATTAAGGTTTTGAAATCAAAATTTGCACCATAAGGGCATTTTAGTCATTATGTGACGTAAATTAAGAACTTGCATAAGAATCTGAGTTATGAATAAGTACATTCTGTTATAACACTTTAATTATGTTATAATATCAGTAGGTAATAGTTTTGATATGAAAATTATGGTTTAAACCATACTATGCGCCAAAAGAGCGTTTTGGTCACATTATATAATAATTTACGAACTTTTATCAAAACTCAGGTTATGATCAGATCCAATATACACAACATATGTTAATTATAATAACATATCAGTAGGTATTTAATTTTGTATAATAATTATGGTTTAAAACCATACTATGTGCCAAAAGGGCATTTTTGTCATATTATGACATAATTTTAAGTACTTGTAGATAAACTCATGTTATGAACAGAATCATAATACCAAATATGTTAATTATAGTAACATATCAGTAGGTAATTCGTTTTGAAGTTCATTATTGATTAAAACCAAGTTTTATGCAAAAAGGGCATTTTGGTCAAAGTTAGGCATAATATATGTACTTGTATAAAAACTCAGAACCTGATTATGATCAAATAGTATAACCTCAGAGGGTTATCCTACATTATAATGTGATCATAATACAACTTTAATTCAGTAGCTAACTATGATAAATCGGGTCAGAATTGAAAGTTAAAGAAGAAGTCAAACTGCTCGACTTTCGGTTGCGAACCGACCCTAAAACTGGAAATGACGGGCTGAACATGTTTATACATGTTCTAATATTAATTACCAACTTATTTAAGTGTCAAAACATATTTTATAACATCCATATGATTAATTTATAAAGTTTACAAAAAAATGACATTTGACTTTTTAAATAATAAAACTTTGACCCGTCAATTGACCAAGTTAACGTGATTTTCAGGAGGTGCCCTTTTGAGAGATTAACACCTACCTAATTACGATCACGTAGCCATGTTCGACTTGAACAATGGCTGGACCATAATGGTCTAAACTGAAAGTCAAGGCAAAAATCGATTTTGCTTGACTTTCAGCTATTAAAGCCTAAAAAACGAAAATGCACAGGAAAGGAACACTTACAAGTGATCCTTGGACGAATATAGACTGAGTTGGATGCTCCTTTCAGCTAGGAACTTCCAGAGGAGGGAGATAGAATGATAAAATGAGAAGGTGCAAGAAATGAGGTTGCATTCCACCTCTATTTATACTTGAATGTGATGTTTGAGATTGTTCCAGGTGTTAGGAGAGTGTTTATGATCAGTACACATGTCCTAAAATGTCACACCCCCAAAATACCACATGCGGAATCCCCCGCGAGGCGTGTGACGTACCAGGATCTAGCCACCAATCACATTGAACTCATAACATTATTTCAAATAAAACTTTCATTTATTAAAATAAACGTAACAAAACATTGTTTACATTTCAACGGAAGCATACTACAATAATTAAGAGTTTCATAACCCAAGTGTATAAAAGCCATTAGACGTGTCTCATGATTCCATGCAGATCGACCCATGACCACTCCAGCATCCCAGACAGCAAGTTCGAATGACGTGTACCTATAGGCCTGCAAGCATGCAGAAAAGTGTATCAGACAACGCTGGTGAGTTCACAGTTTTGTTTACCGAGAATCGTGTTACATGTTTTACTGTCAAAAGTTTAGTTCAGTTCAAAAGCAATTCCGAAAACAATGTTGATAATAACTCGATACCGTACAAGATGGCTCCAGATTATTTGCCCGTCCCCAATGCCCCTATCAAAGCATTGGTCATGATTTAAGGTAATTAGTTCACGCCCGTCTTCCCCGGTACGGTGTGAGGGTGCCAAACCTAATAGCGCTATCATCTAATAACCCCGTTGCCTCCCCGACAACCTTTTCGGTAGAAGATGGGACTTAAGGTGATAGGAGCGAGTGTATTATCCAACATTCCGGTTTAACATTCCAGTCAAACCCATTACCCAATATTCCTCCCCGGAATATTTACCAGATGTCCCTCCCCGGGACGCATGCTTGAAAAAGAGCAGTGAACTCGCCTTTGATTTGCTCGGTATGTTACGTTACATTACCCGTTCCAAGTTGGTCAACCAAACCCTACTGTGGTTACCAGTATAACCAGTATCATAATCAATTAAATCACGTATTATTCACAGATTGCATTCATCACAAATATCACCGTGTAACACATAGTCAATACTCAAATCTCATAGAAGTTCACGTCTCGCGTGCATGTCACAAAACAACAGTTAACAGGTGAGTTTGCTATTTACAAGAACCCAATCAGGTTTCTTATTCTTAGTTAATATTATTAACATGTGTTAGTGCATTACATCTGTTGATTGCGTCTAGGTGTCTAGGATCAGGTCTTATATTGTATTGTATAGCATAGGGCACGTAATACGAGAAAACGGGAGTCTGTATAGTTTTTATATGCTAGGTCCGCTCATAGGGACATAGGGTTCTAGGTTCGCTCATGTGTCACTACGGTCCGCTTATGTGGACTAAGCAGGTCCGCTCTTATGGTCATGTGACACATAAGCGGACCCAACTGTCTATATATAGGGTAGTTTGAGCGATCCTCAGTAGTGATTGTCGAATTCCACGCCGAAGCTCTGCCGGTGTGAAGATCGAGCTGTAAAACGTTTCAAATCAATAAAACAAGCAGTTAGGAGGAAGAACAAGCTATATCTACTTGCATTTCTTATTATTCCGCATCTGAAACGCAAGAGACAACCTCTGAACGACTCATTCGGGTCAGCAAACGATCCTACAAGTGGTATCAGAGCTTGGGAGGAGGTTTTCTGCAGATTATAGCCGGATTTCATCATTTCTTCTCACTTCTACACCTTCTTTTCTTATTTTCGGGAGATTTCACGGTCGAATTTCGTTCAAAAGCTTACAGATTGTGTATAATCATACTTAGACAAACCCTTGAAAGTTTCAGGCAGAAATACAGCTTAAAAACAGGTCAAATCATGTTCGTTTTATGGTCCGCTCGTACTGACGTCATCATGAACCGCTCATAGATCACTGTCTGGTTCGCTCCAAATTAGTGGTTTGGTTCGCTCAAGAGTACACTTCAGGTCCGCTTTTCTGTCAACACTGGTTCGCTCCAAGGAAGTCTTCTGGGTTCGCTCCAAAGTACATTTTCGGTTCGCCTTTGTGTCCAAATTAGGTTCGCTCCAGAGTACGGTTCGCTCTTGAGAACATCTAGATTCGCTTTTCTGTCACTTGCCTTGAAAAACGTGCCGAGTCAATATGGATTCCGAGTTTTACAACGCGTTTGCATCATCGACTACTCCAGCAGCAATTGCTCAAGCAATGAATTTAGAAAACGAGACGGGAACGACTCAAAAGCCCCCTAGATTGATAAGCATTGAGGAGTATTATGGATGGAAAGATCGGTTTGAAAACTGGGTTCAGGCAAATCATCTCAGATCACGGGAATGCATATTGAAGAAGTACACTTTGCCTCGAACAGATTTGCAAGTTATTAAAGAGATATCCGAATTTACCGATCAAGAATGAGCAATGTATAGAGCCGAAAAAATGATGATTAGTTTGTTGCAGCAGGCTATAAAGGAAGATATATTCATCTTGTTAGAGCACGACAAAACTGCTAAGTCAATATGGGATGCTCTTAAGGTTAAATTCGAGGGAAGTGAAAATATGATTAAGAGCAAGAAAGCACTGTTAAAGAAAGAATTTGATTTGTTTAGTAGTTTGCCGGGAGAGGATACTAAAAAGCTAATTGAGAGATACTGTCACTTGGTGCGATCGTTATCGATGTTGGGAGTTGAAAAAGGTCGTGAGGAATGGGTGGATAAATTGGCTGACGCGTTACCTCAAAAAGAGTGGGGAACATATTTGATGATTTTAAAGAATACTGATGTGTATGACGGGCTGACTATTTCACAGTTCATTGAGAAAATAGAAAGTCAGGATCTTGAGCAGCAAAAGATCGCGAGAATGAACAGTCCGATTGGTCAACAGGACGTGAAGATGTATTACTGGGGTAGTGTTCCAGTTACTGAATCTGAAAGAAGTCCGAAGATACAAACTGCGTTCAGTGCTGGTGATTCATCTGAAAAAGCTGATCAGGGTTCGAACAAGAGTAGCAGCGGGTTTTCATCGTTTCCGAGTGTGAATCCGAAAGAGACTAACACGAGTTTTCAGTCTCAGAGTACAAAAACCGGAAATGGATACATAATTCAATGTAACATAGCTCTTAATCTTCCAGAAGGTCAAAGCTTCTCTGAAGACACTGCGAAAGACCACATGGCACTTCTGAGTTCAGTTCTGTTATCCTATGAGGGTCTTGTTGCTGGTCGGATCGGAAATCCTATGCTTACCAAAGAGGATTACGATCAGATAGACGCCGAAGAAATGGAACTCATGGATATTAAATGGTGTCTTGCTAGTGTTCTTCGACGAGCTGAGAAATTCAAAACTATTACCGGGAGAAATGACTTTCTTGATGCTTATGTATCTACTTTAGGTTTTGATAAATCTAAAGTTACTTGTTTTCGATGCAGGGAGAAAGGCCATTTCAAGCGGGAGTGCAAAGGAAGAGAAGCTAGCGGAGCACAGAATCCATTCGGGAAAGATGATTACTATCGCAAAGCTATCTATCAGCAAGTTGGTCAATCCCAAGAACTGCAGACAGCTCACGGGAGAAAGATTGAAGATCTGAAGAGAGCATGTTTGGTAGATTTCAGCTGGAGTAATTACATATCATCTGAAGCCACAGCAGCACGCATTAGTAATCAAGATGATGAGAAACTACCAGAAGGTTTCAGTTGGGATATGTTTGTGGATAAGAAGGGAGAGTTCAAAGCCTTCATTGCAAAGATTGTCCGAGAGCCAGATTTGTTTGCTACTTGGATGAAATCTATTGGAGAGACTGTGAAAAGTGAAGATGAAAAGTCTGTGTCATCTGATGAAAGTTCAGATAGTACTGGTAAACTTTCAGAACATTCTGGGGAAGTTTCAGAAAGTTCAGACGAAAGTTTACAGGGTTCAAATGAAGATTTACAGAGTTCTGATAAAAGTGTACAAAATGAAAATGTTCAAGAAAAAGAAGTTGTTTTTGATAAAACACCGTCTGATTCTGATATATCAGATGGTGATTCTGATAAGTCTGTACAGTTTGATCAATCACCTGATCACAGCAGCAGTGATGATGAGGAAGAAAAACATATAAATATTGCAAAAACTCATCTATCTCCTGAAAGTTTTCATTTCTATTTTGCAGAAAGAATGGAGAAACTGAAGGAGAAACGAGCTGCTGAAGAACAACAAGCTGAATTTGAAGGTGATATTCAGAACCCTGAGATTGGTGCTGAGAAGATTACCGAGGTTGAAAAAGAAGAAGAAAAGGTGATCGAAGTTGAAAAAGTGGTTGAAGTTGATAAAACAATCAAAGTTGAGAAGATTGTTGAAGTTGTTAAGCCATGTGAGAAGTGCTTGGAAGCTTGCAAGAATTGTGCAGCCAAAGACGACATCATAGCTGAGTATGAGAAGAAGAAGGAGCAGTTACTGTTCAACCTCAACTATGTGAAAGAATCTTACGATGTTTTGAATAAAACAACTGGTCTCCAAAAGACTAACTCAGAAAGAGAACAAGCGCTGACGATGTTGAATGCAGTTTTAATGACAAAACAAAAAGCAATAAATTTCTACATCGAAGAGAGTGCTAAGTGGAAGCAAAAGTTGGAGACGGAAAAGATAGAGAATGAGAGAATTAGACGCTTATTGCAGAGTTATTCTAGTTCTGATTATCTCATTGATCGTATTTACCCAACTGTTGCAGGTATGGAAGCTTTCAAAGATGAGAAGCTAAAAGACAAGAAAGACTGTGGTAAGAAATCGACTGTTAGTTACAACAAATGTCTGCCTCCGATTTGGGATGGTTATTCACCTAGGAGACCAAATGAGGAGCAATTGGAAAAAGCAGTCAATATAAAGCTTAAAACCGACACAACTGACGTTTTACCAGATAACATTGATGTCATGTATACCTCGTCCGATACTGATCATGAGTCTGAATTAATCAAAAAGATGGTCGATCAGGTGTTGGATACTGATGAGGCATCTGAGTCGAAATCTGGGTCTGGAAAATCAAAGTCGTCAGTCAACAGTTCAAATTCATCAGATAAACGGTCTTATAGTAAAGAATTCTTATTGTCAAAGGCAGATTTGAATGATGAAACATTCGAAGTTGTGTATACTTTGAATGGTTCGGAAAATTATATTACAATAAAGAGTTCCCAATAATGAGTATTAAAACGGAACTAATAAACAAAACTTTCAAACTTATAGAAGTTAATATTCCAGAATTAAAAGTTTTGAAAAGTTTTGAAAAATCTAAAAAATACACTTCTAGAGTTTAGCAACGTTTAAATAAGAAAAAAGGCAACAATCCTGGTTCTGGTTTTCAAAAGAAACCTAACTAGAATCGTAGCTACAAAAAGAAAGGTCTTGGTTTTGTTCCACCAGAAAATGATAAAAATATGAAAAATTCTAAAACAAAATTTGAATTTGTGTCAGGTGGAAGTGCTGAGGAGGAACAGCAGAAACCGTTCTGGAGACAGTCTAATAAAGAGTTTCTTACTGAGAGAAAGAAGAATGGAGTTGATATATGTTATCTAAGAGAGACTAGAATCTGTTATAGATGCAATGAAGCTGGTCACATTGCATGGAATTGTTCGAATAGTGACAAATCAAAACAGGGAGTTTCTCAGAAGTTGAAAGAGAAAGTTGTTGATGTTGACACACCAACCAATAGATCTAAAATTTTTGAAAATTCAAAATTTGAGGTTGGCGAGTGTTCGGAAAAGAATTTTTACAAAAAGAAAGGAAAAGACAATCAGGTGTGGGTTGCGAAGAAAGGTGAAGTGAATGTCGGTGATGAATCTGGTTCCACAAAGCCAGAAGAGCCACAGGTTGAAGAAAAAATTTCAGTGAATGATGAAGAGTTTCCATCATTGAAGTTTGAAGAAGTGAAAAAGAAAGTTGGAAAAACTGAGATTTCGAATCAGTTCTACAAAGAAAAGAATGATTTTGATGTCGAGAAAACATTCAATGGGAATGTTAAAAAGATATTTGGGAAAATGCTTAGTGGGAGAGCAAAGGGGGTTAAAGATTTTTACGCGACTAAAAAGGCAACATACAACCCGACTGCTCAAGAGCTGAAAGCCATCAAGTCTGAGAAGACTTGGATGGAAGTCTGCTTCCCATGATAGTCAAAGGACTATGCCGGAGATTCCAAGTTTATATCGTGGATCAGGAATCAGCATCTTTCTAGTGTTTGAACAGGTTGTTTGAAAGATTTTGAATAGTGTTTGTATGTTTTTGCAGGATGAAGGACTACGCCGGAGCTTCCAGGTTGGTATTTGCGAAGCAGGAATCGGCATCCTGATTGGTAAAATGGTGATGTAGACGTAACATTCCTACAAGTGGTAATCTTGATCTTACAAGTGGTATTTGTGGTTATATTTTGAGATGTTTGTATTTTTACAAGTGGTACAGAAGATTCTAAAATGCAAATGGTAAATCAGGGACATTAAATTGTACTTGATTTACTATTCATGGCAAGAAAAGCACAAGATGATGAACCACATCCCTGTTCTTAAAATTGATAAACCTATAAGTGATTATTATCAACACAAACTCATTTTCCGGAAAAGTCATTTCGATTAAAACAAACTTAAGTGTTTTGAAATCTAAATGAGAAAATGGTTTGTGATAGGGGGAGTTCTGTTAGTGCACCTACGTCTGCTGACTACGTCATTCATCAAGTCATGAAGATTGAGGAGATCAGAGATGACACAGAATCTTAGAATAGGTTATTTGTATATGGACCGCTTTTGTGTACATAGTTCTAGGGTCGCTTTTGTATCAATGTTGTCTGGATCGTCTTTATGGACATGGTCTGGATCGCTTATAGTGCATTGAGGTGGAACCGCTCATACGGACATGTCGTATGAGCGGTCCAGCTACTCTATAAATAGTAGGGGCGATCCAGCACATAGTGTAGTGTGTTTTCTTCCGGTGAGCCACGAAGTGCTGCCGAAGTGCTGTTAGACCTTGTAAAAGTACTTGAAATCAATACAACAACGATATTAAAGTGAATACAGCTTCAATTACACCAGGTTATTAGTTTCCGCCTCTTAATCTGGACGAGAGCTTCTCTGAACGACTCGTTAGGTCAGCAAACGATCCTACAAGTGGTATCAGAGCTCAGGAGGAGGAGTTCTTGCCGTTGTAGCTGCTATTCTTCTGATTTTCTACACTTTCTTCATTTTTCAAAAATTTTTTCACGGTGAAATCGGCTCAAATTTGCACAGTATGTTCGGAATCATGGAATAATAAAGCCTTGAAAGTTTCAGCTTCAAATTCGACCTAGAAAGGTGTTTATTTTGGAGAATCGCTTTTTCGGATCGCTCATTAGGTGACGTAAGCCTTGGAATCGCTCGAAATTTTTGTTCTTGGATCGCTCATTTGACAAATTGAGGACCGCCGATTAGTCATATTCGTCTGGACCGCTTCAAATTACCATTCTGAACCGCTCGAACAGACACTTTGCTTGGACCGCTTATCAGTCAACATTATTGGACCGCTTATTAGTCCGATCGCTCGAGTGGACATAGTGTGTGGACCGCTCATTTAGATAATTAGTTATTTCATTGGACTGCTCTTGTGGACTGTTGTATAAGACTTGAAATTGTTGAGAACTTGTGAACATTTGAAAGATGGATACTGAATTTTATAATGCCTTTGCTACTCCGACCTCGATTACACAAAGTGCTTTGATCGAAAATGAAACCGGAACGTCTCAGAAACCACCGAAACTCATGGATATTGATGATTACAATGGGTGGTCAGAATGATTCGGAAATTGGGTAGAAGCTTATCATCTTGATGCGTGGGAACACACCGAAGTACCATATACTAAACCCACGAAAGACAATGTTGTGAATGGTACTCCACTAACACTTAGGGAAATGAGTACTATGGATAAGAAGAAATATCGAGATGAGAAGCTTATGGTGAGTCTACTTCAGCAGGCGATAAAAGAAGATATTCTGATCTTGCTTCAACATGACGGAACTGCATATTCAATTTGGACAGAGTTAGAAGCAAAGTTTACAGGAAGTGATGAAATGTTAAGAAACAAAATGTCGCTCATGAAAAAGGAATTTGATCTGTTTAGGGGATTGAAAAATGAAACCACCAAACAAATTATTGACAGATATTGTAATTTGGTGAGAAATATGACAAAATTGGGTGTTAAGAAAGATACTGATGAGTTAATTGAAAAACTTGCAGATGCGCTTCCATATGAAATCTGGGGAACATTCTTAATGATGCTGAAGTCAAACAAAGAAGAATACAAAAAAATGAAACTAGGAGACTTCATCAAGCATTTAGAAGCACAAGAGATGGAGCAGAGAAAGATCGCTAGGATGAAGAACTACGATGGAGAGCAGGATATCAGTCTGTACTACAAGCATGGTGCTACTGATTCAACAAAGTTTTCTCCTAAGATCGAAACTGCTTACAGTGTTAAAGATTCTGCTGAGAAGACAACACCCCAGGGATCAAGCGGCAGCACAAGATTCTCATCTTTTGATCCTAACATTTCTGTAACAAAGAGTGGTAGAAAACTTCAATGTAACGTTGTGTTGAGTCTTGAAAATGATCAAGACTACTCTGAAGATATTGCTAAAAACCAAATGTCTTTGTTAGGAATGATTCTAGAATCTTATAGTTGTTTTGTTGCAGGAAAGATCGGTAATCCAATGCTCACGAAAGAGGATTACGATCAAATTGATGCTGAAGAAATGGAGTTGATGGATATAAAATGGTGTATGGCGAGTGTGATGAGACGCGCTGAAAAGTTTAAACAAATTACTGGTCGTGATGATTTTCGTGATGCAAATGTTTCAGCTTTAGGTTTTGACAAATCTAAAGTTACATGTTTTCGTTGCAGGGAGAAGGGGCATTTCAAGAGGGAATGTAAAAACCGTGAAGCTACCGGTGCCCAGAATCCTTTCGGAAACAATGATTATCACAAGAAGGCCATCTATCATCAAATCACTCAACCAGCACCACAACATCAGGCACAAACAGCTCATGGAAGAGATGTGATTGATAAAAAAGCTTGTGTTGTTAGTCAGGGAAAGTATGATAATTTTACTTGGGAAAAGTATCTTCCAAAAGAAAGCAAAGTATGTGTAGCTGAACAAAATGACGAAAAGATGACTGAAGGATTTACTTGGGATGATTTTTGTCAAGATCAAGATTTTATGGCCAAAAATACTTCTCATGCTTTCTTTGCTAATGCTTATGATTTGAAATGTGCAGAAAGGTGCAGAAAAGTCATGGAAGCTGCTGAAAAGAGACGAAGACAGATCAGAGAGGAGGCTGAAGAGGAGAAGAGATTGAAGGAAGAAGCAAAAGCGGAAAAATTGAGGAGAGCTCAATTTTTAAATTCAAGCAAGACAGTCAAAGAGGTTCCTGAATTCGAGATTAAAGTAGAGGCTGAACCGGTCATGGTCCCAGAAAAATGCATGAATTGTGATTCGTTGATAAAGCAGAACAATGAGTTGTTGCACAACATTCACAAGCTGAAAGAATCGTATGATACAATGAACAGAGAAATCAACAAATATACAGATTCTGATGGGGAACAAGCTGAAGCTATGAACACTTTGAAAATAGCTTATCTGAGACAGCTTGATACAGCAAATTATAACATTAAGAAGTGTGCAGATCTCGAGCTTCAGTTAGCAACACAAAAGATAGAAACTGAGAAAGTGAAGAAATTATTGGACAGCTACTCATGTTCTACTTTTGTTGTTGACAGGATTTATCCGGTGGTGAAAGATTTGAAGACCTTTGAAGAAGTGAAGATTGGTGAAGAAGAAAAATCCGTGACAAAAGATGAAGAAAAAGTGAAAGCTTCTGGTAAGAAACCGAGTGTATCCTACAATAGATGTCCGCCCCCGGTCGAAAATGGATATTCACCCCGAAATCCTAATTCAGAAAGAGTCAATAAAGCGATCAATCTGAAATGGGAGTCTGGGCTGTCGGATAACTTGCCAGAAAGTATCGATGTCACGTACACGTCATCAGACACTGATCATGAGTCAAAGTTAATAAAAAGTGTGGTCGATCAGGTGTTAGACAAAGATGACAATGAGGAGTCAAAACCCGAGTCAAAGTCTGGGTCCAGTGCGTCAAAGCAAACAGTCAAAAAGGACAAACGGGTTTATGACAAAGAGTTTTTACTTTCGAAATCTAATTTGAATGATGAATCAGTCAAAGTAGCATATACTTTGAAGGGTTCTGACAAATTATATTCAGATGAAAGTTTTCCAATAAGAAGTGTCAGAATTGAAATGATTCAAAAGGTTTTCAAAATCACAGAAATTAATATTTCTGAAATAAAAGATTTTAATCTTAACGGAAAACCTAAACAGTACACTTCAAGAGATCAACAAAGAATTAACAAGAAAATGGGTTACAATTGTGGTTACAGTTTTCAACAGAAATCAAACCATGATCGTAATTACAAAAAGAAAGGTCTTGGTTTTATTCCACCGAAAAACTATAAAAATGAAAAATTTTATAAACAAAAAAATGTGTTTGTTTCAGGGAACACTTCGGAAGCTGAAAAAGAAAAATTATTCAGAAATCAGACAAATCAGGAATTCCTTGCCAAGAAGCAAGAAGAACCAAAGAAGACCGAAGTTCTGAAGAAGGTTGAAAAGAGATCCTGTTTTCAGTGTAAAGCTGTTGGTCATCTTGCGAAAGATTGTCCAAAGACATTCAGACCAAAACAGGAAATCTCGAGAAAAATGAAAGAAAAAGTTGTTGAAACGACTGAACTATCAACCCGGAAGTTTACAGGATTTGAGAATTCAACTTATGAAAAAGGAGAATCTTCAAAGAGTGCTTCCAAACGCATAGCCAAAGAATCAAATCAGAAATGGGTTGTGAAAGGTTCAGGTAACAGTTCTGGTGATGAATCTGATTCCATAAAATCAGAGGAGCCATGTGTTGAAGGAAAGGTTGTAAAGAAAACACCGAAAGTGGACGATGTGAATTTTCCGCCACTACATGCTAAAAATTACAAATCTAAAATCGGAAAAGTTGATGTTCCAAATCAATTTTATTCAGACAAAAAGAAAATTGATGTTGGAAAAACTTTCAACGGCAATGTGAAACGCATCTTTGGAAGAATGGCCAGTGGTAAGGCCCAAAGCATTCAGGAGTTTTATGCTTCCAAAGGATGGGTTTACAAGTCGGTTGAAAAGAGGGATGAAAATGATGAGGTTACACCCAAGGATGGTCAGGCTTGGGTGGATATATTTTTCCAAGAATAAAATCCTGACTTGCCGGAGATCCCTAGATGGTATTGCGGATCATGTATCAGCATCTTGAGAATTCAACCTAAAGATGGTAATTGGTTGAAAAACAGGTTTGAAGAGCTTGAATTGCTAAACTTACAAGTGGTTGTATGGTAGTAATTGGAGTAGATCTTACAAGTGGTTAAATCAAGGTCATTAAATTGGACTTGATTTAATTATCATTCAAGAATTTGGTAAACAAAATGATGATTTGAACCCCATTTTTACAAAAGGTAAAAGCAATCAAACTTATTTTCCGGAAAAAACCATTCTGATTAAAACAAACTTAAGTGTTTTGAAATCATTATGGGAAAATAGTTTGTTGTGAGGGGGAGTTCTGATTGTTTAAGCCAAACGGATGGAGAATTGAAGTGTTTTGATATCAATTGTCATGTTCTGTACAGTTTGTTTTCAATTTTCTTTAAGATGTATTTGAATTTTAGGGGGAGTAAGAATTTTTAGAAAATCCAAAAACATCAGAAAATTTGAAAAAGCCAAAAACATGATAAAATCAAAAATGAGTCTTGTTGCGTAAAAGAGGAAATGATAGTACATCAGTGAACTATCACAGCACGCTAAAGAATTGTAATGTCAAAATGTGATAAACAATCTTACTGCGGATGTGTCAGTAGATTTTCACACATTTAGTAGATTGAAACGAGATATAAACCTAAATCAAACTTGCTTAATTCGTGGGTAACTATTCTTGGATATATGGGTAACCCCCGAAATCTTGTTTGAAAGGTCCCGTATTCTGAGATACTAGGTCTTTATGCTCAGTGATATCTGGGGTATTATTCCGGGACTTCTGCTGTATGGAAATACTGACCTAGTCCCCGAATAATACTTTATGCAAAAAGCTTTGAAATATAAGCGCGGCCCTCAGCAAACTGATTAAACAATAAAATTGGTAATCTTTGCTGTTGTAACAAAAGATCCTCTAAAGGGGACCCACCAAAAGTCGAAGCCGTCATCTCTCTGCGTATACGGAAGTATCGACCTGAGCTCTCACGGCCCTCGCACATTACCCCTTTACAGATATCATCTGTGGTATACTCACCTGTAAGACTGAATATTTGGGATCTGGATACGGGAGTATATTCAAGTGGAGTGATACACAATTAAGGTTAAGTCTTTAAAACATTAATATCGTATCTCGAATCGATTGAAATCTGTGTTGAAAATTTAAGTGGACAACCATACTGACAATCTAGGTAAATTGTTTGGAACTTAACATGTAATCAAGCTTAACGGTGTTAGTGATATGTTTTATAACTGATATGATCCTCTTACACATACTCACAAAAATATTGTTTGTAAATATTTTTTTTTCTTCTGCATTTATCTTTCATTCAGAAAAATCCAAAAAGATTCAGTGTGTTTTAGCATAAATTTTGAAAAATCAAAAAGATTTTCGACAATTGATGTTGAGATGCTGATTTTCGAAATTCAAAGTGCTAAACTTGAAGAACTGGTTTGGAGAGTGTTTAAGAGTGAAATGATAAAATTGTTTTTGATGAAATCCAATAATATTCATGAATGCAAAATTATTATTATTGTGATGTGTTCATCATAGTTTCTAAAATTGTTGAAAAGTTTTATTTTTGAAAAAACTTATGTTTGGGTAGAGATTGTGCAGGTGTTAAAATGCCAGGTTACGATCTTAAACCTGATGAAGTTTGAATTCCAGGCTAAGATTCTAGCTGAGTGAGAGGGGGAGTCTGAAGACACCGAGTCAACATTCAAGAGAGTAGAAGTTGTTGATGATGAAGATAGAGAAAGAGGATTCTTGGAACGACAAAATTTTCAGAGGTAGATTGTTGACTGATGAAGATTGTAGATTGCAGACTGATTGAAGGCATTGATGAAGACTCCGTCAACATCCGAGGGGGAGTTTGTTAGTGCACCTACGTCTGCTGACTACGTCATTCATCAAGTCATGAAGATTGAGGAGATCAGAGATGACACAGAATCTTAGAATAGGTTATTTGTATATGAACCGCTTTTGTGTACATAGTTCTAGGGTCGCTTTTGTATCAATGTTGTCTGGATCGTCTTTATGGACATGGTCTGGATCGCTTATAGTGCATTGAGGTGGAACCGCTCATACGGACATGTCGTATGAGCGGTCCAGCTACTCTATAAATAGTAGGGGCGATCCAGCACATAGTGTAGTGTGTTTTCTTCCGGTGAGCCACGAAGTGCTGCCGAAGTGCTGTTAGACCTTGTAAAAGTACTTGAAATCAATACAACAGCGATATTAAAGTGAATACAGCTTCAATTACACCAGGTTATTAGTTTCCGCCTCTTAATCTGGACGAGAGCTTCTCTGAACGACTCGTTAGGTCAGCAAACGATCCTACAAGTTCTGATTGTTTATGCTGAGTGAATGGCGATTTGATGTGATTCAGTGTCAGTTGTCAAGTTTCTGTACAGTTTGTATTGTTTTCTATATTTTTCAAGTGGGTCAAAAGTCTTTTATTTTCAAATTTTCTTTTTGCATTTTAGGGGGAGTAAGTAATATTTCTGAAAATCCAAAAACATTTGAAAATTTGAAAAAGACAAAAACATGATAAAATTCAAAAATGAGTTTTGTTGTGAAAAAGAGGAAATGATAGTACATCAGTGGACTATCACAACACGCTAAAGAAATGTAAAGTTAAAATGTGATAAACAATCTTACTGCGGATGTGTCAGTAGATTTTCGCACATTTAGTAAGTTGAAACGAGATATAAACCTAATTCAAACTTGCTTAATTCGTGGGTAACTATTCTTGGATATATGGGTAACCCCCGAAATCTTGTTTGAAAGGTCCCATATTCTGAGATACTAGGTCTTTATACTCAGTGATATCTGGGGTATTATCCCGGGACTTCTGCTGTATGGAAGTACTGACCTAGTCCCCGGATAATACTTTCTGCAAATGCTTGAAAAAGCGCCGCCCTCAGCAATCTGATTAAACAATAAAATTGATAGTCATTGCTGTTGTAAGAAAGATCCTCTAAAGGGGACCCACCAAAAGTCGAGCCGTCATCTCTCTGCTGAACGGAAGTTCTGACCTGAGCTCTCACGGTTTCGCATTTAACCCCTGAACAGATATCAGCTGTGGTATACTTGTGACAACTCGTACTTTAGACTTATCTTGTGTAACGTTACGTGCCTATGTGATACTTTGATCTAATGAATGTTATGTTATTATGCGCATTACGTGTGTATGTATGTTATGTGAATGTTACACGAACCCAACCGCACAACACATAGCCGGTCGCACAAGCTAATGGGCCGACTCATGACACTCTCGGCCCACTCTCTTTTGAATTCGGAACACATAGGCAACCCATTAAGTGGGGTTTCGGCCCACTTCCATTCCACACGCATATATGTTCACCCACACCTTTAGGGTTTTAGTTTTCACAACTTTGCAACCAAGAACACACACACCAAACACCCTCTCGACTCGGAATCAAGGGGCTGCCGAACCGAACACTCATCAAGCTTGTGAATCTGAATCCTTCTCTTACTATCTCGGTTAGTATGTTTTAGATTGTCTTCCTTGATTGATTGATGTTATGATTCGTATATGTGTTACTTATATTCATGCAAGTCGGATTGTGTTGATGTATGAAAACCGAATGATGTTTGTTAACCGGATATAGGTTCACATGAATTGGATGGTATGTTATTATGAAACCGGCTCACATGTGCACTTTATTAATCGGATTGTTCAAGATGGTCGTTAACCGAATGCTAGTTAAACCGGTTGTGATTCGATTAGGGTTTAAATGGTTTAGGTTGCATGATAGTCTATGTATTTGTTAAGCACATGATCCGATCATATGTTCTGTGTAATAGTGATTAATTGTTCTTGATGATGATGATAAGAATGTGCATGATTGTGAATAATTGTTAATTGATCTAATTGGTGAAACTGCCTAAACTATTAGCAATCGTTACGGAAATCATGAGCATGAAATCAGGAAATCTGTTACAAATTGATAGACTCAACACGGCTGCGAGTCGAGATCGTGTGATCTCGACCTGAGCATGATAACCCGAGACCGACATTGCGAGTCCCGTTGCGACTCGAGACCTCACACCGACACACAGCAGCACGAACCGAGACCACGGTTGCGAGTCCTGTTGCGACTCGAGACCGGACCATGACAACTCGAGATCATCCTTGTTGCGACTCGAGACTTCAGAACCAGCCCAACTCGAGACCGCTTGGTCTCGACTCGAGACTGTGAGCACGGGCACCTTATTACCGGACTGTTTAACCTTATTGGGCCGATATGTTATTGAATTGTTATGTTATCTGGGCCGAGAACTATTGGATCTCTTCGGGTGGACCGCACAAGGAAGTTGGGCTTGTGCGAGTCCAAATCTTGCATATGTTATTAACTGTTAAAGTGTATTTGACTGATTACGTGTTGCCATGATAAATACGTGTTTGCCATGACTTATACGTGCATGACTTGAAGTCAAAACCTGACTTGTATGGTAACCCTGTTAGGACGTGGTTGACCACTGTTAGTTCAAGAACCCTCTCCTTTGTGTATCTGCCGAGCAACCCAAGGTGAGTTCACACAGCCAAGGCATGGGATTCCCGGGTTGGGAATTGGGTTGGAATATTTGATATGGAATGATTACTCGTACTTACGCAATCACTAGACTATAGACCATCGTCCTCAGGATAGTCAGGACACTTACGTAAAACCTACGTAAACTAGTATTTTCCATTGTCTCTCGGGTCGGGAGGACACTTACGTAAAACCTACGTAAACTAATACCTACTACTGTCTTCCGGGTCGGAAGGACACTTACGTAAATCCTACGTAAACCCCACGCGTACCACTGTCCTCGGGGAAGGGCACTCACGTAAATCCTGCGTGACCTTGTACGTATTCCTGTTCTCGGTTTAAGAAGAACACATGGTTGCAAATAGTCTAGTAAGTACCATATTGGGAAGCCCCCATTAGTAAAGATAAACGTGGGAATCCCCCACTAGTAATATATATACAAGGCATGGGAAACCCCCACCATTAGTACATACATGCATGGGAAGCACCCACTAGATGAACTTACGCATTACTGTTATGAACTTACTTTCTGTGAACTCGCTCAACTAGTTGTTGATTATCTGCTGCATGCCTTGCAGGACCTTAGGTACATTATAGAGCTTGCACAGGGAGGAGCAGGTCGTTGTGGGATACGGATCGTGAACGATATTTGAACTTATAACTTATTTTGGGTTTTCATTATTATGCTTCCGCTACTTAAATAAATGTTTGGTTATGAACATCAGTCATGTTACGATGAAATACATTTTCTACTTTTACACTTAAATGCTATGTTTGATATGATTGATGGCTTGATCCTGGTCATGTCACGCCTCCAAGCGGTGGTACTCCGCGTGTGGGATTTTGGGGGTGTGACAATACTCACCTGTAAGACTGAATACTTGGGATTTGGATACAGGAGTATATTCAAGTGGAGTGATACACAATTAAGTTTAAGTCTCTAAAACATTAATATCGTATCTCGAATCGATTGAAATTTGTGTTGAGAATTTAAGTGGACAAACATACTGACAATCTAGGTAAATTGTTTAAAGCTTAAAATGAAATCAAGCTTAACGGTGTTAGTGTTTGGTCTCAGATACTGATATGATCCTCTTGCACGAACTCACAAAAATATTGTTTGTAAATATTACATTTTCTGTATGTTTTGTGTGTGTTTTAGCATAAATTTTTGAAAAAGTCAAAAAGATTTTCGACAGCTGACGTTGAAAAACTGATTTTCAAAATTCCGAGTGCTAAACATGATGAGCAGCATTTGAGGGGGAGTGTTTTTGTAATGTTTGAGAAAACAAGGGTTAGGGACTCGATTGAAGTCAACCTACTGATGTTCGTTGTCAGAGAGCAGGGTCCTCCTATCACTAGAGTTGGTAATGCATCACGTTCATCTTCTTGTCCATCAGTCTTGCGAGTCGATTGAATAGCGCACGGTAAATCGTTGGAGAATCACAGAGGTGTCCATACTTCTGAATTTGAGGCGTGAATTTGTTGCGTCAGAGTAGACGAGATAAGTGAGAAAGCATAGACCAAACATTTAACGTTTTGACATCTGCCTCAAAGACGTTCGCACTAACACTTAACATTTCTACACGGCTCGATAGACGTTCAGTTACGTGTTCAGGTATTCAATCAATATCATCAAGACTCGTAAGGGTTCAGAGGGAAGTGAGAGGACCACGTTCAAACAGGAGACATCCATTGCTATGACCCCTATGGATCGTTGTGTTTCACATTTGGTCAAATAATGGAATGGAACCCCTTTCACACTTGCTAGGCCTCGTTGGGACTCACATGCACCCCCACATTATTATTATGTGTGCACCCACAATAATAACATGATTTGCATGCTCATCTCAGCTCCTCCTAACTCGTGTTAAATAGTTCCTCAGACTCGAGTAGCAAACAAAGAACATCACAAAACATTGGTCACAAATGTCTAGGGAAACACCACACTATCAATCACTTAACACATGCAAGTAATACATGAATTCATATTGTTGTGCTAAACGTGCAATCACATGCAATATCATATGTAAGTGTTCACTAGTTATGCTGTGCAATGAGTAAACGAGAGACGAACCTTGCAGTCTGGAGCTGAGTGTCATGGTCGTATTCAGAACTTCTTCGGTTATAGTCTGGTTTTATAAAAACGTTTTAAAACCAAGTTCACTATAACGGTGGCTCTGATACCAAACTTTCACACCCCCAAAATACCACATGCGGAATCCCCTGCTAGGCGTGTGACGTACCAGGATCTAGCCACCAATCACATTGAACTCATAACATTATTTCAAATAAAACTTTCATTTATTAAAATAAACGTTACAAAACATTGCTTACATTTCAGTTAAAGCATACTACAATAATTAAGAGTTTCATAACCCAAGTGTATAAAAGCCATTAGACGTGTCTCATGATTCCATGCAGATCGACCCATGACCACTCCAGCATCCCAGACAGCAAGTTCCAACGACGTGTACCTATAGGCCTGCAAGCATGCAGAAAAGTGTATCAGACAACGCTGATGAGTTCATAGTTTTGTTTACCGTGAATCGTGTTACATGTTTTACTGTCAAAAGTTTAGTTCAGTTCAAAAACAATTCCGAAAACAATGTTGCTAATAACTCGATACCGTACAAGATGGCTCCAGATTATTTGCCCGTCCCCAATGCCCCTATCAAAGCATTGGTCATGAATTAAGGTAATTAGTTCACGCCCGTCCTCCCCGGTACAATGTGAGGGTGCCAAACCTAATAGCGCTATCAACTAATAACCCCGTTGCCTCCCCGGCAACCTTTTCGGTAGAAGATGGGACTTAAGGTGATAGGAGTGAGTGTATTATCCAACATTCCTGTTTAACATTCCAGTCAAACCCATTACCCAATATTCCTCCCCGGAATATTTACCAGATGTCCCTCCTCGGGACACATGCTTGAAAAAGAACAGTGAACTCACCTTAGATTTGCTCCAGTATGTTACGTTACGTTACCCGTTCCAAGTTGGTCAACCAAACCCTACCGTGGTTACCAGTATAATCAGTATCATATTCAATTAAATCACGTATTACTCACAGATTGCATTCATCACAAAGATCACCGTGTAACAGATAGTAAATACTCAAATCTCATAGAAGTTCACGTCTCGCGTGCATGTCACATAACAACAGTTAACAGGTGAGTTTGCTATTTACAAGAACCCAATCAGGTTTCTTATTCTTAGTTAATATTATTAACATGCATCAAAAAGGATATATAAACACAGATATTCATTATCATATTCATCACAAGTTGTTACACTGTTCTGTCCAGTTACTCTTCACGGCAAAGCAACCTCTTGGCGAAGATCTATTCTTCGTCGAGAACATAAGTGACGAAGAACCATTATGGCGAAGAGTCAAACTTCGTCAAGAAATGATTGCGGTGAACCTTGATTGTTCGCCAAAGCCCAGTCGACGAAGAATCATGTCCTTCGTCGAGTTGGGTTCTTCGTCGGGGATCATTCTTCGTCGAGCATATCAACAGATAAATAAGGTTTCAGGATTTCCTTAATGCACAGAAACACCAATCATCACCAATTATTGACCCTAATCATTAATAGACTTTTAGCACTAAAATTAGCATTTGAATCTACCACCCGATTCGATCCACTGGTTCATCATTTCATCGATTTCAAGCATTTGCAGGAGCCTTAAACATTGAACAATTCTCATAGATAACTAAACTCATGGCAAACATTGTCATTCCAACTCCCATATGGCACAAGCAGTGGGTGATCAAAGGTTAATTCACAAATAATTACCAAATATTAGTCATACAATCGACCCTGTTCAATCAAAATTCCTAACCAAAGCCTTAGGTCATAATTAATATCTAACAGTTTAGGTGTTACCAGAATTTTATCATGAACTCTTCCTATCATGGCATCAAATATCAATCACCAAAGATACACATTCGACACAACAATAAAGGACTCATTTACAAAGGTGATAGCTAACCGAAAGGTTGAGTGTGCGAGAGTGCCAAGACGAACGAGGAGGATAGCTGCGAATGAGAGCTTCTAGCGTCGATCATTGAGAGGAGGGGAATAATGCTAGGGTTTGTTATTATGTTAGTATTATGTATATAATATGAGCTACACCTAATTTATGTGGGTATTCGCTGAGTGTGGGCCAACCCAGCCGTCGAATTTCGTTTGGGTTTGGGCCGTGGGCCAGTCCACAACAAGAGGAAGGTGTGCGGTTAATACGAGATGTGCGGCCGAGTTCAGATTATGCACACATACATACACTTTACTAGTAATACTCAGATAGACTCAAACACTTTATTCAGATAATTTAGTCATTCAACATATACACGTAATTACAATGCAAGGCGCTCACCGAAAGAAACTAGTACACGAATCTCAAAAGTACGAGTTGTCACAACAAACATGGCAAGAGCAGCCATGAAGCCCATAGTTTCGATTAAATGGTTTCATGCAGCTTTGCTTGATGCCCAAACAAATTTTCATCACTAGCGATCCTCTACGGACCGTAGGGGGGTACCCTTTGCGGTCCTTAAAGACCATGCGCGCCCACTGAAATGAGCTAACTTGCAGACCGTATAGACCTTAGTCTATGGTCCGTATACGATGGTCTGAGACAAAAGAATTAGATGCTTGCGGAACATAGAGAATAAGCTCATGCGGTCTGTAAAGGGTCACTCAGAGGCATAAATTTGAGCATGTTGACACCTTTTGTCCCTCCACATTCATACTTTCAAATATTGTCAAAATAGTCCCTCTCGGCCAACTTTAAGCACAATTGAGAGTATGGACACGTGTCAGTACATTACCGGACACGAATTTACGAGGTGTTACATCCTCACCCCCTTAAAAGAAATCTCGACCTCGAGATTTTATTTAAAAAGATGGTGGTACTTTTGTCGCATAGTGGACTCAACCTCCCATGTATATTCGGGGCCACCTCGGGCATCACAGTTAACCTTTACAATGGGTATAAACTTCCTTCGGAGCTTCTTAACCTGTCGATCCTCGATCGAAATCGGTTTCTCAACAAACCTCAGGTTTTCATATATCAGCACATCTTGATGTGACATTGCTAGCGACTCATCGGCTAGACATTTCTTTAAATTATAGATGTGGAACACATTGTGAATTCCACTAAGCTCCTCTAGCAGATTTAGCTTATAAGCTACCGAACCGAGACATTCGATTATCTCGAATGGTCCAATATATCTTGGGCTTAACTCGCCCTTCTTTCTGAAGCACATCACACCTTTCTAGGGTGACACCTTCAGCAAAACTTTGTCCCCAACTTGGAACTTAAGAGGTTTTCTGCCTCTCCCTAGCATTAGGGTGACACCTTCAGCCTCTTGTCAGCATAGCTTTTCTGCCTCTCCCTAGCAGCTTTGAGACGATCACGGATTTGTACAATCTTTTCCGTGGTCTCCAAGACAATCTTTGGACATGTTAGTTGGAAAATTCTATTAGGGGGAGATGGTCATCCCAACTATTACCCAAGTCGATTACACATGCCCTAAGCATGTCTTCCAAAGTCTGGATCGTACGCTCACTCTGTCCATCTGTCTGAGGAAGGTAAGCCGTACTGAAGTTTAATCTTGTACCTAATGCTTGCTAGAAACTTTTCCAGAAATGAGAAGTATATCTAGTATCTCTATCAGATACAATAGATACTGGCACAACATGCAGGGATACAATCTCATCCACATATAACTTAGCCAACTTGTCGGAGCTATACGTCTCTTTTGTGGGCAAGAAGGGAGCTGACTTAGTCAGTCTATCCACGATGACCCAAATCGTGCCATTGCCATGTTTGGTCTTAGGTAACTTGGTAATGAAATCCATAATTACCATTTCCCACTTCCACATGGGAATTTCAACTTGTTGTAGCAGTCCTGACGGTTTTTAATGTTCAACTTTAACCTACTTCCACATGGGAATTTCAAGTTGTTTCACAAGAATGTAATTCTGGAAAAACTTATAAAATACTAAGTGTCGAAATATTCCAAGAAATACAAGTATATATGTATCATATACGTATAAATACGTACACCATAACACACTTAGTAGAATACGACGCAAGTACCTATTTAAGAAGTATAGAATTAAGTGTATATATACTTGGGTACACGTATACGTACAAATACACAACAAATACATGACTTGGACACGTATACAAACAAGTACACATACATGTATACATATACAAGGCAATGTTAAAAATATTATTTTTAGCAAACTTCTACAAGTAAAAATATATTTATTTTAAGAATAAATATATCTTGTGTTAACAAATGAATTAGTGAAAACATGACATACGATATAAGAATATATTGTGGGGTAAGAATATATATATATATATATATATATATATATATATATATATATATATATATATATATATATATATATATATATATATATATATTGGACAAAGATCCGTTAGGAACCACCCTTTATTGTGAGAACCGTGAGAACCAATGTGAACACAACAAAAAATGCCTAAAAATAGCTAAAAACACACAAAAAAATTTTTTTTATATTTTTTATAAAAAAATCGCTACTTTTAGTAGCCAAAAATTTTTTTTTTTAATTTTTTTTGGCTACTAAAAGTATCGATTTTAACATTAAAAAATTAAAAAAAAATTAGATTTTTTTTATGTTTTTTGGGGGTTTAGTTTTTAGCATTTTAGCTTTTAGGGGGGGTTAGGTTTTTGGGGGGTTGGGGAGGGGGGTTTAGGTTTTTTTTGGGGGTGGGGGAGGGGGTTAGGTTTTTTTTAGGTTTTTTAGGGGTTTTAGTTTTTAGCATTTAACTTGGGGGGGGGGGGGGAGGTTAGGTTTTTTTTTTTTTTTGGGGTGGGGGGGGGAGGTTAGGTTTTTTTTTTTTGGGGGGGGGTAGGTTTTTTTAGGGTTTTTATAACTATTTTAGGTTGTGTTCACATTGGTTCTCGCGGTTCTCGCAATAAAGGTGGTTCTCGCATGAACCTTCCCTATATATCGTTTCACTAAACAAAGAAATCGTGTGGGACACGAGTACAAGGAGCTAGGCCCCGGACATTACAAGAACAAGTACAAAACAATCGTGTGGGACACGAGGTCGTGCAAGGGGCTAGGCCCAGGCATACACAAACAAAGATACCATGTACATGTTTTTCCCATTGTGGTCAAAGGGTTTGACTCCAAGACCTATAGAAAGTTAGAAACCAAAATAACGACCTAATAAGGAAACAATCACATGACACGAAATTGCAGAAACAGTGTAAAGAGAGTTCTTCACTTACTGGTAGCGTTAGAGGGTTCGTAATCTTTTTGCTTTGGAACCGATTTCTTCTATATCCCGCATGCGACTGCAACCTAATCGCCCCGATGGAAGATGAAGGGGTATGGTCCCAGATCTCGCGTCAGCATGACCGCGAGTGACCATTACCCTTATCAAAACCCCCACTAGCTAACAACCCACCTATGTCCATGCGGGAACGCACGGACACAAGGGTTGAATCCAAACTGCCCATGGATAGAGGAGGACTTACCTGGGATATGAGAGCGGTAGAGTGATGCGGCATAGCATCACATCTGGTGTATGAAAACGGAAGTATTCACAGCGATGCGGCCTGGCACCGCGTCCAGTGAACACTTCTATCAATACAAGGAAGCTGGACAACGGCAACAGTCACCAAAGGCGACGATGCGGCTGGCACCGCATCTCGCGTGTTTCTTGATCACAAGCAAGGGACGCGGTAACATCAGATGTTACCGCAGGCAGCGATGCGGCTCGCACCGCATCCTATACGCCCAACAAGTGGGACTGACACCATAGTGCAAGTAGCACCAATGACAGTCATCTGTCAGGGCTACGTAAGTAACAGACTGACGTGGCGTAACCTCCACACCCGACAAGCCTGACACACCTGCAAAGGTGCAGCACGTCGTCAGTCTGCCCATCATCCTCCTCCTTCACTCCTCGGCTATAAATACCAACCCCAAACCAGGTTTGAGGGATCTCTTCACAACTCTCTCACTACTACTACTATCATACTTTGCTTCCCAAGAAGATTACTGATTCTCACGCCGGAGAGTGGTAACAAGGAGCACCCCCCACCCCATCCTCCTTGTTACGAGTCACGGTTTGTTTCCTTGTGCAGGAGATCAACCCACCGGTGATTCAGCCAGCGATCCTCGAGAGGAAGGGATTAACCCTTCTTGACGAGTTCACTGAGTTAACCCCGCCCGGTTAACCATTGTTTCATCATTGGCGCCCACCGCTACTCTTAGCACTTTTTAAACCATCCTTTTCCCTCTCACAAGATCATGACTGATCACCAAAACAACACCGGGGATAACCAAAACCCCGCAAACCCAGGGCCGGTAGGGGTCAATCCCTCAACCTCAAACCCTGGACACATTGGCACGTCGACGCAAAGGGGCCCATCCCTTACGTTCGGGCATGACTTATCACAGTACGCATCTGTGATCCCACCAGGCATGGACCTCCATACATGGTATGACCAGCAGGCAGCCCTGCTGACTGCAACATACAACCGCGCTTGTGCGGAAGCGCAAATACAAGCTGGGCCTACCCCAGCACCGCACACCCCTGCCGATCGTATTCTACAATACGAAGGCAGGGTACATTCATGTCCAGCTTCGAGAAGCAGACGTGAAGACCGCGGATCATCTTACTGTGAGGTCCGCACAATAAACGAGGACGATTCCTCGTACGGGTCCCACACCAGGGGACCAGTGCATACCCGCCTAGGTCCTTACATCGAGGACAGGCGACGGTCCGCATCCCGACACGGCTCAGGAATTCTGAGCCGGTTGGGCCCACAGCCATACACCGAAGGGTATGGTCGTACCGACCCGGACGACCATACATATTGCAGGGATTCGCATGACACCAGCAGCAGAGCGGGAGGACGCAACTATGTCCCTCCCACTCACCCCCGCAATACAAACCTTAGGGCTGCAAAGCGCCCTGAGAATCAACCCTACAGGCCAAAGGCTGGGGCTGAAAATTCCAAATTCGCCCCGAGGATTGCACAAGCTCATGTCACCATAACAAAATTCCCATTCAATGTGGGGAAGTACAGTGGATCGACCGACCCGGACGACCACATGAACATTTTTATGGGTGCAGGATGCAACGGCCTGTGGGACGAACTCACCTGGTGTAATTTTTTTCCCCAGACCCTCACGGGCCTGGCCAGGGCATGGTTCGATTCTTTGCCAGTGGGATCACTGGCCTCATTCGAGGACTTGCATGCGAAGTTCCTCGCTTATTTCAGCCAGCAACGACGTCACGTACGTGATTCGTTGGACGTTATGAATATCTGGCGCAGGGACGACGAATCTCTGGAAGCATTCGTCGTCCGGTAAAATAAAGAGTGCCTAGATATAGGTGACGTGCAAGACCAAATGGCACGGAACCATTTCATCAAGGCCGTCAGGGACAGGCAGATGGTTATAACCATCTCTGGCAAGGAGGGCTTGCCTAAAAAATGGGAAGATGTCATGGCCGCGGTCAAGACATACACCCAGACGCAGCGGTCACTCGAACCGCATATGGCAAAGGCACAGCCCCAAGCCGAAACCTCCCACCAAGGGTCCAAGCGTAACAATAAACGCAACCGGGACATTGGAAATCGCGATATTTCCAAACCATACTTCCCGCGGACCAACCCGTTTGACCCAAGGAACTACAACCCCCAACGGGACAACCGGGCACCAAAGAAGGATTCTCGGGACCGCAACTGGACCGAGATCACTGTGTCGCCAAGCGAAGTCCTTCTTACGGACGCACAGCTCTTGCGACCGGCCCAACCAATGAAGTCCAAGAAAAATCAAGATCTCACACTCTATTGTGAGTACCACAAGGACTCGGGCCACACTACAAACAACTGCATCAGTCTCCAGCTGGAGATTGAGCGAGCCTTAAAAGAGGGGAAACTGCAACATCTTTTGCCAGGTGGACAAAAACCCACCAAGCGCATCACCCCTCCCAGCGAAGGCACCTCCTCAGGGAAGAAGACCATGTACGTGGCCTCCACCCACATGATCAACGGAGGTAAAGGTAGGCCGCACAAAGCGGCGAGAAGGCCGGACAATGACTGGAAAGACGAGCAAGTTGTCTTTCCAAAAGTCCGACGTGGACCGCGCGACAGGCGCGCCGTCGTTATTACAGGCCAACTGGCGCATTACTGCACTGAGCGTCTATTCATCGACCCGGGCAGTACTTCTGATATAATCTACGAACAATGCTTCAACCAGTTCGACCAGGAGGACAAAAATCGGTTGCAAGCAGTAGATTACCCGTTGGCCGGATTCGCAGGGGAAACTGTCTTTCCCCTCGACCAGATTACTTTTCCTGTGCGTCTTACCAGCGGAAGGCACACAAGAACAGAAGAGGTAAACTTTATGGTTTTACCTCACACCTCCAGATATGACGTACTCCTTGGGAGGGAATCCCAAGGCGATTTCAATATGATTACGTCCGTCCCCCACTCTGCTGTCAGTTTCCCAACCGAATCGGGGGTCGCGATAATCTACGCACGCAGAGACGTCATGATGTCGGACGAAATACGTCCGACCAAGGTCGCAAGGCCCACCCCCAGCAACCAACCAGAAAAATGGGTTCTCAACGCGAGATACCCAGAACAAAAGGTTACATTGGGTCACGCCTTGTCCCCGACCACCAAAGCACACCTAAAGCAGCTTCTCTTCAGGAACCAAGACATTTTCGCGTGGACACCCGCAGACATGACAGGGGTCCCACGTGATATCGCGCAACACCACTTGAATACCTTGCCAGGTATTAGGCCGGTGATCCAAGGCCAACGCCACCTTGGATCCGCTAAAAACCAGGCGATGAAAGAGCAGGTGGAAGAACTGCTCTCCGCATGCATCCTGCGGGAAGTTAAATACCAGACTTGGTTATCTAACCCAGTCATGGTAGAGAAACTATCCGGGGGCTGGCGCATGTCCGTCGATTACAAGGACCTTAACAAAGCCTATCCCAAGGATTGTTACGCACTTCCAGAAATCGACGAAAAAGTCGATAATCTCGCACGATTCAGATGGAAGTGTTTCCTCGATTGCTACAAAGGTTACCACCAGGTACAAATGGCAATCGAGGATGAAGACAAAACGACATTCCGCACTCCTACCGGGAATTACTGTTATACAAAAATGCCGTTTGGGTTGCGCAACGCGGGCGCAACCTACCAAAAACTGATGAACGACACTTTCCGCGGGCAAATAAGCAAAAGTGTCGAAATCTACATGGACGACCTAGTCGTCATGAGCATGGAGGAAGATACCATGCTCACAGATATTGAAAGAACATTCCAGACTCTGCGAAGCGTTAACATAAAGCTCAATCCAGGGAAATGCTCGTTTGGAATGGAAGAAGGCAAATTCCTTGGGTTCATCGTGACTAAAGATGGATTCAAGGTAAACCCGGAGAAAGTTCAGGCGATCGAGCGCATGCCATCGCCTTCAACGATGAAAGATATGCAGCGACTGGCCGGCAGGCTAGCCGCACTCAACAGATTCCTAGCCAACCATGCAGCTAAGTCTTACCCTTTCATCAAGACCCTGCGGAACTGTTTAAAGAAGGAACAATTCCAGTGGACCGCAGAGGCTGAGAATGCTTTCCGAGAAATGAAGGAGTGTTTGATACAACTCCCAACTTTAACCGCACCACGCAAGGATGAACCACTCATATTGTACCTATCTGCCGCGGACAACGCGGTAGGTGCGGTGTTGATAGTGGAGCGGGAGGGGGTTCAAACACCCATCTATTACATCAGCAAGATGGTCAATGACCTAGAGACAGGATATTCAATAATGGAGAAGTTGGTATTAGCATTGGTGCACGCTTCAAGACGGTTGCGACGCTACTTCACAAATCATGTCATCAGAGTGCTAACCAATTACAGGATCGGCCCGATCCTATCCAAACCTGACATCTCTGGGAGATTAGCAAAATGGGCAATAGAGCTGGGCGCGCACACGTTGAACTATAAACCGCGCCCCGCGATTAAAGGCCAAATCTTAGCTGATTTCGCCGCCGAAGTACCGGTGAATCGCATCCAAGAATGCGAAGAAGCACAAAACCCTGCACCAACACCATCTTCCTCAGAAACATGGGCACTATTTACCGATGGTGCCTCCAACGAAGAAGGTGCAGGCGCAGGTCTGCTACTCGTCAGCCCCGATGGTCAAGAACTTACATATGCAATCCGCCTTGATTTTAAAAGCACAAACAACGAGGCAGAATATGAAGCTCTATTGGCAGGGCTACGTTTAGCAGTTAAGCTCGGCGTGCAACATCTGGAAGCACACGTCGACTCTTTGTTAGTTGCGGGACAAATACGCGGCGACTATGCCGCAAAGGGGGATATTATGGTCCTCTACCTCGAGCAAGCCCTGCAACTAACATCAAAATTCACTTCATTCAATATCCGACATATCAACAGAAGTGAAAACAAATCCGCAGATGCACTATCAAAACTTGCATCCACCAGCTTCCAACACCTGGCAAAGGAGATACGCATCGAAATCCTGCAGAACCCTTCGGTACCCCTGTGCCAGGTCAATGTCATCCAATACGGCATAACATCTTGGATGACACCAATTATCGCATATTTGCAATCAGGTGTGACTCCCGAAAGCAAGTCAGAAGCACGCAAGTTGCAATACAAAGAGTGCCATTATCAAATGGGAGACAGTATCTTATACCGCAAATCATACCTAGGGCCACTCCTACGATGCGTCAACCCCCAGGATGCCACATACCTCATCAGAGAGATACACGAGGGTATGTGCGGCATACACGCAGGACCACGCATGGTAGTGGCCAAAATCATGAATGTTGCGTATTACTGGCCCGGCATGCACCTGGACGCCGTCAAAGAGTTGCGCAAATGTATGAACTGTCAACGACATGCTCCAAAAACTTTGCGCCCCAAGAACAACCTGGTCCCGGTCACCACCGCATGGCCTTTTCAGAAATGGGCAATCGACGTTGTGGGACCTTTCCCTGACGCACCAGGTGCGGTCAAATTTATCATAGTAGCGGTTGATTACTTCACAAAATGGGTAGAGGCAAAACCGCTCGCCTCGACCACTGCTATGATAACAAGAAAATTCATATGGGAACACATCATCTGCCGTTTCGGTCTACCAATGTGGATCGTCGCCGATAACGGCACCAACTTTGCTGCCGACGAATTCCAAAAATGGCTAGAAGAACTGCATATTGAGCATATATTCTCATCCGTGGCACACCCGCAAGGGAATGGCCAAGTCGAGAGTATCAATAAAAGTCTAGTCGAAGGCATCAAAGCACGGTTGGGAACAGCCAGACGTGGTTGGGTTGATGAACTCCCAAGCATCTTATAGGCTCACCGCACAAGCCCAAAAACAAGCAACGGGGAAACACCCTTCAGCCTGGTCTATGGCTCAGAAGCAGTGATCCCCGCGGAGATAGGTATCCCTTCTCCCAGAATGTCGGCTATTGAAAAAATAGACAACAGTATGGAACGCAGGATTGACTTAGACCTCTTGGAAGAGAGGCGTGAAAACGCCGCCATCAACGAGGCTAAGTACAAATCCAAACTGGAAAAGTACTACAACTCGCGTGTCCGCGTTTGTACTTGCAACCCAGGAGACTACGTACTCCGCGACAACGAGGCATCCAATGCTGAACGCCCAGGGAAACTTGCCCCAAAGTGGGAAGGACCCTACCTCATAAACGAGGTCTTGGGCAAAGGGGTGTATAAATTACAAACATTAGAAGGCGAACTTATCGCACGTACATGGAATGCACAACAGCTTAGACGCTGTTACATGTAAGCCATGTTTTTACATTTTCATGTAACCTATCGGACCGCAGGCCATTTGCAAATAAATAAACGAGCAATTCAATGCAATATTGTTTGTTACTACTATTACAAATGTGTGTTCCACTTTGCGGTATCTGCAAAAACAGATTGGCAAAATCTTCATTCGCGATACCCACGCAAAGTGCTAACCACACACAAATGTTGTAATAAGCCTGCATAAGGCAGAATATTAAGTGTCTATCCAGCTGGATAGACTAGTTTTTACAAAACTTACACAATTCCTAAACCCTAATAAGGTAAACAATGGAATTTACGCATACTCTATGACAACGATATGGAGTATACTCAACCCCATTCCCAATGGGTAGAGTTCCGGCCAAGTTTTTACTAAACTTACACAATTCCTAAACCCTAATAAGGTAAACAATGGAATTGACGCATACTCATACGACAAAGGTATGGAGTATACTCAACCCCATTCAGAATGGGTAGAGTCCCGCATACACACGTTCAATCATGCAAAAAGTAAAAACACTTGTACAAATTGAACAACAAACTTTATATTCAAAAAATTCAGGCACCCACGCGGTGCATAATGGATTTACATAAAGTTCCAAACATATACAAGAGGAAAACAAAAAAGGGGCACACAGGCCAACCTAAACCCTATTTTGATCCACTGGTACCCGCGCCATCGTGGCCGTCACCAGCAGGATTCTCCTCTTCCGCATCGGCATATAGCATCCGCAACCGGTCCACATAATCCGCGGCCTCTAAACATTCGTCCAGTTTCTCCACACAAGAGAGCGACGTATCATAAAAGGAGGCAACGGCCGCATCAAGAAGCGCTTCGGTGTCCACGTCACGGAACCCGGACCGTTGGTCAGTATAGCCGCCTTTGGACATAATGTTTATATGACCAACACAGCGACTATAACCAGCTTTGAAACCAGCGTCACGAGCACGCTGCTTGATCAAATCTATGCCAGTTGCGGTTTCAGGAGCATCCATGATGGCCTGAACAATTTTCAACAAAAGAATAATAAGGTCATCATGTGGTTAACTTTTGATACAAAGTCACGAAATACTTACATGTGCAATGCCATGACTCCGCCATCCACTCACGGTCAGCCTCCAGTTGGTGGAACGAAGAAGTCAGAGCATCTCTGGCCTCAACAGTAGCATTAGCCCGCTCTTCCGCTACAGTCACGCGGGCTGTGAAGTCTGTAACCGCGACCTCCCGGGTCTGAACTTCAGCCTTTCAAAGAGCAAAAAACAGTTTACACAAAATCAGTAAACATTCTCAAAAGGCGGAAAGAAAAATACAACAGGAATAACGAATCGTACCTGAAGGCTGGAAACAACTTGATTCAAACGGGTGCGCTCAGCATTTGCCTCTTCAAGAGCCTTAGAAGAGCGACTCTCCCTCTCTTTGGCCTCCTCAAGGGCCTTTGCAGCACGAGCCCCCGCTTCCTTGGCCTCTTCAAGCGCCTTTACAACCCGGGCCTCCGCATGCTGCGCTGTAACCGCAACTACCTCAGCCGCAGCCTTCTCTTTGCCCAAAGCAGCGTTCGCTGCCTTGGTATTCGTCAACTCCTGACGAGCACGAAACATATTGTCATTCTGCTTAGCCCAAGATTCGTTCCACTTCTTGCGCTCATTGGAAAACTTTTCGTTCCAACTCTTGCGTTCATCAGAAAGTAACTTGGCAAGAGTACGAACCTGTTTCAGCTCAGCAGTTGCAGCCCACTCTGCAGTCTGTTTCTGCTTATCAAAAGCAGCTCAATCTCTTTTAAGCTGCTCCGCACCCGCACATGCAGCCTTCACCAACTCTTCCGCTTCAGCCCGCAAACGAGCAGCTTCTTCTTCCCTGCGGCCTAGCACCTTGTAATCTTCCAAAATGGCATTCGCCACAATCGAACTTCCTACTAACATCGTAGAAAGTTGGTTGATGCGCAGCTCACGGGGTGCGGCACGGGCACCTTCAGTTTCAAATGGAGTGCCCAGACCACCCAGAATCTCCTTGCACGCAGAAGGATCGTTGGAAATATCATCCCCCTGCATAATAGTCCAGGGGGGTCGGTGATAAACTGTACTTCGATCCTGTGTATAGGTGCGGTAATAATACTCCAATTCAGACTCCCCAGGCTGAATCGGAGGCCCATCATAACCCGCACCACCGGAAGAGGAACCGGTAACCTTCTCACCAGCAGAAGATTTCTGCGGCTCAGCATCAGTTTTCTGCGGCTCAGCATCCGACTTCTGTTTCCCAGCATCCGAAAACCTCAAGTCCAATCCATCGCCATCATTTGGGCTGATCAGATTGTTGGAGGAATCCACAGTATCAAATATTTAGGAAACAGTCTTCTCCACCGTCTTCTCCACCTGCACGGTGGGATCAGGAATCACCTCAACAAAAGGTGTCGCAGGCTCCTTTGGCACCGCAGGCTCCTTTGGCACCCCCGCATCCGCAGCAGCGATATGCGAGGGAGACAAAGGAAAATCAAAAAAAGAAAATCCTCCATCTTGTGGTTCTGCAATGCAAAGAAAGAAATAACTATTAATCCAACAAGTTGTGCATGCAAAACAATGAAAAAAAAAGTTATACTCACCAGCAGCAACCGCAGGTTTCTTTTGCGCCGGAGCAGCCCTTTTAGACTGCAGCTTCCGACGCTTCAGTTCACCACCACCAGCAGCCTTTTGCTCTGGTTCTCTCTTCTTACCAACAACGGGAGGCCCCGCAGCAGTCCCACCCGCAGCCGCACCACTACCTAGAACACCCAAACCCTCAAGGGTATCAGATACTACCACGTAATCGGTATATCTGCGATAACAGGATCGATAGGTACCTGCGGCCTGAGACACCGGAGGAGGGGCAACTGAGCCCTCAGCTTTCTCCTTACCACGACCCCGCGTGGTTTTCTTCACCTACTTCCTCTCCACATGCTTCTTGGGGATGCACTTTTCAAACTTCCCCAAATCCGCAAGGATAGCTGCATTGGAGAAATCAAGCAAACAAATTACAAGGGTGAACTTGGAAAACAAGTACAACTTAGAAAATACCTTTTTCGCCTTCTGGCACGGGTGCCTTCAGCACATCACGTTTGGGTACCCAGAAGTTGCCAACAATTTCTAGATTAAAACCTTCCCGTAAGCCAACCGGAACCAGCTCAACTTTGCCCTCGAAATCGGGCTTAAACATCCTCCACAGACCAACCGCAGGCTCTGATACAACACATGCATATTACTACAAGGATAATAAAGCAAGGAAAACAATAAAAGAATAACAGGCTTACCACCACTCTTTTCCCGCAATACGGGCCTTGCCTTCCTGTCCGGCCTAGTAAGCATCATCCGCAACACCCACAGCTGGTTGTTGTCCAACTTCTTAAGTTCAATAGGCCGCAGCCTAGAGAACCAGTCCACAGTCTTCGCGGTGGCAACATGAATATCCTCATCAGTGACACCAATATTGACATCCCGGAAAGTCATATTGGCATATACCGCACAGGCTTTAACGTAGAAGAACTTCATCTTCCAATGGGTCACACCCTTCGGAGGTGTCATCAACTTCAAACTCCCATGACGTTGAGTAAAAGAAAAAAAACCGGTGTTCACCGTCAACTGGTAAAACCGCCGGAAATTCTCAACAGTAATGGGCAAGCCATGAGCACGAAAGGTATACTCAAAGTTCCAGATTTGGAACATCCCAAATGGACTAAGTTGGGAGATATGGAGATTATAGTACTCCAACACCTCCGCAACAAACACCGTCACCGGCAACCGAAGGTTGCTTTCGGTGAAAAAATCTGCCCACAAGGTAATATAACCGGCCGGAGCATCGGCACCGGTGTCCCCCTCTTGTGGGTAAGTGGCTTCCCAATCATCAGCCATGTGTACGGTGGTTATTAGGTTCTGAAAACCACCCCTCGACCATTTCAACACCGGTAACCCACCACCGAGAGCATCACCGTCATCATCTTCGTCTTCATCAGCCGCCCCTACCGGCTGTTCAGGGTTCTCACCCTCCACATTGTGTGGATTCGATGGTTCAGCCATCAGAAATATCGAAGATGAACACTAAAAACTCAAAATAACCTCACCGGAAGTTCAGGGAATCTCTTCGGAGAAGACAAAGGAAATGTTTCACTCATCGGAAAAATTTTTGAAATTTCGAACAAGTGAGGGGAAACCACGAACGGTTTCCCCTTATATACTCATCGCAATTAATGCGGAGGGAGAAAACGAATCATCACGTTCGAAAAGGACCAATTATGCGGCAACACGTGTACATCAACAGTTCCGCTGACGGTTATCACGCGCGCGTGGCCGTCCACGCGCCTGACAAGAGAAACGTTTACACTCCTTGCTATAGTGCATTTAATGCCTCGGGCAGTGCAAATGTCCTTTCATTTCAGCACATGCCTGAAAGATCTCACCAACTTCCACCAACTCACACGTGTGATCAGCCACGTATGCAACAAAAAGCGACTACATTATCCAAATTATAAGCGGCATGCGGTTTTTTCTGGTATACCGCACCATAACCCATACCGCATGTCGTTTTTTTACATACCCCTAAAAATAGGCAAAAAAATATATTTCCCTACACTATAAGGGGGTATAATACCTATCCGCACTACCCACGAGCACACGTGGAATATGCGGACATGACACACACGAGCCCGTTCAGGTGTGTCAGATACTCAGAACCAGCGTTATTCTTTGGACTGAACCGCATCTCAGAAACAGGTAAACCGCATTGCCTTCATTCTCTTCAAGCTTCAAATCCCTCCTGTCCGGTTCACAACCACAGAGGGTGCATAAACAACTTCTTCAACGAGAAGAAGGAAGGGAATATACGTGCACGCACATCAGCAACCCTGACTCCTGATCCTTCAAGAGCCACATCCGAGCAACACACCCGTTTCAAGCGAATATGGGGTGAAAAAACCGAAGATACTCATGAGTCGCTGCGGACACAACCATAGCTTCCACAAACGGTTGCTACGGAAGAGCCACAACTAACATCACATCGATGAACGAAACTACTTCAATGAAAACTCCTCGGTATTGGAGCGTGAAGGAAAGTGGCTAACGAAGAGGTGCAGACAAGATCCCCAGTACTCATACGAGATCTTGTCGAACAACAAGCGGCCGAACAGCGGTAACAAGTCTGCTTATGACTTTGTTACCCTACTTGTACGACGGATAGAATAAACAATGGTGGGCATTACCATGCCTATGACCATGTTTATTTGACCATTATCCAGATTCACATTGTTCGACCAAACATGGCCAACAATGAACGCAAGCACCGAACATTGTTCCCACATTCGTGGCCAACAATGTCCAGCAACGAGGTAACCGCAAAGGACGTGCGGTTACTTGAGAGCTAATCAAAAGAACACGAAAACCCCACAAAAGGGATCATCATTTCATGTCCAATTACTGCTGACGACCACTCTCTCCTTCATTCACCACTTCAGAGGTTGGTTCGAAGTTTGTGCAGGACAACTTCAACCACCATTCCGGAGGTTGGATCGAAGTTTGTGGACATTTACAGCTCGATCTCAGAGGTTGGTTCGACACAACAACAGGTGGCACCCAACCCGGACGACATCAGAAACGGTAGACCATACTACCGGATCAAAACTTGAGGCTGAGAATTTCGCATCAGACGAAATCTTCTCACCGGTACGGAAGAGGCTTCGCATGATTCTTCCAGATCTCCAGCTTGATTTACGAAGCGTAAAGACCATCTACATGGTCTAGAATCTCCTCCAGACTCTAAACTACCATCTACACACCATAGTCCAGTACTCCTCCCACATGTAACTTGCATATGGCAGCAACACTAGACTGGGGGGACTTGAAGGGGTATGGTCCCAGATCTCGCGTCAGCATGACCGCGAGTGACCATTACCCTTATCAAAACCCCCACTAGCTAACAACCCACCTATGTCCATGCGGGAACGCACGGACACAAGGGTTGAATCCAAACTGCCCATGGATAGAGGAGGACTTACCTGGGATATGAGAGCGGTAGAGTGATGCGGCATAGCATCACATCTGGTGTATGAAAACGGAAGTATACACAGCGATGCGGCCTGGCACCGCGTCCAGTGAACACTTCTATCAATACAAGGAAGCTGGACAACAGCAACAGTCACCACAGGCGACGATGCGGCTGGCACCGCATCTCGCGTGTTTCTTGATCACGAGCAAGGGACGCGGTAACATCAGATGTTACCGCAGGCAGCGATGCGGCTCGCACCGCATCCTATACGCCCAACAAGTGGGACTGACACCACAGTGCAAGTAGCACCAATGACAGTCATCTGTCAGGGCTACGTAAGTAACAGACTGACGTGGCGTAACCTCCACACCCGACAAGCCTGACACACCTGCAAAGGTGCAGCACGTCGTCAGTCTGCCCATCATCCTCCTCCTTCACTCCTCGGCTATAAATACCAATCCCAAACCAGGTTTGAGGGATCTCTTCACAACTCTCTCACTACTACTACTATCATACTTTGCTTCCCAAGCAGATTACTGATTCTCACGCCGGAGAGTGGTAACAAGGAGCACCCCCCACCCCATCTTCCTTGTTACGAGTCACGGTTTGTTTCCTTGTGCAGGAGATCAACCCACCGGTGATCCAGCCAGCGATCCTCGAGAGGAAGGGATTAACCCTTCTTGACGAGTTCACTGAGTTAACCCCGCCCGGTTAACCATTGTTTCATCAGAACAATACGTTTATATTATGTTAACCAGGAGTAAGTGAAAACACACAACCGTGTTTCAAATCACTAAACACATGATATATAGATATTAGATCATAAACTTGATAACAAAGATAGCAAACTTACCAATGCAAAGCTTTGTAGCAGAGCTGCACATTCCTCTTCAGCCACAATATGCATCTCCAAAGCCTCTTGCATCTTCAAATCAATCGCATCACACTCCGCTTCCGCTTCTCTCAACGCAACAAACTGAACCTCCTTCTCTTTCTCCGCTGCTGCAAGACCATCACTAACCCTTTCCGCAGTCTCAAAATCCTCCGACTCAACCGCCTCCTCCAACTCCTTCTCCATCTCCTTATATATCACAGACGCACTATTCAACTCCTCTGCAACCTTCCTTCTCTTTCGAATAACCTCCTTCCGTTTACCAGACACAGACGGCACCATTCCCCGCGCACAATCCAGTTTCTCCGCAACCTGTTTCTTAACCTGCTCGTATCTCAACTCTATTGAATCCTCCTTGCTTTCATCTTCCGCAACCTCCTATTCTTCTTCTACTCTATGTTCTAGCGTCGATGAAGTCGTAACCACCTCGTTTATCTCGATCCCTCCTTCGAGATCTTCGGTTTCTGATGCCACTACTTTAATTTCAGGCCTAATTTTAGATTCAGTAACTCGATTTTGCGGTTTTTCTTCTTCTAATTCAAGTTTTACTTCAGAAACAACTATAGGCGATGATACTGATGAAATTGAAAGAGAAGTTGGAACCGGAACCAGCGAATTATCAACATCAATGACGGAATCAGAATCGAGTGATTGAACAGCAGAATTTCTACCATAACCGATGCGTAATCCAGCTCTCTTCTTTAACGCTAAATTAGAGGGTTTGGGAACAAACTCATTCTCACCGCAGCATCCCTGATCAAGATAATCTAATGTTAAAGGATTGAGTTTTACTTCAAGCGGTTCGTGTTTGACACTTTCTTTAGGGGTGATAATATGTTCTTTGCTTTTTGGACCGGTGCTGGAGACGGAACTTTCACTCTCCTGTAATAACTTGCCGGCTACAGTTGCCTATAACTCAAAGGGGCAAAGTTCGCTACCCGCTGATGATTTCTTGTGTGAATTCCTCTGAAAGACTGAAGAACAGTGTCGATTAGAAGTTCTCACAAATCAGGGAACGTTTTGAATTTCGGATTAAGGATACTAATCATTTACTCACCCTTAAGATCTGATAGCTTTAGGTACCACAAGGGCATGGAAACCGTCAAGTCCTTCGTAATATAGTCTCTTCTTTGACACCATCTCTTATGCATACATGCCAAAGTCTGTAATTGGATAACAAAAGAATCAGAAGTTTCATATAGAAGAGCATTTCGTTTTTTTATGTGTAACTTAATATAGCAAACCATGTGTTGAAACAAAGTAGTAGACTTCAAGTCAATGCTTTAAGTTTTCTATCTGCACCATACAGTTCACATTGTTAAACATTACACAAACATTTACAAAAAAAAAGAAAAAAAAAAGAAAACCGAGCAGAGATTGGTTCTAAGAGACAGAAGTTGTTTCATCATAATAGCGTGAAACCTGATTATGTACAGGAGACGAGCAGTGAAAGTATATCTAATTTACCTACAGGTCTCTGTAAGACTGTAATATTTCCCAGTTTTCTTTTTAAATAGATTTACAAGATTTAAACATTTAATTAATGATCGTGTTATATATTGTCATGCAGCAAAAGCAGTGACATCTTCGGTTATCAAACATAAAAGCTCCTTTCAATCTAAAGATGGTCATGGTACCCTCTCTCTCTCTCTCTCTCTCTCTCTATATATATATATATATATATATATATATATATATAGGGGACCGCTAAAATGAAAACCACCTCCAGTTGTAAGAACCGCGGGAACCACTTTCTGGTCATTAGATCAAGTAGATGGACGGATGAGATTAAAAGTATTTAAAAATAATGTTAAGTATTTTTTGTCTTATTATGTTTTTAATATTATAATCCAAAAGGGCATTTAAGTAAAATTACACTATTTTTTCTTTTTGTCTTTATTGTTTTTTATTACTTTTTTGTATTATTATATTTAATATTTATTTTTTAAACATAGTTTTTTTTATTAAAACATTTTCAAATTCAGATTTATTCACTGATTTTTACGTTTAACGTTTTACGTTTTTACGCCCGACCTTTTCACGCCTCGTTTTTTGACGCGCCGTTTTTACGCCCGGCTTTTTCACGCCTCGTTTTTACGATTTACGGCCCGGTTTTTTACGTTAACATTATTTACGTTTTACGCGTCGGTTTTTTACGTTTTTCGCCCCGGTTTTTTACATTTTACGCGCCGGTTTTCTACGTTATACGTGCCGGTTTTTTACGTTTTTTACGTTTTTACGCGCCGGTTTTTTACGTTGACGTTTTTTTACATTTTACGCGCCGGTTTTTTATGTTAACGTTTTTTACGTTTTACGCGCCGGTTTTTTACGTTTTACGCGCCTTTTTTTACGTTAACGTTTTTTTACGTTGTACGTGCCGGTTTTTTTCGTTTTACGTAAAACTTTTTACGTTTTCCGAAAAAAATTACGTTTTACGTTAAAAAATTTACGGTTTGACTTTTTTTTTTACAAAAACTTTTTTACACAAAAACGAACGCACCCAGAAAATCGTTACTCGATAGGTGTCTCAGATAGTTTGCTATCATCATCGACGCCTCAAAAAAATATAAAAACCCAACAAACAAAAATCAAAAAGAACGAGTGGATTCTTGAAAAGTTTTGGCTCAGATTTTCCGGTAATCAGAGGTTGCAAAGTGGGGTTGTAGGTTCAAAACCTTACCTTCCCGCCATCCTTGCCGCGCCATCGTCAGTGTTTTTTTTTCATCATCACAGTCGATTTTTAACCCAGATTCAACAAAATTAAAAACCCACATTTAACATTCAAACCCAGATTCAAAACATTCACAGCCGATTCAAAAACCCAGATTCAACCCATTCACAGCCGATTTAAACCCAGATTCAAACCCACAAGGAACATGAACATCATTCAACCCACATATCAAAATCCCCCACATATCAAAATCCCCCACATAGCAAATCCAAACAAATCAAAACAGATATCAAAATACCAACATACCAAAAAACCATCGGTATCAAAACATATATTAAAATACCAACATACCAAAAAACCATCGGTATCAACATCATCATTCAAGAAACACACATCAAAGAACACAGGCCAAGAATCACAAGAAAAATCAAGTAAACCCAGAAAAAATCAAGAACACATACCAAAATACCATCGGTATCATCATCATCATTCAAGAACACATATCAAGAACACATATCAAAGAACACAGGCCAAGAATCACCAGCCACTAACCCACTGTTAGAAACCACCGCCGCCGACCAACCACCACCGTAACCGCCGATCAACCACCTCGCACAACCGTCTCCCCACAAAACCACCACCGCCTTCCGCCTCTGCACAACACCCACCAAACCACCGCCCCGACCACCGCCTACCGCCGCCCCCACCACCGCCTTTCGCCCCTGCTCTTTCTTCTTCATTCTTTCTTAGAAAAACCCTAAACACCCACTGATCTTACATCTGCACACTCCTTCCATCCCGATTTCCCCTACAAACACAGAAAAATGGAGAAAGTGGGAGAGAGTGTCGCAGAAGAGAGAGAGAGAGATTCGTAGTGGGGTGTGGCGGCGGCTGGTACAACCACCGGCGGTGGCGGTGGATGCGTCGAGATCGAAAGACATTTGGGGGTGGGTTTTAAAAATGGACTGGTAATGGTGAGAGCTACAACTTTTAGATAGAAGAGAGAGGAGAGAGGAGAGATGAGAGTCTGCATCTTTTAAAGAGAGGAGAGAGGAGAGAGGATGGATATGACATATGGGGTAAATGACCAAATTACCCTTTTTGTTGGCTGAATGTGATTGGTGGAGAGTGGTTCTCACGGTTCTTACAGCTGGGGGTGGTTCTTATTTTAGCGGATATATGTATGTGAATGTATATATATATAGGGGATACTTTCAAATGAGAACTCTCTTTGAGTTGTGACAACCACGAGAACTCCTACTTCCCATGTGAGTTTTTCAACCAGATTTTGCAAAACTTAGATTAACATCTAACTAAGGGTAACAGAGGTTGTCCAACAAGGGTGGCTTTTAAGATGTTAAAACTAAATTTTTAGGCCTAATTAATCTATCCTATACTCTTTCTTAATTCATCTTCTGTAAAGAGGCAATCACACTACTTGGGTTCATATCTTTCATTTCAATCTAATATATGTTCATTTTTTTATCTCAGGTATCGAATTGAGATTTCAAAATTTATATGACTTGCGAACCTAAAATAGTTTTATAAAATAACAAGGGTTTTGACTACATGTTGGACGTGTTTTTTGATCCAGTTAACATATTTTCCGTTAATTTATTTGGCTATTATTAGAACATAAATATAACTCAAATATAAACATTCAGCCTACATTATATTTTTGTATTGCTTAACAAACAATTTTTTTAATTTGTAACAGAGAGATGGGGGATTTCAAAACTCATCGAAACACACACCAAAACGAAGCTTCGGCTTGCTAAATTTAACATGGTGCCAGAGAGAAGCTTCACAAAAGATTTTCGTTCGTGTTTACTAGCAGCATTGCTCGAGGACTTCTTCAACCGAGAACCAAAAGTGTACATGTTTTCATGTCTTGAAACGAGTCGTCTAAATGACGTGTTTTGTCTGAGTGTTTTCAAGTGATTATGCATAAAAATGGAATGTTCGTGATTAGAAATGAAGTAATATATGCATTTCATGTAGGAACTATGAAAGCAAATATGATTTTGTACTATTTTTTCATAACTAATGCTCATCAATTTAAAACCATTGTTGTTGATACATCTGTTGATACAGTGGTTGATACATCTGTTGACTTTGGTCAACAGATGGATGAAAACAGATGTTTGAAACCACTGTTGGGTTAAACAGTGTTTTCTGGAGAAAACAGTGGTTACGTTTTTTGCAAACAGTGGTTTGACTTTGGTCAAACAGACTTTTGAACCACTAAGAATCATAGTTTTGAAAACAGTGGTTTGATTTTGGTCATACGTACTTTTGTTCTCTTAGTTACTTACCATCATTCATTAATTTAATTACATCACATGCAACTTATATGAGTTTTAATTCTAATCTTCTATAAGTAATAAGAGATATATTTGTTCCAAAATGCTAGACATTTCAAGAGAACATTTTTGTTTGATCAAGTTATTTTATAAAAAATTTTTAAAAATACATTTGCATTTTTATCAAAAATGTTTTTCTTATTACATTTATAAACTATATGTTTTTCTTATTACATTTATAAACTATATGTATATAAACTATATGTATCTGATCCTTTCCTAAAGGGACATCTTGTTGTAGGGACGGGATGCGGGCCCAACAATTGTTAGATGCTATCGGGGGCGAGGGCTCAACGACTTCCTCGGGTTTGCTAATGACCACTACTGAAGTTGTCAACTTATGGCTTGGAGGATCCTGCCCTAAGGTGCTGGCTGAGTTTGTTGCCTCAGTGTAACAACCCGACCTTTCGTGTCGTTATAATAAGAAATGACAGATCTACCATTTCTTGCTTAATTATTGCTTGTCTCTTACTTAATTGATTTGTACTCTCGAGATTCCGATTATCGCTAAGGGTTTTCGCTCTTTTTAAACTATGTTTTACAACGCATTCACAATGCTTATTTAAAATGCAGTTATCGCATTTAACGCTATTACAACGCATACTATTTTAACGCATTTTATCGCATATTACATCGCATGTTTATACTAAACGCTATCCCATCGCAATCGCATCACAACCTCATCGCAATTCGAAACGCAGATTTACTTTATGCATCTTAGTTATTATTTGTGTTATTTATGTGATTACTTGTTAAATGTTATGTGGTTATCTCACCGCAACGCTTACTCGCAACTTGCTTAAATGCAACTCAACGCTCAAATAACAAAACGAAAGTTGGAAAACTAACTCGCACCAGTCGTCTGATCGAATGACCATTCAAATTCAATCGAATGATCATCCGTCCGGATGACCATCGGATGACCATCTGATCGACTGGCCATCCGACCTACGCACTTGCACCGCCTTATCTCCTCTCACCCTATAAATACCCCACCTGTCACATCACTGTTCACTGGTGTGACAGCTCAATCAGACCAACTCGCTCCCAGCTCGTTCCCAATCACTTTTCACTCGATTCAAGGCTATTTTCGTAAGTTTTTTTCCTAAATTTTGTACTTCCATCATCACTACACACTTTCTCATCATCTTCTCCATCAAAATCACTAATTTTCACCTAGAAATCACCTGATTTGGACTCCTTGAAGGTGACGTCATCTCGGTTTCTTATGAAAACTGTTGTGTGACATCATCACATCGAGAATGGTTCAGATCTGAAGGATTTCCACACTCATGACTTGAAATCTTGTTGAGATTTCGGCATATTTCCACACTTTTTAACTGATTCAAACTTTTCTTCAACTTTTCTTCATTTTCTATACAAAGCCGATGGAATCTAGACTCATTCAGGTCCTCTACTCATTCCCTAGTTGAGAACCGGTCTAAAAAAGGATTTCCATTGGAGGGACGACCGACTTACGGGTTGAACATGAAACCTTATCAAGAACAATTAGCCTGATCGACTGGGGTGATTCCCATCTGATCGACTGAGCTGAACTTGGTACGGTTTCCCGTTGTTTGACACGTCGTCATGCCGTCTCCGTTAAACTTCAAAACTTTTAAACTTAGAAGATTATACAAATTATCAAAACATCAGATCGCCGATCGAATAGCCATCCGACCCGATGACCATCTGATCAAATGAATATTCGACCAGGTGACTTGCCCTTTATAATTTTCAACACTTAAATAATTTGGTCAAACTTCAAACTTCAAGCTTCTCGATCGAATGAATTGATCAATACTACAACGAAAACTTCAAAAATTTCTGAAAAAATTTACAAACACACTCACCCAATCGAATGACCAACCGTTCGACTGGTCATCCGTCCGGATGACCATCCGTCCGGATGACCACCCGATCGAATGGGTTCTCATCCGTTCGACTCATCATTCGACACTTATCTCATCTGACGCACTGTTTACATGTTGTTCAATGTCTATGCTATCGTTTTATGATCAGGCTAACTCTATCGCGGTCCCTTCAATCCAATACAAGGCTGTGTTTATTCGTTAAACACATACTGTGAGTATACTCGAACGCTTTTTCGCTTAACTCACTTTTGGGTGTTACATACGTTTACTATATCAAAACACATTAACACACAACGCAAACTCTTTTATAAACGCTAACCGCTATTGCATGTTATACGTGATTTGATGAATGCTTGTATGTTATGTTTACACAGTGATTGTTTCCTGACACCTTAGCAACGATAGTACTATAGTTTGGACTAGCACCTATCGTGGACAGGGGTTGTTAAGGGTTTTACTTCACGTGGTCACAGTGGTGATAATGTGTTGCGCATTCTACACTCGCAGTCATGTCGGTTACATACGTCATTGTCGATAGCTTACTTGATTCACATTTCTATGTGTTACATGCTGGTTATGCGTAAACGCTTTCGCTATACTATATGCTATCAATATGCTATCAAACTTGTGTACTCACCTTTACATTTTATGTATTGACTTTATTTTAACGTATGTGATAGGTTGATTAGGATGTTATGTTTGCTGTGATGAAACGAAGTAGGAGGTCTAGAAACAAACTAAATAAATCTGAGTTGTCAGAACAATTTGCTTGTTTATGAGACTGATATTTGTAACGACCGTTTTTCTTCATATGTTCTTGGTATGGGACTTTAACGTTAAATATAATGATATTAATAATTGTTATGGATACTCGTGAACAATCTATTTCGCTCAGTGCCACGCCCCGATGTTTCCGCCATCGGTTGGGGTGTGACACTCAGCCCCCCTACCCCTTTATTGAAACCCGATAAAGGAATTCAAGTATGGGAGGGTATCTGGCGAAGGTTGGTTTCCAAGGTGGCAATGGAGAAGGTCGGGAAAACATGGCCCAGTACTTGGGGGACTTTCAATTTGGGGTGGGAACGTCAAACGGTGCAGAGGCGGTGCTTCACAGTGCGAACAGGTTTCTCAACTCCTTTCATGCAGATGGTTCCTTAACCTTGCTTACTGTGGACTTCTCCAATGCGTTCAACATGTTTAACCGCACAACCTTCCTTAAAGAGGTTCATCAACATTGCCCATCAATCTATCGATAGGTCCAATTCCTTTACGCCCAGCCTGCTCGGTTGTATGTTGGTAATGAGTGTATTGAGGCTACTACCGGAATGCAACTAGCGGATCCTTTAGGGCCCCTTTTCTTTGCCCTTGCCTTACACCCCTCATTCTCCGGGTGCAGGACCGCTGTAGCCTCCCGTTTCATGCTTGGTACTTGGATGATGGGAAGATTATCGGCAACGCGACTGAGGTTGCGAGAGCCTTAGACATCATCAACGAGGAGGGGCCATCTCTAGGGCTTTACCTCAACATTAAGAAAACAGAGGTTGGGTAGTCTTAAATGAAGAAGATGACGATCATTCTGAGTTCAAATAAAATAAAAATCAAGAATAAATCAGCTCTAATGTTATAGCATAGTGGTTGAGGGTGTTGGTGAGGGGGACAGAGGTCACGGGTTCGACCCGGCCTCCCATGTTATTCGCTGCAATTGATTTTTTTTATAAAAACCCAATATATGAACACCCTAATATCAGTTTAAGTTTAATAAGAATAGGAGTATAACACAAACATCAGAGCAATCCAGTGGTTATCGTTGTGTCTTGTAACCCGGAGGTCACGGGTTCGAACCTGGTCTCATAGATTCTCGCTGCACATCTTTTTCCTTTTAAATAAGACCAGTACATGAACCATCTCAACAACTGCAAAAGTTAATTACTGAGCGGGTTATTTACCAGTAAGACACATAGCCCAACGATAGGGCTGTGTGCAAACGAAACAGAGGAATGTAATGGACGAAGGAATGGAATGGACAAGGTAATAGAATGGACGAGAGAATGCAATGGATCATTACCATTCCATGTCTTGTTTGGTTACCATGTGTGAATGGAATATATTATTATTGTGTATTGTTCGGTAGGCAAGAAAACGAAGTAATAAAATCAGCGATGTGTGGTGGTGGTGGTCGGTGGTAGTGATTGTGGGTGGTTATAGCCTTATAGGTGGCGGTGGTGGCTGGCGGAGGCGATGGGTGGTGGCGGCGACAAGTGGAGGTGCGGTGGCGACGATGAGTGGCGGTGGTGGTAAGGCGGTCGTTGGTGGTGGATGGTGGCAGAGGTGGTCCTGGGTGGCAGCAACGGCGACGGTTGGTGGTGGCGTCGACGATGGTGGTGGGTGGCGGCGGCGAGTGGCGTTGGCGGTTAGTCGCGACTGTGGGTGATAACGGTGGCGGGTGGGTGGTGGCAGTGACGACGGTGGTTGTCGGGGTGAGGTGGTGGCGGGTGGCGGCGATGGCGTCGGTGGTGGGTGGGGGTGGTGGTGGGTTGTGGCGAAGGTGGTGGGTTGTGGTGTTGTTGATGAATAGTGCAACAGGTGATGGAATGAGAAAAAAATATGGGGGTGGATGGAATGATTTGAGGAAACGGAATGCCTTTTGGAATGGGTGATTCCATTCCATTGACCAAACAAACACCCTTTTCTTTATTCCCTCGTAATCATCTATTCCATTACACCTCTCATTCTTGCATACCAAACACTACCTTAGAGTTTAATAATAACGTCAAATACTTAATGTTTTAAATAAATTTCTTGTTATAACACAAAGTATAAAAGATATTAGTTTATAATTCTAATTACTTAAAGATGTAATTAATTTGTAAGCAATAAATATTAGGAATTTTATTTAACCTATAAATAATAACAAGATCACTATGTGGTATTTTAATATCTAAGGTAACCGCTTTCGTTCATTTGGAATTTTTTTCCCTATTTTTCCTCGTGCGCTCATCTTCAAGGAATCCTTAAACGGAAAATTGTGATGAATCTTACAACTCCCCCTTTTTATTTCACATTTTTGGGGTGTATCAAGTGTCGCATTTCTTTACTACATTTACAAATTAAAATGCATGCAATTACCATCTTGTGAAGTTATGTGTTATATGTAAATTGTTTGATTATGACTTGGTGCATTTCATTCCTTTTGGATATTACATCATCATAGGCTCGTCTATTCCCCATTACCTTTACCTTTGAGCGGAACTTGACGTTGCCAAACATACGAGGTCAGCTTCATTTGATTGAGCTTAGATCTTGAAGCACACCATTATACCGTGCACATTTGTATACAATTGATTGGTTCATTGTTTGACATTGTTTATTGAGGTTTGACATATGACATACAACATATTTACTTACATTGGTTAATGCACGTTTTCTCAATAAACAAATTAAACATATTATTTTCCTAAAATCAAGGAGATTCACTCACCAACCTTTGTTGACCTAAAAACTACTTTTACATATGATACAGGCATGAAGAGAATATTGGACGTAGGATGGGCCTTAGTTAACAAGAAACGAATTAATGAAGTTTAATTTTTATGAACAATGTCTTATATGTGTAATTGTTTTTTTTTGGATTATTTTCTATGTGAAACATTCAATATGGATTAATGATTCAAAACACGTAATAGCAAGTCATGATCTTTGGATCAACCAATCATGCCTCGATCACCTATTCCGCTGCGGGTCGGGGTGTGACATGTGTTATGTGTAAAATGTTTGTTCATCATTTGGTGCATTACATTCATGAGACAGTCATACATGGAATCATAGGCTCGTCTGTTCCCCATTACCATGAGTGGAACTTGACGATGCCAACACACGAGATCAGCTCCGTTCAATTGAGCTCGAATCTTGCAGCACACCATTATACCGTGCAACATACATACATTCGTTTGAATCATTACATTATTTGTTGATTGGTTGCTTGAGGTTTGATACATTTACATACGTCACATTCAATTACATTTGGCTATATGCACATTTTCCATATTCTAAATAAACTTATTATTTTAACAAAAACAATAAGATTCACTCACCAACCTTTGTTGACCCAAAAATTACTTTTTACACATGATACAGGTCAACATGAATGAAGAGGAGATCAACATAGGATTGCACCTTAGTAACAAGAAATGGACTTATAGTTGATTATCTACTTTGTATTATGTATTTGTTTCGTTTGGATTATTTGTTTTTTTGAAACTTTTAACATGGAATTAATGAATATTTAACCGTATAATAGCCAGTCATAAGCTTTGAATCAACCAATCATGCCCCGGTCACCTGTTCCGCTGCGGGTCGGGGTGTGACAGCAGAAACGATAGATCATATGTTTGTAGCATGTGTAATGGCAAAATCAATTTGGTGGCAAGTGTGCGTATCGCTCAAGGTTCCGGCTCCTTCCCATTTCAATTTTCTAGATCAGATTTTGAAGTTTTGCCTAAATCTTGAGCTGCCAAGGAAGAAGAAAGAGATGGTATATGCAATATTTTTTTATGACAGTTTGGAGATTGTGGATGAGGAGGAATGACAAGGTGTTCAAAGGTTTTATTACGACTTTTGGGAAGTTGTGCAAGATATCAAGGAGTCAACTTATTGTTGGGTTCTCAAGAGATCAAAAGTTCTAGGCGTAACAATGTCTAATTGTCCATCCTTTGCCATAACTGATTTTGGTTAGGAAGTGTGAGTTATGGTATTGGGGTGGTCCGGGTAGCGATTGGGAGGGGAAGTTGTTTGGATTCGCTTAGCTACTTGCTAGGCATGTCTGGTTTCTTAGGTGTTTGAATAAAAGTCTCGTTGGTTGTTAAAAAACACACGCTTTAACCCGCCCTAGGTGGCATGGGGTGAAGGGTCAATGCAGACTGCTGAGTCGTATGGTTTAGTGAATTAGCTAACCCCAAACCTTTAACCAAATGAAAGGCTCTAAGTACTTTTAGACTTTAATGTAGACTCTTTGTGTATTAGGTATTTGATGAACATTTAAGATAGCACCATATAATAATTAGTTTTACTTTAGGCTGTAGGGTGTCACACCCCGAAAACATTTATAAAAATGTAAAACCGTAAAAAGGTGGGGTTATGAACTCACATGTATTGCCTTGTGCAAAGCTAGCTAATTACGACTTCGTGATGTCGTTTCCAAGACGAGACTCGCTAGCATGCATTCTACAATATTCCTAACACGGATTATCTTATAAGTTTCTAAATAAACACAGTAACTAAACTACGTGTCATCGAGCTCTACCGAATCGTTAACCGAATGATTCAACGGTAAGTTGTTAAGTAAATGGAAACGATTAGGTCATATTTGATAAGTATCCTTTATCGTCGATAATCACTAATGGGTCTTGAAAAGACTTGATTCTCGAGATATTTAGAATAAATAAATATTTCTATCAGAATATATAAATATATTGTTAAGATCGCTTGTCGACCCGAGAGGTCGTTTGTGTATAAAGGAATATTCGTATGAAAGTAATATATGATAAACTTGTATTACTTATATTATGTCTTGCATATATTTGCCAAAATATATGTATATGTCGTTTCGGCGTGCGAAATAATTATAAAAGTTACATTTGTTTTATAAAAGAATCGTCGTGCTGTTGTGTTTGAAATAAATAGATATGCTATATCTATTTTTATAAAAGAATACATGTTGTCCGATATTTAAAATAAATATATAAGCTATATTTATTTTTATAAAACGAATGCATTTCGTTTAATATTTCAAATATATACTATTATTTGTTTTAGTAAAAGGTTCGCCGTGTTGTTTGACATCCGAAATAAATATATGAGTTATATTTATTTTATAAAAGAAGTCGTATGGTTTGTTATTCGAAATAAATATACCAACTATATTTATTTTTATAAAAGAATTGTCGAAATTTCAAGGTTTAGAATAAATATAAATACTATATTTATTGTTGTATATACTTTCCGAATCGTCGTTTTCGTAAATTGTGAAGTGTTGTCGAAAGTAATTATATACTTGTATTTGTCTTTCTAAAATATCATTTGAATCCGAAAGTTGTTTTATAATAACACTCGTCTTATTTTACGGATTTTCTCGAAAAACGGGCAGAGTTTCCTCTGTTTTTGGACGCCCCGACAACACAAGTTGTCGCTATTTTTATCAAAATTCAATAACTTTTCACCAAGCAAACAATATATATCAAACTCTTGTCGAATTTACCAAATTGTAAATAATTTTTAATCGAGATGGTTCAAGCTCGTTTTCACGGAAATAATAAAGAAAACTATAAAGATAACTTAACGAAATCACAACTTAAACTATTACCAAAACTGTCATCGTCTTAGGATCTGAGTTTGGATTGATTGTGTTTTACGTTTGAGTTAAGATGGAAGATGAATGAGAAATGCAGTGGAATATAAATGATTACAAACTTTGCACACAATCAAACAGGAGAATTGCTTTCAACATACAAGTTTAACATTGAACCGAATGCTTAAATTTTTCCAAACACCGATTACAATTGCAAGTATGTAACAAACTCCCCCTCAGCCTGAGCTCACAGTGATTTGTCCGTGCAGGAAGAAAGTAGGGTACTGTTCTATTTATATGCACGAACAAACCAATGAAGCATCTAAGCTGACGTCACCATGAAAGTGACATCTAACCTCCTAACAAACTCTAACATCTGATCTATACAACCACTGATATGCTAACTACTGTTATACATTACATTTCATAATATAAACTAATCTACTGCTGCATCATTCCACTGATGTGAACCCAGCAGTACTTGACATATCCAGCAGAGCTTGACCCATAGCAGTAGATTGAACAGCAGAGCTTTAGTCTTCCATCAGTCTTTGACTTGGGCAGCAGTTGTAGTTCAGCAGTTTGTAATGATCAGTAGATTGGAGGTCAACAGATGTTGAAACCACTTTCAAGGGGAGAGACTTGAATACATAACATCTGCTTATTCTGGATCCACTGCCTTGATCCAGTTTTGGCTTTAATTATCTGTTCCTTTGATAAGGTTCAATCCCAACAATCTCCCCCTGGAACAGATAATGCCAAAACTCTTCATTATGGGTAGATCTTTATTGCCTCATCAATAGTTCCCTTATTTGCCCTTTGAGTTGTAATTCAAAGGCTAAGGCATCTGTGTCATCATCATCCCTGCTCAGTGGAAGATCAAGGAGATCTTGCAAATCTTCAAGACTTAGGCCAAGTGCTTGTTCCCTTGTTATTTTCTTCACTTCTCCACTAGACTTGATCACTGTCAGTACATGGGTCTGTTTGTCAGTTTTCCACTTTAGTACTTTTGAGTCTGGAGGGTTTCTAGGGAGATTTTTATTAGATGAGGTGTTTGGTGATGCTGGCCTATTGATGACTGACTGAGTAGTACTTGCAGGTTGATTCAATCCAAGAGTTTCTTCAATCATCTTCTTAATGCCCACTTTTACAAGTTCATCACCTGCCATTAACTCTTGCACTGTTTCAGCATCCAACTGATTTTGTTTCCTTCTTTTATAGATGGCAGCACCAGCTGGAGCAGTGGCTCTCTTGACTTGCAACTTTGGTGGTCTTGTTGAGACCTCTGCTTTGGAATAGTCAGGTTTTTGTGGAACTTTTGGATCTTTCTTCCTTAGTTCCTCCAACCTTTTGTAGGTGGCCCTGACTCTATCCTCTCTCCATCTCATCACTTGATATTTGGACCCATAATCAGCAACAACTAATTCCTCTTTCATTCTCTTCAGCTCTAATGTTTTGTCAGGCAAATTCTTTTTGTACTTTGACCAATCTGGAGGAGTGTGCTTAACCTTATTCTTAATCATTTCTTGAATCCTGGCTGCTTCACTTTCAAGCTCAGGAATGGTCCAGTCTTTATACATGGGTCTTTCTCCCTTGTATTTCTTGTGAGCCATGATATTTTCAACATAATCTTTTCTCAGGGATTCATCAGCCCTTTCTGATATCTGCTGGCACACTTTCTTTGCAAATTGTTCCAAAGATCTGACTTGTGTGAGCAAAAATTGGTAGTTCTGTTGAATTTCTCTGTCAGATTTTCCTTGTGTATTTCTTTTAGAGATATCCTCTGCTTGTTGAGCCTTAATTTTCAAATATTCTTCAATATTGTTAGGCCTGGGATATCCTCCAACTGATGGCAAACTCCTTTTTGCAGGGTCATCCTCATAATAGAAGGACTTGATTTCTTCTCTGACTGCTATAAGCTCAAGAGGAAATTGAACACCTGCATGAGCTAATGGCTTTTGAATCTGAGCTGATGGGAGAGGAACAGGCTTGGGTACTGTAACAAGTGATAAAGATTTTGAAGATGTTGGTGGTGGTGAAATGGTAGAAGGTGGCTGACTAACAGTTGTTGAAACAACTGGTGTTTCAACCACTGTTGTCATTACAACAGATGTTGTAATATCTGATGTCTTCTGCTTTATAGCAGGAGGTGATGGTGGTGAGGCTATTTTGGTGGTGGAGTGATTTTTGGTGATGGTGGTAAGGCAGTGGGTGTGGTGTGTGTTGAAGTGGTGTGTGTTGAAGTGATGACAGGTGTTTGGCTAACAGTTGTTGAAACTACTGAAGTATCAGCAGTTGTTGATACTACGGGTGTTTCAGCAACTGTTTGGGTGGAAGATTGATGTTGGGGGCTTTTGGAAGGTGGTTTGGGAGTATGCTTTGTGAGTCTGGATGGTATGGATTTGGGTTCCCTCACTTTTCTAGTGGGATTTCTTTTTGGTTTAGGATTTTTAACATCCTTTGGCTCAGAACAACCCTGCGCATTCAGCTCCATATAAGCTCTTTTCTCCGCATTCCACCTGGACATGTCCTTTGCCCCTCTGTCCCTTTTTACACTTGCTTTTGCTTAATCAAGTGCATTTGTGGTAACATCAATATTTTTGCTACCATCTGGCAAGGGAATCTTTTTAGTCATGTTCTCTTTTTCTGGTTCAAGATAGAGACCATCATCTATTCCCTTCTTCTTCCACTCCTTGATTTTCTCCGCCTTTTTGGCATTATCTGGGGGTAGTTGATTAATGAAGAGAACAGTGGGAGGAGCAGTGCCAGTGGTGTTCAAGAGATGGGCCTTTATAGCCTTGATGTCTGCTTGAGTGTTTCTAAACCTGGACTCCATTATGTTTCTCAGCTCTTGTACATGTATTGCATGTTACTGATCAGCCATTTGTCTTTGTTGTTGGAGCAGGGGTTGAAATAAACTCCATAACTCATTTGCAGCAGGTGTTTGTGGTGGAGCGGGTGCTTGAGTTGGAACAGCAGTGGGTTGCACCTTTTGAACTTTCAACAACTGATGCAGCATTTCTTTGATTTCTGTAACAGAGGTATCCAGTTTTTCAACTCTATCCGTCAATTCTAGGTACTTTAAACCATCACCCAACTTAATGGGATCATCTGATTTCCCACTAGCAGTGGTTATAACGGTGGTTGATGCAGGGAATGTACTCCAAGCATTATCCGCTGATGCCCCCTTTTCTTGGTTCTGGGGACTTCTTCCCTCAACACTTGATAACCTTTTGATGGTACCAGTGGTCAAAACAAACTCACCAGTGGTTATCAGAGGTGCTATAGAAGGAATTGCCTCCAAGGAAGTCTTATTGATGTAACCAATGTCCAAATGTAAACCAGTGGGTTCAACACTTGAAGTGGCTGCTTCACTTGGACTACCACCAAGAGTTACTTGTAACTCAAGGGGTGTAACCTCCTCAGGTTGTGTTGGTGTCACACCCTGGCTTTCCGGAAGCGTGGGTTAATTGGTGTGACTTCTTAATACCGTAGCAACAATCATAACAATGCTATATGATAAAAACATGTGGTGTTCATCCAATAATAAAGTTTAGAAAATCCCATTTTCAACAATCACAAAATAAGTTAAAAACCTTGACTTGATTTAAATGAGTTCATAAAACTTATCAAATGACTTTAAAACAATACTAGGTTTAGGGATATGTAACCCGTCCAGGAAGAGGTTACACCTTCTAACCCTGGATAATTTCTTTATTCAAACGCAGCTTGAAAATACGTGCATACCGTGCCAGATCCGTTAGTTTCCTGAAATACATGTAGTTTGAAAAGTCAACATAAAGTTGAGCGAGTTCATGTGTAGTGAGTATGTAAAACCTTTGTAAGTATAAAAGTCCTGGTATGTAGCAAATAAGGAAAAAGAGATCACCAATGGTTTGCAAGGCCATTGATATGTGTGACGTGTAGTAGGAAGACTCAAACCTAGCAGATTTCGCGATGGGTACAAAGTCACCACCTGGTCCATTAAGCGGGCTCAGGGGTTGGGCTCGCTACACCCAGATAGATCTACCGCTACTGTCCCTCGGTCCTACAATGAGGATTAATGGCCTCAAGTTGCGCCTACCCACTCACATGATCTAAGTAATAACCCTCCTTATGCTAACCATACCATGTAAAAAGTACTTGTAATCAAAGTAACATGTATTTCACCCCCGCAGTTTAGAAAACTGAAAACAGTTAAGAGAAAAGGGGGACATGAAGTCACCGAAGTGCGTCTCTAGAAAGTATTTCTCTGTCAACCTGCTGTGCGACGACCTACACGTACTAACTTCTATTAGACGGACGACCGTGCCTTAGCTTAAGGGTTAAGTTTTTGGGAAATAGTTAGACAACTATTTCGTGTTTGCACTTCGTATTTAAGTATTAATTATATTCCTTCCCAAGGATGGGGGCTTTAATACACGTGCGTTCGTATAACTTCGAAATATATTATTAAGTCTCACTTAATACAATATATTTTATTTCGTTTGTCTAAAATATTCTACTTCCAAAATATAAATATTTTTCCCAAAAAATATTGTATTTTATTCCATAGAATTTTCCAAAATAATATCCTTGTCAAAATACACATTCACTAGTATTTTTCCGAAAATGCGTAAGTTATGGTAAAAGATCGGGTGGTATTAATAATACCGTTGTAACTTAAGGCGTTCATATTATTTTGGGATCGTTAATATTTGGTAATATTATTTTTACCCTAAAAATAATATTTACGTAGTTCATAAAATAATCACAAAAATTTACACAAGTGTTGTTACGAAAATATATATTCTAAATATATATTTTAGCAATTTTTATTTTGTGAAAATCCCACCTCCGACACTTAGAAATTTGTAATAAAAATCGTGGCGAAATTTATATTTTTGAAAACAAGTAAAAGAAAAATGTTTATAACACTTGTGATAAAAATATTTCCAAGTGTTAGACTTTTTGGAAAAATTTCGCCAGAGTTCCCCTTGTAACTGGAGGTGACCACGCTTTTAAGCGTATCATTTTCTTTTAAAATTCACATCAACAATGTTCCCAACATTAACAAACAATATTTCAACATTAAACTAGTCAAAATAGATATAAATCGCAAAAATACATGAACTTATGGTTTATCTAAAATATGTAGTAATTTCCCCATATTTGTAGTAGATCTTTTTATAAATAACATTGGTTTCTTGTGA